>NC_069500.1:1411623565-1411753565 GCF_027579735.1 Bombina bombina
TACTGTGTGTTACCGTGTTTGTGAGGTGAGTGGACTGAAGCCAGGCCCAGTAAATGACCGGAGGGAAGGTAGGCTAAAAGTTCAATCTTTAAATGCTAGTAGTGGCTACTACTCCTTGCATGTTTTGTCTATCTTCTCTGTAAAAGCCTCTGCGCATTACAGTGAGTGCTACAGTGTGCAGGCTTTTACAGAGAAGACAGAGCAGACATATAAAGATTCTGTAATCTGAGACAGGAGGATATGTGCACTTGCAGGGCTCATCCCCTGTACGGTAGGCTGCTTTTCTCTCATGGACATACACAGCATAATATATATAGCATTTAAAAACATATGCATCATATATATATATATATATATATATATATATATATATATATATATATATATATATATATATATATATATAATAAATCCAAAAGATGCACTCACCTTGATTCATAATATTTCATTAGTGAGTTAACATTTTCAGGGAGTAACCCCCGTCCTCAGACTCCTGTGAATAAAACACTGGAGTCTGAGGATGGGATTTACTCCCTGAAAACGTTAACTCACTAATTAAATATTTTGAATCAAGATGAGTGCATCCTTTGGATTTATTTATTACATATATACTGGATGGCACCCCACAGTTGTACGGCAGGAACAGAGAGTGCTGATATCTTGGAAATATATATATATATATATATATATATATATATATATATATATATATATATATATATATATATATACATTTATATATATATAGGATTTAAAAACATATGCAGCATAATATATATAGCATTTAAAAAGACACTAGTTAGTGTGTTTGTGTATGTGTGTATGAGTGTGTGTGTGTGTATGTCTGAGTGTGTGTGTGGGTGTGTATGTCTGAGTGTGTGTATGTATGAGTGAGTGTGTGTATGAGTGAGTCTGTGTATGTATGAGTGTGTGTGTGTGTATGAGTGTGTGTGTGGGTGTGTATGAGTGTGTATGTCTGAGTGTGTGTGTGTGTATATAAGTGTGTGTGTGCATGAGTGTGTGTGGGTATGAGTGTGTGTGTGTGTATGTATGAGTGAGTGTGTGTGTGCGCATGAGTGAGTGTGTGTGTATGTTTGAGTGTGTGTGTGTGTGTGTATGTATGAGTGAGTGTGTGTAAGTGTGTGTATGTGTGTGTATGTATGAGTGTTTATGTGTGTGTATAAGTGTATGTATGAGTGTGTGTATGTATGAGTGTATGTATGTTTTTTTTGTATGAGGTTGTGTGTATGACTTTGTATCTTTATTTGTACTGTATTAAGAGTGGATAATCAATATTGTTTGCCGTCCACATTAGAGGTGGTTTATCTTCTACATTTCTTCTGGGGCCTTTCTTTATATGTATTCATGATATATTCATAGTAACGACTTCTGAATTTCTTTCCTTTCTGCCGTAAATCTATTGTGTGTGTGTGGGGGGAGGCTCATCCTGAAAGTTTCGCCAAAGTGGAGGCCCACTGTCTAAGTCTTTGAAAACCTCTGGCATAGTCAATATCTCAGCCCAAATTCAGACATTATCTGACATATCTTGTAAATAACTTAACCTTTGGGTTAGTAACTAAGAACGATAAATAAATGTAAATGTTTCAAAGCTACAGGTGAAAAGTTCACCTGTAGTTACATACTTACACTAACGCGCTCTGGAGACCTTATCCTCTTCTGGCCAGAGCCCCGGCCGCGCCAGCAGGAGGCTTAGCAGTTCGGTTTCAAGGGCTAAGAAATGAGCATATGAACCTACCTAGGTTTAGCTGTCAAAAAAGAATACCAAGAGAACAAAGCAAATGTAATGATAAAAGTAAATTAGAAAGTTGCATTACCCTATCTGAATCATGAAAGTTTATTTTGACTAGACTGTCCCTTTAACAAATGTAAATGCTTCTTTACTTCAGGTGAAAAGGTAAAAGTATAAAATTCCTCATACTTACCTGTAGCTCATACTTGCCTGTAGCTCATACTTACCTGTAGCTCATACTTAACTGTAGCTCATACTTACCTGTAGCTCATACTTGCCTGTAGCTCATACTTACCTGTAGCTCATACTTTGAACTCTGATTTGATTGGAGCTTTGCTCATTGGACCATACTTTATTATTTTACGCTATTTATATTATATAAATGAGGACATACAAATGGTTAACACAAAAGCATCAATATAAATGCCCTAGTGCAATCATGGGCCATAGAGTGTGAAGTTACCTGGATCTTGCAAATGCCACATCACCCCAAGATTGCTGGACTGTTTGAAAGAAGCAACAGGCTTCTGAAAAATCAGATCCGCAAACGGACCCCAAGTCATACTCTGAGGGGATGAGATACAGGATTTACTCACTCTAACAAAATGGTGTGGGGAGGGAGCTCTCCCAGTAAAGCACTGACTGACAGAAACAGAGGGACCAATAACAGTGGGAGATGTCATGACAAGGTGTGTGCTCTAGAACCTACAGGTGGTGTCAGAAAACAAGATACTCTAATTGCAGAAATAAACTTCAAAAAAGATATTGCAATGTGGACTGATTGCTGTTTTTTACTTTTCAGGTGCAGCAAGATGTATGGTCCCATACCAACCTGGATACCAGATATGAAAGCTGCACTGGACCTTAATGTCACCACTACTGCTGCAAGGCCTAGTAGACCCTTGGCCCAAAGAGAGACTGTTATACATCCAACGCAACAGCTGTCAGAAATCTACCAACTGAGAACTTTGATTGCTTTAACCCACTGATGAACATCACACACGTGCTGCTGATGCAGTTAAAAACATGCTGATTTTTGTGAACTGTACTTGAAAGAGAATGTGGCCAATTTGGGCTTATGGGTGGTTAACAGCAGAGTGAAAAGATTAATGATACAGCTAAATTAACTTAATGATGTGTGATAGAATCAACAGGTGGAGTGTAATGGATAGAAAATATTCATGATTTCATAAACAAATAATGATTTAATAGTCAATTTCTTAGCAGTTTATCTTACACAATATTGCTTAGTAGAGGACATATATACACAGTACAGATACATAGTTTTCTCTATACATATAAATATTCAGTATATATACCTATTTAGCACAATTATGCCTTTAAGAAGTCACGTTACACTTGTAAATATATACAGATATTTTATATATGTATATATAGGGGGCGCTCTCTATAAAACAAAATAATGAAACGAGTCCATATCAAATGTCCAAAAGCAATCTATCTGAAGTAAAGATAGTAGGCATCAACAGGCAGTTCCTTGGCACAGGCAATGGTTCACCACCTCCAGAAAGCCTAGAAGCGATAGCACAAGGGTCCCGTATGGCGTAGCACAGTCACAAATATTGTATATGAATAGGATAAAAATACACTCACATATGAAGTGCACCACAAGGTGACAAATAAGCTGGAACTCCACAGTTGTCCATCTGACTCACAACCGGCAATGCGGGATATAAAAGTCATCAGGATCCAATTCCAAAATGATGTCTCAATGAACACTCTGTAAAGACAAAACAGCAAAACCACATGAGCAAGCACAGTCACAGAAGAGAAATAGTGAAACGGAATGTAACACTCACAAGATCAAAGCACCTCAGGTGCAATAAACGTACCTGAGTTACATTCTATTTCACTATTTCTCTTATGTGACTGTACTTGCTCATGTGGTGTCATCTACCATATTCCTTTATATCACTGTTTAATAAAAAAACATATATATATTACTTTCAATATGCTTAAATATGAGGGACATTATAGGTGTGCACTGACACTAAACTAAGCTGAATGACACAACGGTGGGGGTTTTTATCAGTGCACCTAGGGCCATTTGGAACTTTTAATACTTGCAAGCCCCTCTCCATTTGATCTCCCAGAAGCAAGAGAGAAAGTGCAGACAAGGGTCATTGACGTCAGGAGCCCGGAATAGGCCCCACCCACCTGCTAGACAAGGACAGATTAAGTCACTGTCTTTGCTGTAGCTGCCATCATGCTTTCATTTGAGCACTAAATTGATTTAAACTACATTATATACATATTAAAAATATATATTTTCACTACTATAAATATATGTGGTGTTGTGGGAAAGTCATCTGTTTATGTATTTTTCCTTTATATTTTACATTTTGGTGAAAATATATTAATACAATAAAATGTAAAAATAAAAAAAATCACATACTGTCTGTATTAAACAATAAGTGATTATTATGGAATAAGGCTCACAGCAATTCAACATCTGATAAATATATATTTTTTTCTATGACACCATGTAACAACGGAATATAATGGATAACTCACCCAGATTACAAAAAATAAACTATATATACACACACACATACATAGATATACACACAAATACACACACACACACATATATATATATATATATATATATATATATATATATATATATATATATATATATATATATATATATACACACAGATACACATATACTGTATATATACAGTATCCCACAAAAGTGAGTACACCCCGTCACATTTTTGTAAATATTTTATTATATCTTTTTATGTGACAACACTGAAGAAATGACACTTTGCTACAATGTAAAGTAGTGAGTGTACAGCCTGTATAACAGTGTAAATTTGCTGTCCCCTCAAAATAACTCAAAGCACAGCCATTAATGTCTAAACCGTTGGCAACAAAAGTGAGTACACCCCTAAGTGGAAATGTCCAAATTGGGCCCAATTAGCCATTTTCCCTCTGCAGTGTCATGTGACTCGTTAGTGTTACAAGATCTCAGGTGTGAATGGGGAGCAGGTGTGTTAAATTTGGTGTTATGGCTCTCACACTCTCTCATACTGGTCACTGGAAGTTCAACATGGCACCTCATGGCAAAGAACTCTCTGAGGATCTGAAAAAAAGAATTGTTGCTCTACATAAAGATGGCCTAGGCTATAAGAAGATTGCCAAGACCCTGAAACAGAGCTGCAGCACGGTGGGCAAGACCATACATCGGTTTCACAGGACAGGTTCCGCTCAGAACAGTATAAGTAAGTAGAGAGGGATGCTTACATTATTTATAGAGACCCCATCCTATATTATAAAAGGCCAAGTGTTTGTCTGAAGCCGTCATGCCAAGTAGAGACAAACACTTGGCCTTAGAAAGCGCACAGCTGATCGCACGCGCACCCACCGACCTCTGCAAATGAAACAGCACGCGAGGACCTCGCACGCGCACCTCCGTGATTGAGAACACAGCAGCGCGAGGATCAAGAGAGAGAGAGAGAAACCTAGCATTTAATATGAACTATTTAAAAAAATCAACAGTGTGAGTGTATAAATGTATTAAAACGTAGATTAATTAGTGATATGGGGTAATAGCATCCACACTAGTTACTACAAATAAAGAGCCAATAACAACCTGTAACACTCACAGCTCAGGGCAAACACATCAGCTCACGTACTGCATAGAAAATTAACTGAAAAAGAGGATTGACCTTGATACAAATAACTCTAAAAAATGCAGTTCTGGAGCAAAGTAAGCACTGCTCTGTGTGTCTACAGGGAGTGCAGAATTATTAGGCAAGTTGTATTTTTGAGGATTAATTTTATTATTTAACAACAACCATGTTCTCAATGAACCCAAAAAACTCATTAATATCAAAGCTGAATAGTTTTGGAAGTAGTTGTTAGTTTGTTTTTAGTTATAGCTATTTTAGGGGGATATCTGTGTGTGCAGGTGACTATTACTGTGCATAATTATTAGGCAACTTAACAAAAAACAAATATATACCCATTTCAATTATTTATTTTTACCAGTGAAACCAATATAACATCTCAACATTCACAAATATACATTTCTGACATTCAAAAACAAAACAAAAACAAATCAGTGACCAATATAGCCACCTTTCTTTGCAAGGACACTCAAAAGCCTGCCATCCATGGATTCTGTCAGTGTTTTGATCTGTTCACCATCAACATTGCGTGCAGCAGCAACCACAGCCTCCCAGACACTGTTCAGAGAGGTGTACTGTTTTCCCTCCTTGTAAATCTCACATTTGATGATGGACCACAGGTTCTCAATGGGGTTCAGATCAGGTGAACAAGGAGGCCATGTCATTAGATTTTCTTCTTTTATACCCTTTCTTGCCAGCCACGCTGTGGAGTATTTGGACGCGTGTGATGGAGCATTGTCCTGCATGAAAATCATGTTTTTCTTGAAGGATGCAGACTTCTTCCTGTACCACTGCTTGAAGAAGGTGTCTTCCAGAAACTGGCAGTAGGACTGGGAGTTGAGCTTGACTCCATCCTCAACCCGAAAAGGCCCCACAAGCTCATCTTTGATGATACCAGCCCAAACCAGTACTCCACCTCCACCTTGCTAGCCTCTGAGTCGGACCGGAGCTCTCTGCCCTTTACCAATCCAGCCACGGGCCCATCCATCTGGCCCATCAAGACTCACTCTCATTTCATCAGTCCATAAAACCTTAGAAAAATCAGTCTTGAGATATTTCTTGGCCCAGTCTTGACGTTTCAGCTTGTGTGTCTTGTTCAGTGGTGGTCGTCTTTCAGCCTTTCTTACCTTGGCCATGTCTCTGAGTATTGCACACCTTGTGCTTTTGGGCACTCCAGTGATGTTGCAGCTCTGAAATATGGCCAAACTGGTGGCAAGTGGCATCTTGGCAGCTGCACGCTTGACTTTTCTCAGTTCATGGGCAGTTATTTTGCGCCTTGGTTTTTCCACACGCTTCTTGCGACCCTGTTGACTATTTTGAATGAAACACTTGATTGTTCGATGATCACGCTTCAGAAGCTTTGCAATTTTAAGAGTGCTGCATCCCTCTGCAAGCTATCTCACTATTTTTGACTTTTCTGAGCCTGTCAAGTCCTTCTTTTGACCCATTTTGCCAAAGGAAAGGAAGTTGCCTAATAATTATGCACACCTGATATAGGGTGTTGATGTCATTAGACCACACCCCTTCTCATTACAGAGATGCACATCACCTAATATGCTTAATTGGTAGTAGGCTTTCGAGCCTATACAGATTGGAGTAAGACAACATGCATAAAGAGGATGATGTGGTCAAAATACTCATTTGCCTAATAATTCTGCACTCCCTGTATAAGTAACAGGTTAGAGGGTAAGTAATCCCCTAATATCATAAATTAGAAGAGCTATTAAGGTGATTGCTATTCCCCAAAGCGCCTGATGCGCATTTCACCATGAGCACGGCTTTCTCAAAGGCTAACCCGATTCGGGATAGCCCCCTTGTCTTTATATATTTAGTTGGCCAATCCAGGCTGAGTGTGGTTACACGCCCTACGTATTAAGCCTATCACGAGCATCCTCCAATCATTGAATAACATTGTGTCACATGGTTGGGCTCAGCCCATGATAGCATTGCATCACATTTGCAGTATAGTAAACACGGACCATATGTGAATTCAAAATAAACATAACAAGACACACTGTAAAAGATAGTTATTTACTATGCAGACAGGCAATCATATGGTTATGTCAAAGAAATCAATGCAGTGACAGGTCTTTGATGATTATCGGCTGGTGGATGGGGCTAATGTAGAGTTAAGAATGTTATGTAAGAAGAAGTATAAAAAATAATGCCAAAGATTACACTGGCAATACATGCTATCAAGACATTCTTAAATAAATGATCATAATATATTGTATGTTTGAGTGTTGTAAAAAGTGCAAAATAGTGCAATCTATTCAGTCCAAGACTAGGGAATTTATAAGAGATTGAAATAATTTTTTTTAACGATAATTAACATTATTTAATAACATAAGTTAAAGCTATTGTAAAGCTTTCTTCCATGCTTTACAATAGCTTTAACTTATGTTATTTAAATAATGTTGATTATCGTTATAAAGATTTATTTCAATCTCTTATAAATTCCCTAGTCTTGGACTGAATTGATTGCATTATTTTGCATTTATTATTATTATTATTATTATACTTTATTTATGAAGCGCCATCATATTCCGCAGCGCTGTCCATGGATACAGATCATTTAAATAAAACAATAGTATAAAACTTCTAAGACTAAGAGACAGTAGAGAATTTACAAACACATACAGGAGGAATCAAGGGCCCTATTCCAGTGGGAACTTACATATTATGATCTTTTATTTAAAAATGTCTTGATAGCATTTATTGCCAGTGTAATCTTTGGCATTATTTTTGATACTTCTTTTTACATAACATTCTTAAATCTCTCTTGGTTGACCAAAGAAGTTGAGTGCACATGCTCAGCATCATATCTAGGTTGTCTTTGGGAAATAGACGTATGAGTGCTGCCAACATTGTTACAGAGGTTGAAGGGGTGGGGGGTCAGCCTGTCAGTGCTCAGACCATACGCTGCACACTGCATCAAATTGGTCTGCATGGCTGTCGTCCCAGAAGGAAGTCTCTTCTAAAGATGATTCACAAGAAAGCCAGCAAACAGTTTGCTGAAGACAAGCAGACTGGAACCATGTCCTGTGGTCTGATGAGACCAAGATAAACTTATTTGGTTCAGATGGTGTCAAGCGTGTGTGGCGACAACCAGGTGAGAAGTACAAAGACAAATGTGTCTTGCCTACAGTCAAGCATGGTGGTGGGAGTGTCATGGTCTGGGCCTGCATGAGTGCTGCCGGCACTGGGGAGCTACAGTTCATTGAAGGAACCATGAATGCCAACATGTACTGTGACATACTGAAGCAGAGCATGATCCCCTCTCTTCGGAGACTGTGCCGCAGGGCAGTATTCCAACATGATAACGACCCCAAACACACCTCCAAGACAACCACTGCCTTGCTAAAGAAGCTCAGGGTAAATGTGATGGACTGGCCAAGCATGTCTCCAGACCTAAACCCTATTGAGTATCTGTGGGGCATCCTCAAACGGAAGGTGGGGGAGCACAAGGTCTCTAATATACATCAGCTCCGTGATGTCTTCATGGAGGAGTGGAAGAGGACTCCAGTGGCAACCTGTGAAGCTCTGGTGAACTCCATGCCCAAGAGGGCTAAGGCAGTGCTGAAAAAATAATGGTAGACACACAAAATATTGACACTTTGGGCCCAATTTGGAAATTTCCACTTAGGGGTGTACTCACTTTTGTTGCCAACGGTTTAGACATTAATGGCTGAGTGTTGAGTTATTTTAAAGGGACAGCAAATTTACACTGTTATACAGGCTGTACACTCACTACTTTACATTGTAGCAAAGTGTAATTTCTTCAGTGTTGTCACATAAAAAGATATAATAAAATATTTACAAAACTGTGAGGGGTGTACTCACTTTTGTGAGATACTGTATATATATATATATATATACACACACACACACACACACACATACACATATATTTATATATGTGTATATATATATATATATATATATATATATATATACACACACATACATATATATATATATATACACATAATCTACATCCTGGTTGTGGTTTTCTCACCTTTCAGAGTAAACACAGTTGTATTTTAAGAAGCTCATACAGCTATGTATCAGCTTTCCACTATCTTAGCATCTGATCTGTTGCAATAGGTATGTCTGAGTCTCCAGCATGGTTTAATTAATCTATGTACAGATGGCCAATTAACATTCATTACTTTTGCTCAGAGCAATTCATTAAAAACTCAGTTATATAAAGAGCTAAGGTGAGAGATTGTGCCAGGTGAGCGCGTGGAACGTCACAATCTGGGGCACCTGCTATCAGCCTGCTGTTTGGGATAAATGTGGTCGTTACATAGCAAGAAAATACCCACCATGCCACTAACAGAGACTGGGCACACTCTGAAAAGCATCACCTTGATGGGACTGAAAATAAAAGCATTATTAAAGGGGCACTATACGCTAAATGAAAAAGCAATATTTAAACATGTAGATATTCTTTTATGTCTAAAAAAAAGTCTAAGTGGTATACATTAAAGGGACATGAAATCTAAATTTTATTTCATGTTTCAGACAGAGCATATTTTAAACAACTTGCCAATGTACTGATATTATTTAATTGTCTCCATTACTTTGGTATCCTTTGTTGAAGGGGCAGCAATGCACTGCGGGGAGCTAGCTGAGCACATCTTTTGAGCCACTGAATGACAAGTGACATATACTTGCAGCCACCAATTAGCAGCTAGCTGTCCGTAGTACATGCAGCTCCTGAGCCTACCTATGCATGCTTTTCAACAAATGATGCCAAGAGAATGAAGCAAATTAGATTAAAGAAGTAAATTGGAATTTTGTTTAAAATCTCTTGCTCTATCTAAACAACAAAAGTTCATTTTTGATTTTACTGTCCCACTGAATTAAAAATAGCACGCCATTATCAGTTGTGTACTTCCTACTAATGCTTGTTGACTTATAGGCACTTTGTATTAATGCTCAGTCAGTATTAAGGGGAAAGTACCTATTAGAATAAAAAAGTAGTAACAGCAGCAATCTTTCCTCTAGGCACAGATAGGGGAGGCCAACCCTTCAAATGTAACAAAGAAAAAAAATCAGTCCAGCTAAGGAATTTATCTAAAAGGACCTTTATTTGTCCATATGCATGACTAAGGGCCGGGTAGTGGCTTGAATCAGTGTCTTATTTTTCTAGGACACATATGGACAAATAAAGGTCCCTTTAGATAAATTATTTGGCTGAACTGATTTTATTTTTATTTTTTACATTTGAAGGGTTAGCATCCCCTGTGCCTAGGAGAAAGTTTAAAGATTGGTGCTGTTTCTACTTTTTTTATTCTAATAGTTAGTTTCCCCCTTTTAAATAAAGTCATTGTCTTCACTGATTTTTTTTGTCTTACATTCAAAAGTACCTATTAACCAAAGGGTATTAACTGGAACTGGAAGTATCTATCAGCCAATGAGTATTAATAGAAATGTATTGTTTGAACACTACAACTCTTTTATATTAAAAAGGGGACAGAGCTTTACAGATTTCACCTGTTTCAAGATGACTTTGGGTTTGGGATGTGTTAAAAAAAAAAATATCACATGACTCTTGATCACCCTACTGCAACCAGCTTGATAGATTTATGATATTTGTGAACCAAGGCCACGTCGTTACCCTTTCATTGCCAGAGGCATCAGCAGGTTTTCGATAAGGAAGTGGGCATCAATTCTAGGAGTTAGGAAACAATTTCCTCTCACAAAATAAACAGTGCGAAAGTCATTAGACATTCATTTTTTAGATATCCTTTCTAAAGGAAGGGCCAAGTTCATCCATCTGAAGGCTGGTCAAAAATATGCGGAGCTTTAATTAACATAATATAGAAATATTTATATTGTAGATATGATGATGAAATATCTGTGTGGTATGGTGGGTATCTCATAATTATTTTTATATATATGTGTGTAATTGTATATATAGTGCACTGGACCATGTATTAGTACAGAATACACTTTATACATTTGTTATGAATCTCTGGTATATATTTAGTTTTGACATTATTTTCATTTCATCATTTAGATTATCTTTTACAGTGGTCAACTAAATAAAAATATAAAGGTTAGTTTGCTTCCTCCCTTGTTATGGATATGTTGCCGTATACATATACAGTACATATACTCTTTATCCTTATCATAACAATTCTTCTCAAAGAACAGATTTACTTGATACTTGATAATGTGATTGATTGATGTAAAACATTTGCTTAGATAAGATTGTTTCTCCAATCTTTATCATTGTAACTTCATATCTTTTGGAAATTATATTTGCTTATACAGTACCATTCAGTGAAGAATATACTGGTTTTCTATGTAATATTATGTTGGGTAATGAATGGTTACAATTCAGTGGCTCTTTTTAAATCACACCAATTAGGCTGCAGTAGTGTCTTTTTAAGGTTTCACAGAGTATTTTAAGTTCTATGATTACGACAACGTGGGTTAAAATGCATCAGATTTTTATCATGTGTTTTGGATCTCTAATAAAGCTAATAATATTTCTTAATACTGCATAAAAGCCAAGCCTAGGATCTGTTTTTTTCTTCTTCTTGAAAACCAACCATTTCTGGCATCCAATGATATAACAGGAGTTTGCCCCCAAAAGCTATAGTCTCAGTGAAATTGCCACACTGGAGAAATTGGCATCCAGAATAACATAACAATTGGGATATTATGGCAGACGTGGTATTGTGAGAAATTACAGTTGAGAACCTCACTTTGCAAGGGACTGTGACACTTCTGGTCAGTGGCGGCTGGTGAATTTTTAGGATGGTGGTGCACAAGACCCCGCCCCTATGACAAAGCCACGCCCCTTTGAAAAGACATGCCCCTTTCAAAAAGCCACGCCCCCTTTGAGAAAGCCACGCCCCTCAAATGGCCCCACCCATTTGAACCAGCAGTGTTTTTAATCATCTTGTTGAAATATCCTGCCCCTGGGGTAACTTCAACTAAAGTTTGTGACTGATTCCTCAACATTATTCTAAAGTATCTGCTGATATTGAGTGGAATCCATGAGACCCTCAAGAAGATTCCCAGTACAGGTCTTTGGAGGTGGTCTGTGGGCTGTTTTTGACCGTTCTCACCATCCTTTGCCTCTCCGATATTTTACTTGGCCTGCCACTTCTGGCTTAACAAGAACTGTGCCTGTGGTCTTCCATATCTTCACTATGCTCACTATGTTCCTCACAGTGGACACTGACATCTTAAATCTATGCAATAGCTTTTTGTAGCCTTCCTCTAAACCATGATGTTGAACAATCTTTGTTTTTAGGTCATTTGAGAGTTGTTTTGAGGCCCCCATGTTGCCACTCTTTAGAGGAGAGTCATAGAGAACAGCTTGCAATTGCCCACCTTAAAACCTTTTCTCATGATTGGATACACCTGTCTATGAAGTTTAAGGCTTAATGGGCTCACCAAACCAATTTTGTCTTCCAATTAATCAGTGCTAGGTAGTTACAGGTAGGTGCCCAACAATGTTCCCTCTAATTTTGTTGAGAAGTGGGCGCAAAAAAATTTACCTGTGCAAATTTTTGGCAAGTGATCAAAATGTGTGCGCACTTGAAAACATAACACACATACACAAACCCACACACAGATATTCACATAACCCTCTCCCTCACATTCTCAAGCACACTCACACCCTCTCCCTCACATTCTCAAGCACACTCACACCTTCTCCCTCACATTCTCAAGCACACTCACACCCTCTCCCTCACATTCTCAAGCACACTCACACCCTCTCCCTCACATTCTCAAGCACACTCACACCGTCTCCCTCACATTCTCAAGCACACTCACACCCTCACAAGCTCTTAAACACACACATCCACACACACAGCCACACACACTCACACAGCCACACACACTCACACAGCCACACACACTCACCTCACACCCAGCAAACCAACATTTGGTTAGCAAACAATTTATCTAAACTTCAGAATCTAAAGTGTGCAAAAAAGCAAAGCAACAGTTCATGGGAGTCACTTATGCAGAAGTGACATAAGATTACCCTTAATCCTAAACCTAATGCAAACATTTTGTAAACTATAATAGATAAGCATCTTATAAATCAAAGAAAAGAATAATAGAGTGGCACTTGAAAAGCTAGAGGTGTACACTTGTTTTAAAATTAGTTCAGAAAATATAATATAATAAAATAAATATCAGATCCAAAAAATCCAAAGTATTTAAATATATATAAATTATTTAGGGATTTACTACAAATAAAATGTAACAAACTGATAAGCATAAAACATATATTAATATAATCATTCATCCATCCAATTAATTCAAAACGCATGTTGTGGGCACAACTAAAAATGAGATGTTAATAATATTAAAAATCTGGATAGTATAAAAAGAAGATAAAGTCAATGATGTTGAAAAAAGGATGCCTCTTGTATCCCAAAAAGATACTGAAAAAATATCCCAGGTGATAGTATAGAATCCTAGTCCGTAGTTACAAGATATTTCTCACATGTTATGTATAGGAGGAAATGGAATATCTCATTTTTTAAAAAAAATGAAGCTAGGCTAGCGGTGGTGTATTTGTAATCCACAGTGTCGCTCGTGGCCGTCTTATTATAAGCATTAGGGCCGTCAGATTGCCCGATAAAATATCCGTGATAGCGGATATGTAAGGGAGCCTTACCGGACCTCTGAAGTGGTGTTACAGGAGTTTCCATCAACATGCGCATCCCCATCTACCGCGAACATCACCCTGGGCCCTGCTCTTACAAAACTGAGCTCTGCTGAGGCTTTTGGCGCTCCAAATGCGCGCCCTTAATCGCGCTCATTAGAGGGAACATTGGTGCTGTGTAACTGCTGAAATTCAATAACAGCACAGGTCAGCTCAGTATGGCTAGAACGCCTGTTGATGCGGGGGAGGAGCCGGTGATGACATATCCGGCGTCATGGTGCAGCCTATCAGAGCACAGGCTGGAATTTGTCCCTCCCCACTCGCACAGTTCAGTGTGTGCGATCAAGCTATCAATTAGAATTGCTTGAGGCTGGCCCAAATCCTGCAGACTGACGTAGGCATCACTGACAGAGCCCTATATCATGCCTATCGCACGTGCGGTTTTGTATTAAAGAAACACACACACACAATTTTTTTTTTACTTTTTTTAAAAAAAACAAGCAGAATGTTATTTTTGGGGGTTAAAAAAAATAAAATACAATTTTTCCAATAGGGGGCCATTGAAAAAAATATATTTTATTCAGCATAATTTTATTCAGCATAATTTTTTTTATTTTTTTTTCTCAGCATCTGACAGTTTATTTTTTTTTTCTCATCTGACATTTTTTCTTTTTGCTCAGCAATCTGACAGGGGGGCACGTGCGCTTGTGCACAAATGGAGGAGCCTCCACTGCTTCTGGTGGCCACATATGAAAATATTGATGAAGATTAAAAACAAAACAAAACCTGATATTAAATGGTTCTCTAAACAGGAGAGTTCCAATGTTTTTTGTTTTGTTTTGAATTATTACCATGATGGTTTATGTGAGTTTGGTGTTAATTGGTGTGTGAGCATAACCTAATACGTGTGTGACCCTTGTATGCTGGATTAAAGTTAACACCCCTCATATAATAATAATATGCCCCTCATATAATAATAATATGCCCCTCATATAACAATAATATGCCCCTCATATAACAATAATATGCCCCTCATATAATAATATGCCCCTCATATAACAATAATATGCATCTCATATAATAATAATATGCCCCTCATATAATAATAATATGCCCCTCATACAACAATAATATGCCCCTCATATAATAATAATATGCCCCTCATATAACAATAATATGCCCCTCATATAATAATATGTCCCTCATATAACAATAATATGCCCCTCATATAATAATAATATGCCCCTCATATAACAATAATATGCCCCTCATATAATAATAATATGCCCCTCATATAATAATAATATGTCCCTCATATAACAATAATATGCCCCTCATTTAATAATATGCCCCTCATATAATAATAATATGTCCCTCATATAACAATAATATGCCCCTCATATAATAATAATATGCCCCTCATATAATAATAATATGCCCCTCATATAACAATAATATGCCCCTCATATAATAATAATATGCCCCTCATATAATAATAATATGCCCCTCATATAATAATAATATGCCCCTCATATAACAATAATATGCCCCTCATATAATAATAATATGCCCCTCATATAATAATAATAATATGTCCCTCATATAACAATAATATGCCCCTCATATAATAATAATATGCCCCTCATATAACAATAATATGCCCCTCATATAACAATAATATGCCCCTCATATAACAATAATATTCCCCTCATATAACAATAATATGCCCCTCATATAACAATAATATGCCCCTCATATAATAATAATATGCCCCTCATATAACAAGAATATGCCCCTCATATAATAATAATATGCCCCTCATATAATAATAATATGCCCCTCATATAATAATAATATGCCCCTCATATAACAAGAATATGCCCCTCATATAATAATAATATGCCCCTCATATAACAATAATATGCCCCTCATATAACAATAATATGCCCCTCATATAACAATAATATGCCCCTCATATAACAATAATATGCCCCTCATATAACAATAATATGCCCCTCATATAATAATAATATGCCCCTCATATAATAATATGTCCCTCATATAACAATAATATGCCCCTCATATAACAATAATATGCCCCTCATATAATAATAATATGCCCCTCATATAACAATAATATGCCCCTCATATAATAATAATATGCCCCTCATATAACAATAATATGCCCCTCATATAATAATAATATGCCCCTCATATAACAATAATATGCCCCTCATATAACAATAATATTCCCCTCATATAACAATAATATGCCCCTCATATAACAATAATATGCCCCTCATATAACAATAATATGCCCCTCATATAATAATAATATGCCCCTCATATAACAAGAATATGCCCCTCATATAATAATAATATGCCCCTCATATAATAATAATATGCCCCTCATATAATAATAATATGCCCCTCATATAATAATAATATGCCCCTCATATAACAAGAATATGCCCCTCATATAATAATAATATGCCCCTCATATAACAATAATATGCCCCTCATATAACAATAATATGCCCCTCATATAACAATAATATGCCCCTCATATAACAATAATATGCCCCTCATATAATAATAATATGCCCCTCATATAATAATATGTCCCTCATATAACAATAATATGCCCCTCATATAACAATAATATGCCCCTCATATAATAATAATATGCCCCTCATATAACAATAATATGCCCCTCATATAATAATAATATGCCCCTCATATAACAATAATATGCCCCTCATATAATAATATGCCCCTCATATAACAATAATATGCCCCTCATATAACAATAATATGCCCCTCATATAACAATAATATGCCCCTCATATAATAATAATATGCCCCTCATATAATCATAATATGCCCCTCATATAACAATACTATGCCCCTCATATAACAATAATATGCACCTCATATAATAATAATAATATGCCCCTCATATAATAATATGTCCCTCATATAACAATAATATGCCCCTCATATAACAATAATATGCCCCTCATATAACAATAATATGCCCCTCATATAACAATAATATGCCCCTCATATAATAATAATATGCCCCTCATATAACAATAATATGCCCCTCATATAATAATATGTCCCTCATATAACAATAATATGCCCCTCATATAACAATAATATGCCCCTCATATAATAATAATATGCCCCTCATATAACAATAATATGCCCCTCATATAATAATATGTCCCTCATATAACAATAATATGCCCCTCATATAACAATAATATGCCCCTCATATAATAATAATATGCAGATATAGTTGATGTTCCTATGAAACAAGCTCAAAGTTTATTGTGAATTTAGGATGCAGTAAAATTAGACTGTTCAGATTTGTTGGATAAATGATGTTTTGGATATCTTATACAAGGACTATTCCTGAGACTACTGAAATGTCTATATTCTATTTCATTGTAGACCTATTTGATGTTGTATTGTGCATGACTAAGGTTCTTCAATTGTTTTGTATTTATGTATTTGATGTGTCTGTTAAATTGAGAAGAGCCAATAAAAATGTTTAAAAAGAAAAACAATAATAATAATTATAATAATAATAATAAAAAATATATACTACTGTATTAAACTAGAATTTACTCTCTCTGCTTTTAACATGAATTGGAAATCCCACCATTTTCAGGATAATATTATTGTTGTTATACAGTTTTGACTAAACCCATAAAACAAACCACCAAATGTAGGTAGTTATTTGTCAAATCCAAAGCATCATCTGCTGTATCACATATCTAGCCCACCCCAGGGGATATGATTATGTTTGTGTATTTCATTTTATTAGATTTTTATAGGTTAATACCTAATTAAAGAGGAAACCAAGCACATGAAAAACATTATATACAAGAATGCCCAAATGAATTGTGTTGCAGCTCTGTCTGGCAACAAGAGGGTTAACTTGCTTTATAAATCTACCCTCTTCTTAAAGGGACAGTATACACTCATTTTCATATAACTGCATGTAATAGACACTACTATAAAGAATAAGATGCACAGATACTGATATACAAATCCAGTATAAAACTGTTTAAAAACTTACTTAGAAGCTCTCAGTTAAGCTCTGTTGAAAAGGTAGCTAGAAAGCCCACTGCAAGTGGGAAATAAGACCCCCCCCTACTTTTGCATATAAAAAGACCCTTTACACAAACAGGAGCAAGCTGGAGTAGGTATCTGACGGTATTCTTATAAAACTTTGGGGCTTTTTTAGGAGTCTGAAAATCAGAGCAATGTTATTTAAAAATAAGCAAAACTAAACATTTAAAAAAAAAAAAAAAAAAAAAAAACCCTGTATGGGCAATATAAATAGATCATCTACAAAATATTTATGCAAAGAAAAAATGAGTGTATAATGTCCCTTTATGTTAAAGTGTGGAGAGAACCAGATGTATATTCAGATAAACTACCCACATGACTATGAGGCTTTTACAACCTCATGCATTAGGAACTCATGATTAGAAGATAAATTGCTTAGATAACATTCCTGCAAAATAAAGTTATTAACCTCTGCAAATAACCAGACTTGTTAAAGGAAATGAAATTCCACTTTGATGTCGGCCCTGTGTTTAAGCCTCATCCAACCTGCTGCCTTAGGTATAATTTGGGCGTGACCTCTTCATTTTCCACAATTTGCCTTTTGATTACGATCAATGAGTTATGTATTAATGATTAAATCTTTGTAATGCTGCTATAAATGTGTAGTGAGAGGGATCTGTGTACTCAGGTCTAGAGCTAGTTATATGGTCACCCCTCATTTAGGTTGTTGACAAAATTGAGTATAAATGTAAACAAGGCAATTTGTCAAAACACATCTGCTATAATGTCTATGGGTGTGACATGTATTCATGCTTTCTCTGTAACTTATTTAGTAATGTTTAAATGATATGCTTTTATCAAACAGTATTTACAAAGTGCCGATTATCAAAAGGGCCACTAAAAACATGAAAAAAAGTTTAGCCTTGCAGGGACAGTCTTGGTGTAATTATCAAAAAAAGTGTTCTGTCCCTGCGAGTGGTGATTTATCTCCCAAAGAAATAATGACAGTTGTCTGCTGTGTAAAAGATCTCAATGGAGGACGAAGTACACAAGGAGAACCCGGCGTATGTTTAACCAATAATATTTTGCCTAATAAAAAAAACAAAACAAAAAACGCTGTTTTCAGAGTACTGTACCTTAAATTTGTTTTTATTTTCGTATGCATTGATGTTTCTTTCAGAGTAATTAGTGTTTTAAAAATTTTGACAAAAGCTCGCCACCTTTTAATTTGCAAGAAAAAAGCAGTGATATCTGTAGGGCAGAAATGTTAAAATATTTACACTTGGATTTGAGAGACGATTTCATACATGACCATGGAACGCCCATTTTCAGCCCATTGTACGATAAAAAAAACAATTATGATTTGTATTTTGTACTTATAAGTATGAATTTCTTGGGGTTTAATGCACATCCATTGTACTCAAATAATGATTTATCTAACCGTTTATGCTGTTCATGTTTAATATGGTTTATTTCAGTGTAATTACATACACATTTTAAGTTTTTGAAAAAATATGATTTTTGATGAACAATTTTGTTTTATGATTTTTGATGTGCTATAACAATACATTTTTCCTGCCTATTTTTGTGTGAATGGTTCAATTATTCATTTTGTATAATTTTTTAAATTACAATTTTCACTGTGTACTTTTGTAATGTATATACGAAAATGCAGTATACGCCCCTTAGCAAGACACCCTGTTTTCAGGATAAAAATTAGCGTCATACAATTCTACCACGAAAATAGAAGTACTGGCAGCATTCTTATAGAATCTCACCAGGGAAATAGAAGTACTGGCAGCATTCTTATATAATCTCACCAGGGAAATAGAAGTACTAGCAGCATTCTTATAGAATCTCATCAGGGAAATAGAAGTACTGGCAGCATTCTTATAGAATCTAACCAGGGAAATAGAAGTACTAGCAGCATTCTTATAGAATCTCATCAGGGAAATAGTAGTACTAGCAGCATTCTTATAGAGTCTCACCAGGGAAATAGAAGTACTGGCAGCATTCTTATAGAATCTCACCAGGGAAATAGAAGTACTAGCAGCATTCTTATAGAATCTCACAAGGGAAATAGAAGTACTAGCAGCATTCTTATAGAGTCTCATCAGGGAAATAGAAGTACTGGCAGCATTCTTATAGAATCTCACCAGGGAAATAGAAGTACTAGCAGCATTCTTATAGAATCTCATCAGGGAAATAGAAGTACTGGCAGCATTCTTATAGAATCTCACAAGGGAAATAGAAGTACTAGCAGCATTCTTATAGAATCTCACAAGGGAAATAGAAGTACTAGCAGCATTCTTATAGAGTCTCACCAGGGAAATAGAAGTACTGGCAGCATTCTTATAGAATCTCACCAGGGAAATAGAAGTACTAGCAGCATCCTTATAGAATCTCATCAGGGAAATAGAAGTACTGGCAGTATTCTTATAGAATCTCATCAGGGAAATAGTAGTACTGGCAGAATTCTTATAGAATCTCACCAGGGAAATAGAAGTACTGGCAGAATTCTTATAGAATCTCACCAGGGAAATAGAAGTACTGGCAGCATTCTTATAGAATCTCACCAGGGAAATAGAAGTACTGGCAGCATTCTTATAGAATCTCACCAGGGAAATAGTAGTACTAGCAGCATTCTTATAGAATCTCACCAGGGAAACAGAAGTACTAGAAGCATTCTTATAGAATCTCACCAGGGAAAAAGAAGTACTAGCAGCATTCTTATAGAATCTTACCAGGGAAATAGAAGTACTAGCAGCATTCTTATAGAATCTCACTAGGGAAATATAAGTACTAGCAGCATTCTTATAGAATCTCACCAGGGAAATAGAAGTACTAGCAGCATTCTTATAGAATCTCACTAGGGAAAAAGAAGTACTGGCAGCATTCTTATAGAATCTCACCAGGGAAATAGAAGTACTGGCAGCATTCTTATAGAATCTCACTAGGGAAAAAGAAGTACTGGCAGCATTCATATAGAATCTCACTAGGGAAAAAGAAGGACTGGCAGCATTCTTATAGAATCTCACCAGGGAAATAGAAGGACTAGCAGCATTCTTATAGAATCTCACCAGGGAAATAGTAATACTGGCAGCATTCTTACAGAATCTCACCAGGGAAATAGAAGTATTGGCAGCATTCTTATAGACTCTCACCAGGGAAATAGAAGGGCTGGCAGCATTCTTATAGAATCTCACTAGGGAAATAGTAGTACTGACAGTATTCTTATAGAATTTCACCAGGGAAATAGAAGTACTGGCAGCATTCTTATAGACTCTCACCAGGGAAATAGAAGTACTAGCAGCATTCATATAGAATCTCACCAGGGAAATAAACCTACTAGCAGCATTCTTATATAGTCTCACCAGGGAAATAGAAGTACTGGCAGCATTCTTATAGAATCTCACCAGGGAAATAGTAGTACTAGCAGCATTCATATAGAATCTCACCAGGGAAATAAACCTACTAGCAGCATTCTTATATAGTCTCACCAGGGAAATAGAAGTACTGGCAGCATTCTTATAGAATCTCACCAGGGAAATAGAAGTACTGGCAGCATTCTTATAGAATCTCACCAGGGAAATAGAAGTACTAGCAGCATTCTTATAGAATCTCACCAGGGAAATAGTAGTACTAGCAGCATTCTTATAGAGTCTCACCAGTGAAATAGAAGTACTGGCAGCATTCTTATAGAATCTCACCAGGGAAATAGAAGTACTAGCAGCATTCTTATAGAATCTCATCAGGGAAATAGAAGTACTGGCAGCATTCTTATTGAATCTCATCAGGGAAATAGTAGTACTAGCAGCATTCTTATAGAATTTTACCAGGGAAATAGAAGTACTGGCAGAATTCTTATAGAATCTCACCAGGGAAATAGAAGTACTGGCAGCATTCTTATAGAATCTCACCAGGGAAATAGAAGTACTGGCAGCATTCTTATAGAATCTCACCAGGGAAATAGTAGTACTAGCAGCATTCTTATAGAATCTCACCAGGGAAACAGAAGTACTAGCAGCATTCTTATAGAATCTCACCAGGGAAAAAGAAGTACTAGCAGCATTCTTATAGAATCTTACCAGGGAAATAGAAGTACTAGCAGCATTCTTATAGAATCTCACTAGGGAAATATAAGTAATAGCAGCATTCTTATAGAATCTCACCAGGGAAATAGAAGTACTAGCAGCATTCTTATAGAATCTCACCAGGGAAATAGTAGTACTAGCAGCATTCTTATAGAATCTCACCAGGGAAATAGAAGGACTAGCAGCATTCTTATAGAATCTCACCAGGGAAATAGTAATACTGGCAGCATTCTTACAGAATCTCACCAGGGAAATAGAAGTATTGGCAGCATTCTTATAGACTCTCACCAGGGAAATAGAAGGGCTGGCAGCATTCTTATAGAATCTCACTAGGGAAATAGTAGTACTGACAGTATTCCTATAGAATTTCACCAGGGAAATAGAAGTACTGGCAGCATTCTTATAGACTCTCACCAGGGAAATAGAAGTGCTGGCAGCATTCTTATAGAATCTCACCAGGGAAATAGTAGTACTAGCAGCATTCATATAGATTCTCACCAGGGAAATAAACCTACTAGCAGCATTCTTATATAGTCTCACCAGGGAAATAGAAGTACTGGCAGCATTCTTATAGAATCTCACCAGGGAAATAGAAGTACTGGCAGCATTCTTATAGAATCTCACCAGGGAAATAGAAGTACTAGCAGCATTCTTATAGAATCTCATCAGGGAAATAGAAGTACTGGCAGCATTCTTATAGAATCTCACCAGGGAAATAGTAGTACTTGCAGCATTCTTATAGAGTCTCACGAGTGAAATAGAAGTACTGGCAGCATTCTTATAGAATCTCACCAGGGAAATAGAAGTACTAGCAGCATTCTTATAGAATCTCATCAGGGAAATAGAAGTACTGGCAGCATTCTTATAGAATCTCATCAGGGAAATAGTAGTACTAGCAGCATTCTTATAGAATCTCACCAGGGAAATGGAAGTACTGGCAGAATTCTTATAGAATCTCACCAGGGAAATAGAAGTACTGGCAGCATTCTTATAGAATCTCACCAGGGAAATAGAAGTACTGGCAGCATTCTTATAGAATCTCACCAGGGAAATAGTAGTACTAGCAGCATTCTTATAGAATCTCACCAGGGAAACAGAAGTACTAGCAGCATTCTTATAGAATCTCACCAGGGAAAAAGAAGTACTAGCAGCATTCTTATAGAATCTTACCAGGGAAATAGAAGTACTAGCAGCATTCTTATAGAATCTCACTAGGGAAATATAAGTACTAGCAGCATTCTTATAGAATCTCACCAGGGAAATAGAAGTGCTAGCAGCATTCTTAAAGATTCTCACCAGGGAAATAGAAGTACTAGCAGCATTCTTATAGAATCTCACCAAGGAAGTAGAAGTACTGGCAGCATTCTTATAGAATCTCACCAGGGAAATAGAAGTACTAGCAGCATTCTTATAGAATCTCACCAGGGAAATAGTAATACTGGCAGCATTCTTACAGAATCTCACCAGGGAAATAGAAGGGCTGGCAGCATTCTTATAGAATCTCACTAGGGAAATAGTAGTACTGACAGTATTCTTATAGAATTTCACCAGGGAAATAGAAGTACTGGCAGCATTCTTATAGACTCTCACCAGGGAAATAGAAGTGCTGGCAGCATTCTTATAGAATCTCACCAGGGAAATAGTAGTACTAGCAGCATTCATATAGAATCTCACCAGGGAAATAAACCTACTAGCAGCATTCTTATATAGTCTCACCAGGGAAATAGAAGTACTGGCAGCATTCTTATAGAATCTCACCAGGGAAATAGAAGTACTGGCAGCATTCTTATAGAATCTCACCAGGGAAATAGAAGTACTAGCAGCATTCTTATAGAATCTCATCAGGGAAATAGAAGTACTGGCAGCATTCTTATAGAATCTCACCAGGGAAATAGTAGTACTAGCAGCATTCTTATAGAGTCTCACGAGTGAAATAGAAGTACTGGCAGCATTCTTATAGAATCTCACCAGGGAAATAGAAGTACTAGCAGCATTCTTATAGAATCTCTCCAGGGACATAGTAGTACTGGCAGCATTCTTATAGAATCTCACCAGGGAAATAGAAGTACTGACAAGCATTCCTATAGAATCTCACCAGGGAAATAGTAGTACTAGCAGCATTCTTATAGAATCTCACCAGAGAAATAGAAGTACTAGTAGCATTCTTATAGAATCTCACCAGGGAAATAGTAGTACTGACAGTATTCTTATAGAAACTCACCAGGGAAAATAGTAGTACTGGCAGCATTCTTATAGAATCTCACCAGGGAAATAGAAGTACTGGAAGCATTCTTATAGAGTCTCACCAGGTAAATACAAGTACTGACAGCATTCTTATAGAATCTCATCAGGGAAATAGAAGTACTGGCAGCATTCTTATATAATCTCACCAGGGAAATAGAAGTACTGGCAGCATTCTTATAGAATCTCACCAGGGAAATAGGACTGGCGAGCATTCTTATAGACACTCACCAGGGAAATAGTAGTACTGGCAGCATTCTTATATAAACTCACCAGGGAAATAGTAGTACTAGCAGCATTCTTATAGAATCTCACCAGAGAAATAGAAGTACTAGCAGCATTCTTATAGAAACTCACCAGCGAAATAGTAGTTCTGGCAGCATTCTTATAGAATCTCACCAGGGAAATAGAAGTACTAGCAGCATTCTTATAGAATCTCTCCAGGGACATAGTAGTACTGGCAGCATTCTTATAGAATCTCACCAGGGAAATAGAAGTACTGACAAGCATTCCTATAGAATCTCACCAGGGAAATAGTAGTACTAGCAGCATTCTTATAGAATCTCACCAGAGAAATAGAAGTACTAGTAGCATTCTTATAGAATCTCACCAGGGAAATAGTAGTACTGACAGTATTCTTATAGAAACTCAACATGGAAAATAGTAGTACTAGCAGCATTCTTATAGAATCTCACCAGTGCAATAGTAGTACTGGCATCATTCTTATAGAATCTCACCAGGGAAATAGTAGTACTAGCAGCATTCTTATAGAATCTCACCAGTGCAATAGTAGTACTGGCATCATTCTTATAGAATCTCACCAGGGAAATAGTAGTACTGGCAGCATTCTTATAGAATCTCACCAGGGAAATAGTAGTACTAGCAGCATTCTTATAGAATCTCTCCAGGGAAATAGTAGTACTGGCAGCATTCTTATAGAAACTCACCAGCGAAATAGTAGTTCTGGCAGCATTCTTATAGAATCTCACCAGGGAAATAGAAGTACTAGCAGCATTCTTATAGAATCTCTCCAGGGACATAGTAGTACTGGCAGCATTCTTATAGAATCTCACCAGGGAAATAGAAGTACTGACAAGCATTCCTATAGAATCTCACCAGGGAAATAGTAGTACTAGCAGCATTCTTATAGAATCTCACCAGAGAAATAGAAGTACTAGTAGCATTCTTATAGAATCTCACCAGGGAAATAGTAGTACCGACAGTATTCTTATAGAAACTCAACATGGAAAATAGTAGTACTAGCAGCATTCTTATAGAATCTCACCAGTGCAATAGTAGTACTGGCATCATTTGTATATAATCTCACCAGGGAAATAGTAGTACTGGCAGTATTCTTATAGAATCTCACCAGGGAAATAGTAGTACTAGCAGCATTCTTATAGAATCTCACCAAGGAAATAGTAGTACTAGCAGCATTCTTATAGAATCTCACCAGGGAAATAGAAGTACTGGCAGCAATCTTATAGAATCTCAACAGGGAAATTGTAGTACTAGCAACATTGTTATAGACTCTCACCAGGGAAATAGTAGTACTAGCAGCATTCTTATATAATCTCAGTAGAGAAATAAAAGTACTGGCAGCATTCTTATAGACTCTCACCAGAGAAATAGAAGTACTGGCGAGCATTGTTAAGGAATCTCACCAGGGAAATAGAAGTACTTGCAGCATTCTTATAGAATCTCACCAGGGAATTAGAAGTACTGGCAGCATTCTTATAGAATCTCACCAGGGAAATAGTAGTACTGGCAGCATTTTTATAGAATCTCACCAGGGAAATAGAAGTACTGGCAGCATTCTTATAGAATCTCACCAGGGAAATAGAAGTACTGGCAGCATTCTTATAGAATCTCACCAGGGAAATAGTAGGACTGGCAGCATTCTTATAGAATCTCACCAGGGAAAAAGAAGTACTTGCAGCATTGTTATAGAATCTCACGAGGGAAATAGAAGTATTGGCAGCATTTTTATAGAGTCTCACCAGGGAAATAGAAGTAGTGGCGAACATTCTTATAGAATCTCACCAGGGAAATAGAAGTACTAGCAGCATTCTTGTAGAATCTCACCAGGGAAATAGAAGTACTGGCAACATTCTTATAGAATCTTACCAGTGAAATGGAAGCACTGACAGCATTCTTATAGAATCTCACCAGGGAAATATAAGTACTAGCAGCATTCTTATAGAGTCTCAGCAGGGAAATAGAAGTACTGGCAGCATTCTTATAGAATCTTACCAGGGAAATAGAAGGACTGACGAGTATTCTTATAGAATCTCACCAGGGAAATAGAAGTACTAGCAGCATTCTTGTAGAATCTCACCAGGGAAATAGAAGTACTGGCAACAAGTGAAATGGAAGTACTGACAAGCATTCTTATAAAATCTTACCAGTGAAATGGAAGTACTGACAAGCATTCTTGTAGAATCTCACCAGGGAAATGGAAGTACTGGCAACATTCTTATAGAATCTTACCAGTGAAATGGAAGTACTGGCAGCATTCTTATAGAATCTCACCAGGGAAATAGAAGGACTGATGAGTATTCTTATAGAATCTCACCAGGGAAATGGAAGGACTGACGAGCATTCTTATAGAATCTCACTAGGGAAATAGAAGTACTGGCAGCATTCTTATAGAATCTTACCAGTGAAATAGAAGTACTGACAAGCATTCTTATAGAAGCTTACCAGTGAAATAGAAGTACTGGCAGCATTCTTATAGACTCTCACCAGGGAAATAGTAGTACTGGCAGCATTCTTATATAATCTCACTGGCAACAAGTGAAATGGAAGTATTGACAAGCATTCTTATAAAATCTTACCAGTGAAATGGAAGTACTGACAAGCATTCTTGTAGAATCTCACCAGGGAAATAGTAGTACTAGCAGCATTCTTATAGAATCTCACCAGGGAAATAGTAGTACTGGCAGCATTCTTATGGAGTCTCACCAGGGAAATAGAAGGACTGACGAGCATTCTAATAGAATCTCACTAGGGAAATAGAAGGACTGACAGCAATCTTATAGAATCTCACCAGAGAAATAGTAGTACTGGCAGCATTTTTATAGAATCTCACTAGGGAAATACTAGTACTGGCAGCATTCGTATAGAATCTCACCAGTGAAATAGAAGTATTAGCAGCATTCGTATAGAATCTCACCAGCGAAATAATAGTACTGACAGCATTCTTATAGAATCTCACCAGGGAAATTGAAGTACTACCAGCATTTTTATAGAATCTCACCAGGGAAATAGAAGTACTGGCAGCATTCTTATAGAATCTCAACAGGGAAAAAGGACTGGCGAGCATTCTTATAGACACTCACCAGGGAAATAGTAGTACTGGCAGCATTCTTATAGAAACTCACCAGGGAAATAGTAGTACTAGCAGCATTCTTATAGAATCTCACGAGGGAAATAGAAGTACTAGCAGCATTCTTATAGAATCTCTCCAGGGAAATAGTAGTACTGGCAGCATTCTTATAGAAACTCACCAGGGAAATAGTAGTTCTGGCAGCATTCTTATAGAATCTCACCAGGGAAATAGAAGTATTAGCAGCATTCTTATAGAATCTCTCCAGGGAAATAGTAGTACTGGCAGCATTCTTATAGAATCTCACCAGGGAAATAGAAGTACTGACAAGCATTCCTATAGAATCTCACCAGGGAAATAGTAGTACTAGCAGCATTCTTATAGAATCTCACCAGAGAAATAGAAGTACTAGTAGCATTCTTATAGAATCTCACCAGGAAAATAGTAGTACTGACAGCATTCTTATAGAAACTCACCAGGGAATATAGTAGTACTAGCAGCATTCTTATAGAATCTCACCAGTGAAACAGTAGTACTGGCATCATTTGTATATAATCTCACCAGGGAAATAGTAGTACTGGCAGCATTCTTATAGAATCTCACCAGGGAAATAGTAGTACTAGCAGCATTCTTATAGAATCTCACCAGGGAAATAGAAGTACTAGCAGCATTCTTATAGAATCTCACCAGGGAAATAGAAGTACTGGCAGCAATCTTATAGAATCTCACCAGGGAAATAGTAGTACTAGCAGCATTGTTATAGACTCTCACCAGGGAAATAGTAGTACTAGCAGCATTCTTATATAATCTCACTAGAAAAATAAAAGTACTGGCAGCATTCTTATAGACTCTCACCAGAGAAATAGAAGTACTGGCGAGCATTGTTAAGGAATCTCACCAGGGAAATAGAAGTGCTGGCAGCATTCTTATAGAATCTCACCAGGGAAAGAGAAGTACTTGCAGCATTCTTATAGAATCTCACCAGGGAATTAGAAGTACTGGCAGCATTCTTATAGAATCTCACCAGGGAAATAGTAGTACTGGCAGCATTCTTATAGAATCTCACCAGGGAAATAGAAGTACTGGCAGCATTCTTATGGAATCTCACCAGGGAAATAGAAGTACTGGCAGCATTCTTATAGAATCTCACCAGGGAAATAGTAGGACTGGCAGCATTCTTATAGAATCTCACCAGTGAAAAAGAAGTACTTGCAGCATTGTTATAGAATCTCACCAGGGAAATAGAAGTATTGGCAGTATTTTTATAGAGTCTCACCAGGGAAATAGAAGTAGTGGCGAACATTCTTATAGAATCTCACCAGGGAAATAGAAGTACTGGCAACATTCTTATAAAATCTTACCAGTGAAATGGAAGTACTGACAAGCATTCTTATAGAATCTTACCAGTGAAACGGAAGTACTGACAAGCATTCTTATAGAATCTTACCAGGGAAATCATAGTATTGGCAGCATTCTTATAGAATCTCACCAGGGAAATAGAAGGACTGACGAGTATTCTTATAGAATCTTACCAGGGAAATAGAAGGACTGACAGCATTCTTATAGAATCTCACCAGGGAAATAGAAGTACTGGCAGCATTCTTATAGAATCTTACCAGTGAAATGGAAGTACTGACAAGCATTCTTATAGGAGCTTACCAGTGAAATAGTAGAATAGCATTCTTATAGAAACTCACCAGGGAAATAGTAGTTCTGGCAGCATTCTTATAGAAACTCACCAGGGAAATAGAAGTACTGACAAGCATTCCTATAGAATCTCACCAGGGAAATAGAGTAGTACTAGCAGAATTCTTATAGAATCTCACCAGAGAAATAGAAGTACTAGTAGCATTCTTATAGAATCTCACCAGGGAAATAGTAGTACTGGCAGCATTCTTATAGAAAATCACCAGAGAAAATAGTAGTAATAGCAGCATTCTTATAGAATCTCACCAGGGAAATAGTAGTACTGGCATCATTCGTATATAATCTCACCAGGGAAATAGTAGTACTGACAAGCATTCTTATAGAATCTTACCAGTGAAATGGAAGTACTGACAAGCATTCTTGTAGAATCTCACCAGGGAAATGGAAGTACTGGCAACATTCTTATAGAATCTTACCAGTGAAATGGAAGTACTGGCAGCATTCTTATAGAATCTCACCAGGGAAATAGAAGGACTGATGAGTATTCTTATAGAATCTCACCAGGGAAATGGAAGGACTGACGAGCATTCTTATAGAATCTCACTAGGGAAATAGAAGGACTGACAGCATTCTTATAGAATCTCACCAGGGAAATAGAAGTACAGGCAGCATTCTTATAGAATCTTACCAGTGAAATGGAAGTACTGACAAGCATTCTTATAGAAGCTTACCAGTGAAATAGAAGTACTGGCAGCATTCTTATAGACTCTCACCAGGGAAATAGTAGTACTGGCAGCATTCTTATATAATCTCTCCAGGGAAATAGTAGTACTGGCAGCATTCTTATAGAAACTCACCAGGGAAATAGTAGTTCTGGCAGCATTCTTATAGAATCTCACCAGGGAAATAGAAGTATTAGCAGCATTCTTATAGAATCTCTCCAGGGAAATAGTAGTACTGGCAGCATTCTTATAGAATCTCACCAGAGAAATAGAAGTACTGGCGAGCATTGTTAAGGAATCTCACCAGGGAAATAGAAGTACTGGCAGCATTCTTATAGAATCTCACCAGGGAAATAGAAGTACTTGCAGCATTCTTATAGAATCTCACCAGGGAATTAGAAGTACTGGCAGCATTCTTATAGAATCTCACCAGGGAAATAGTAGTACTGGCAGCATTTTTATAGAATCTCACCAGGGAAATAGAAGTACTGGCAGCATTCTTATAGAATCTCACCAGGGAAATAGAAGTACTGGCAGCATTCTTATAGAATCTCACCAGGGAAATAGTAGGACTGGCAGCATTCTTATAGAATCTCACCAGGGAAAAAGAAGTACTTGCAGCATTGTTATAGAATCTCACCAGGGAAATAGAAGTATTGGCAGCATTTTTATAGAGTCTCACCAGGGAAATAGAAGTAGTGGCGAACATTCTTATAGAATCTCACCAGGGAAATAGAAGTACTAGCAGCATTCTTGTAGAATCTCACCAGGGAAATAGAAGTACTGGCAACATTCTTATATAATCTTACCAGTGAAATGGAAGTACTGACAAGCATTTTTATAGAATCTTACCAGGGAAATCATAGTATTGGCAGCATTCTTATAGAATCTCACCAGGGAAATAGAAGGACTGACGAGTATTCTTATAGAATCTTACCAGGGAAATAGAAGGACTGACAGTATTCTTATAGAATCTCACCATGGAAATAGAAGTAGTGGCAGCATTCTTATGGAGTCTCACCAGGGAAATAGAAGGACTGACGAGCATTCTTATAGAATCTCACTAGGGAAATAGAAGGACTGAAAGCATTCTTATTGAATCTCACCAGGGAAATAGAAGTACTGGCACCATTCTTATAGAATCTTACCAGTAAAATGGAAGTACTGACAAGCATTCTTATAGAAGCTTACCAGTGAAATAGTAGAATAGCATTCTTATAGAAACTCACCAGGGAAATAGTAGTTCTGGCAGCATTCTTATAGAAACTCACCAGGGAAATAGAAGTACTGACAAGCAGTCCTATAGAATCTAACCAGGGAAATAGTAGTACTAGCAGCATTCTTATAGAATCTCACCAGAGAAATAGAAGTACTAGTAGCAGTCTTATAGAATCTCACCAGGGAAATAGTAGTACTGGCAGCATTCTTATAGAAAATCACCAGAGAAAATAGTAGTAATAGCAGCATTCTTATAGAATCTAACCAGGGAAATAGTAGTACTGGCATCATTCGTATATAATCTCACCAGGGAAATAGTAGTACTGGCAGCATTCTTATAGAATCTCACCAGGGAAATAGAAGTACTAGCAGCATTCTTATAGAATCTCACCAGGGAAATAGAAGTACTGGCAGCAATCTTATAGAATCTCACCAGGGAAATAGTAGTACTAGCAGCATTGTTATAGACTCTCACCAGGGAAATAGTAGTACTACCAACACTCTTATATAATCTCACTAGAGAAATAGAAGTACTGGCAGCATTCTTATGGAGTCTCACCAGGGAAATAGAAGGACTGACGAGCATTCTTATAGAATCTCACTAGGGAAATAGAAGGACTGAAAGCATTCTTATAGAATCTTACCAGGGAAATAGAAGTACTGGCAGCATTCTTATAGAATCTTACCAGTGAAATGGAAGTACTGACAAGCATTCTTATAGAAGCTTACCAGTGAAATAGTAGAATAGCATTCTTATAGAAACTCAGCAGGGAAATAGTAGTTCTGGCAGCATTCTTATAGAAACTCACCAGGGAAATAGAAGTACTGACAAGCATTCCTATAGAATCTCACCAGGGAAATAGTAGTACTAGAAGCATTCTTATAGAATCTCACCAGAGAAATAGAAGTACTAGTAGCATTCTTATAGAATCTCACCAGGGAAATAGTAGTACTGGCAGCATTCTTATAGAAAATCACCAGAGAAAATAGTAGTAATAGCAGCATTCTTATAGAATCTCACCAGGGAAATAGTAGTACTGGCATCATTCGTATATAATCTCACAAGGGAAATAGTAGTACTATCAGCATTCTTATTGAATCTGACCAGGGAAATAGTAGTACTGGCATCATTCTTATAGAATCTCACCAGGGAAATAGAAGTACTAGCAGCATTCTTATAGAATCTCACCAGGGAAATAGAAGTACTGGCAGCAATCTTATAGAATCTCACCAGGGAAATAGTAGTACTAGCAGCATTGTTATAGACTCTCACCAGGGAAATAGTAGTACTAGCAACACTCTTATATAATCTCACTAGAGAAATAGAAGTACTGGCAGCATTCTTATAGACTCTCACCAGAGAAATAGAAGTACTGGTGAGCATTGTTAAGGAATCTCACCAGGGAAATAGAAGTACTGGCAGCATTCTTATAGAATCTCACCAGGGAAATAGAAGTACTAGCAGCATTCTTATAGAATCTCACCAGGGAAATAGAAGTACTGGCAGCAATCTTATAGAATCTCACCAGGGAAATAGTAGTACTAGCAGCATTGTTATAGACTCTCACCAGGGAAATAGTAGTACTAGCAACACTCTTATATAATCTCACTAGAGAAATAGAAGTACTGGCAGCATTCTTATAGAGTAATAGAAGTACTGGTGAGCATTGTTAAGGAATCTCACCAGGGAAATATAAGTACTGGCAGCATTCTTATAGAATCTCACCAGGGAAATAGAAGTACTTGCAGCATTCTTATAGAATCTCACCAGGGAATTAGAAGTACTAGCAGCATTCTAATAGAATCTCACCAGGAAAATAGAAGTAATAGCAGCATTCTTATAGAATCTCACCAGGGAAATAGTAGTACTGGCATCATTCGTATATAATCTCACCAGGGAAATAGCAGTACTGGCATCATTCATATTTAATCTCACCAGGGAAATAGTAGTACTGGCAGCATTCTTATAGAATCTCACCAGGGAAATAGTAGTACTGGCAGCATTCTTATAGAATCTCACCAGGGAAATAGAAGTACTAGCAGCATTCTTATAGAATCTCACAAGTGAAATAGAAGTACTGGCAGCAATCTTATAGAATCTCACCAGGGAAATAGTAGTACTAGCAGCATTGTTATAGACTCTCACCAGGGAAATAGTAGTACTAGCAGCATTCTTATATAATCTCACTAGAGAAATAGAAGTACTGGCAGCATTCTTATAGACTCTCACCAGAGAAATATAATTACTGGTGAGCATTGTTAAGGAATCTCACCAGGGAAATAGAAGTACTGGCAGCATTCTTATAGAATCTCACCAGGGAAATAGAAGTACTTGCAGCATTCTTATAGAATCTCACCAGGGAATTAGAAGTACTAGCAGCATTCTTATAGAATCTCACCAGGGAAATAGTAGTACTGGCAGCATTCTTATATAATCTCACCAGGGAAATAGTAGTACTAGCAGCATTCTTATAGAATCTCACCAGGGAAATAGTAGTACTGGCAGCATTCTTATGGAGTCTCACCAGGGAAATAGAAGGACTGACGAGCATTCTAATAGAATCTCACTAGGGAAATAGAAGGACTGACAGCAATCTTATAGAATCTCACCAGAGAAATAGTAGTACTGGCAGCATTTTTATAGAATCTCACTAGGGAAATACTAGTACTGGCAGCATTCGTATAGAATCTCACCAGTGAAATAGAAGTATTAGCAGCATTCGTATAGAATCTCACCAGCGAAATAATAGTACTGACAGCATTCTTATAGAATCTCACCAGGGAAATAGAAGTACTACCAGCATTTTTATAGAATCTCACCAGGGAAATAGAAGTACTGGCAGCATTCTTATAGAATCTCAACAGGGAAAAAGGACTGGCGAGCATTCTTATAGACACTCACCAGGGAAATAGTAGTACTGGCAGCATTCTTATAGAAACTCACCAGGGAAATAGTAGTACTAGCAGCATTCTTATAGAATCTCACGAGGGAAATAGAAGTACTAGCAGCATTCTTATAGAATCTCTCCAGGGAAATAGTAGTACTGGCAGCATTCTTATAGAAACTCACCAGGGAAATAGTAGTTCTGGCAGCATTCTTATAGAATCTCACCAGGGAAATAGAAGTATTAGCAGCATTCTTATGGAATCTCTCCAGGGAAATAGTAGTACTGGCAGCATTCTTATAGAATCTCACCAGGGAAATAGAAGTACTGACAAGCATTCCTATAGAATCTCACCAGGGAAATAGTAGTACTAGCAGCATTCTTATAGAATCTCACCAGAGAAATAGAAGTACTAGTAGCATTCTTTTAGAATCTCACCAGGAAAATAGTAGTACTGACAGCATTCTTATAGAAACTCACCAGGGAATATCGTAGTACTAGCAGCATTCTTATAGAATCTCACCAGTGAAACAGTAGTACTGGCATCATTTGTATATAATCTCACCAGGGAAATAGTAGTACTGGCAGCATTCTTATAGAATCTCACCAGGGAAATAGTAGTACTAGCAGCATTCTTATAGAATCTCACCAGGGAAATAGAAGTACTAGCAGCATTCTTATAGAATCTCACCAGGGAAATAGAAGTACTGGCAGCAATCTTATAGAATCTCACCAGGGAAATAGTAGTACTAGCAGCATTGTTATAGACTCTCACCAGGGAAATAGTAGTACTAGCAGCATTCTTATATAATCTCACTAGAAAAATAAAAGTACTGGCAGCATTATTATAGACTCTCACCAGAGAAATAGAAGTACTGGCGAGCATTGTTAAGGAATCTCACCAGGGAAATAGAAGTGCTGGCAGCATTCTTATAGAATCTCACCAGGGAAAGAGAAGTACTTGCAGCATTCTTATAGAATCTCACCAGGGAATTAGAAGTACTGGCAGCATTCTTATAGAATCTCACCAGGGAAATAGTAGTACTGGCAGCATTCTTATAGAATCTCACCAGGGAAATAGAAGTACTGGCAGCATTCTTATAGAATCTCACCAGGGAAATAGTAGGACTGGCAGCATTCTTATAGAATCTCACCAGGGAAAAAGAAGTACTTGCAGCATTGTTATAGAATCTCACCAGGGAAATAGAAGTATTGGCAGTATTTTTATAGAGTCTCACCAGGGAAATAGAAGTAGTGGCGAACATTCTTATAGAATCTCACCAGGGAAATTGAAGTACTGGCAACATTCTTATAAAATCTTACCAGTGAAATGGAAGTACTGACAAGCATTCTTATAGAATCTTACCAGTGAAACGGAAGTACTGACAAGCATTCTTATAGAATCTTACCAGGGAAATCATAGTATTGGCAGCATTCTTATAGAATCTCACCAGGGAAATAGAAGGACTGACGAGTATTCTTATAGAATCTTACCAGGGAAATAGAAGGACTGACAGCATTCTTATAGAATCTCACCAGGGAAATAGAAGTACTGGCAGCATTCTTATAGAATCTTACCAGTGAAATGGAAGTACTGACAAGCATTCTTATAGGAGCTTACCAGTGAAATAGTAGAATAGCATTCTTATAGAAACTCACCAGGGAAATAGTAGTTCTGGCAGCATTCTTATAGAAACTCACCAGGGAAATAGAAGTACTGACAAGCATTCCTATAGAATCTCACCAGGGAAATAGAGTAGTACTAGCAGAATTCTTATAGAATCTCACCAGAGAAATAGAAGTACTAGTAGCATTCTTATAGAATCTCACCAGGGAAATAGTAGTACTGGCAGCATTCTTATAGAAAATCACCAGAGAAAATAGTAGTAATAGCAGCATTCTTATAGAATCTCACCAGGGAAATAGTAGTACTGGCATCATTCGTATATAATCTCACCAGGGAAATAGTAGTACTGACAAGCATTCTTATAGAATCTTACCAGTGAAATGGAAGTACTGACAAGCATTCTTGTAGAATCTCACCAGGGAAATGGAAGTACTGGCAACATTCTTATAGAATCTTACCAGTGAAATGGAAGTACTGACAGCATTCTTATAGAATCTCACCAGGGAAATAGAAGTACTGGCAGCATTCTTATAGAATCTTACCAGTGAAATGGAAGTACTGACAAGCATTCTTATAGGAGCTTACCAGTGAAATAGTAGAATAGCATTCTTATAGAAACTCACCAGGGAAATAGTAGTTCTGGCAGCATTCTTATAGAAACTCACCAGGGAAATAGAAGTACTGACAAGCATTCCTATAGAATCTCACCAGGGAAATAGAGTAGTACTAGCAGAATTCTTATAGAATCTCACCAGAGAAATAGAAGTACTAGTAGCATTCTTATAGAATCTCACCAGGGAAATAGTAGTACTGGCAGCATTCTTATAGAAAATCACCAGAGAAAATAGTAGTAATAGCAGCATTCTTATAGAATCTCACCAGGGAAATAGTAGTACTGGCATCATTCGTATATAATCTCACCAGGGAAATAGTAGTACTGACAAGCATTCTTATAGAATCTTACCAGTGAAATGGAAGTACTGACAAGCATTCTTGTAGAATCTCACCAGGGAAATGGAAGTACTGGCAACATTCTTATAGAATCTTACCAGTGAAATGGAAGTACTGGCAGCATTCTTATAGAATCTCACCAGGGAAATAGAAGGACTGATGAGTATTCTTATAGAATCTCACCAGGGAAATGGAAGGACTGACGAGCATTCTTATAGAATCTCACTAGGGAAATAGAAGGACTGACAGCATTCTTATAGAATCTCACCAGGGAAATAGAAGTACTGGCAGCATTCTTATAGAATCTTACCAGTGAAATGGAAGTACTGACAAGCATTCTTATAGAAGCTTACCAGTGAAATAGAAGTACTGGCAGCATTCTTATAGACTCTCACCAGGGAAATAGTAGTACTGGCAGCATTCTTATATAATCTCACCAGGGAAATAGTAGTACTAGCAGCATTCTTATAGAATCTCACCAGGGAAATAGTAGTACTGGCAGCATTCTTATGGAGTCTCACCAGGGAAATAGAAGGACTGACGAGCATTCTTATAGAATCTCACTAGGGAAATAGAAGGACTGAAAGCAATCTTATAGAATCTCACCAGAGAAATAGTAGTACTGGCAGCATTTTTATAGAATCTCACTAGGGAAATACTAGTACTGGCAGCATTCGTATAGAATCTCACCAGAGAAATAGAAGTATTAGCAGCATTCGTATAGAATCTCACCAGCGAAATATTAGTACTGACAGCATTCTTATAGAATCTCACCAGGGAAATAGAAGTACTACCAGCATTCTTATAGAATCTCATCAGGGAAAAAGAAGTACTGGCAGCATACTTATAGAATCTCACCAGGGAAATAGAAGTACTGGCAGCATTCTTATAGAATCTCAACAGGGAAATAGGACTGGCGAGCATTCTTATAGACACTCACCAGGGAAATAGTAGTACTGGCAGCATTCTTATAGAAACTCACCAGGGAAATAGTAGTACTAGCAGCATTCGTATAGAATCTCACCAGGGAAATAGAAGTACTAGCAGCATTCTTATAGAATCTCTCCAGGGAAATAGTAGTACTGGCAGCATTCTTATAGAAACTCACCAGGGAAATAGTAGTTCTGGCAGCATTCTTATAGAATCTCACCAGGGAAATAGAAGTACTAGCAGCATTCTTATAGAATCTCTCCAGGGAAATAGTAGTACTGGCAGCATTCTTATAGAATCTCACCAGGGAAATAGAAGTACTGACAAGCATTCCTATAGAATCTCACCAGGGAACTAGTAGTACTAGCAGCATTCTTATAGAATCTCACCAGAGAAATAGAAGTACTAGTAGCATTCTTATAGAATCTCACCAGGAAAATAGTAGTACTGACAGCATTCTTATAGAAACTCACCAGGGAAAATAGTAGTACTAGCAGCATTCTTATAGAATCTCACCAGTGAAACAGTAGTACTGGCATCATTTGTATATAATCTCACCAGGGAAATAGTAGTACTGGCAGCATTCTTATAGAATCTCACCAGGGAAATAGTAGTAATAGCAGCATTCTTATAGAATCTCACCAGGGAAATAGTAGTACTAGCAGCATTCTTATAGAATCTCACCAGGGAAATAGAAGTACTAGCAGCATTCTTATAGTATCTCACCAGGGAAATAGAAGTATTGGCAGCAATCTTATAGAATCTCACCAGGGAAATAGTAGTACTAGCAGCATTGTTATAGACTCTCACCAGGGAAATAGTAGTACTAGCAGCATTCTTATATAATCTCACTAGAGAAATTAAAGTACTAGCAGCATTCTTATAGACTCTCACCAGAGAAATAGAAGTACTGGCGAGCATTGTTAAGGAATCTCACCAGGCAAATAGAAGTGCTGGCAGCATTCTTATAGAATCTCACCAGGGAAATAGAAGTACTTGCAGCATTCTTATAGAATCTCACCAGGGAATTAGAAGTACTGGCAGCATTCTTATAGAATCTCACCAGGGAAATAGTAGTACTGGCAGCATTCTTATAGAATCTCACCAGGGAAATAGAAGTACTGGCAGCATTCTTATAGAATCTCACCAGGGAAATAGAAGTACTGGCAGCATTCTTATAGAATCTCACCAGGGAAATAGAGTAGTACTAGCAGAATTCTTATAGAATCTCACCAGTGAAATGGAAGTACTGACAAGCATTCTTATAGGAGCTTACCAGTGAAATAGTAGAATAGCATTCTTATAGAAACTCACCAGGGAAATAGTAGTTCTGGCAGCATTCTTATAGAAACTCACCAGGGAAATAGAAGTACTGACAAGCATTCCTATAGAATCTCACCAGGGAAATAGAGTAGTACTAGCAGAATTCTTATAGAATCTCACCAGAGAAATAGAAGTACTAGTAGCATTCTTATAGAATCTCACCAGGGAAATAGTAGTACTGGCAGCATTCTTATAGAAAATCACCAGAGAAAATAGTAGTAATAGCAGCATTCTTATAGAATCTCACCAGGGAAATAGTAGTACTGGCATCATTCGTATATAATCTCACCAGGGAAATAGTAGTACTGACAAGCATTCTTATAGAATCTTACCAGTGAAATGGAAGTACTGACAAGCATTCTTGTAGAATCTCACCAGGGAAATGGAAGTACTGGCAACATTCTTATAGAATCTTACCAGTGAAATGGAAGTACTGGCAGCATTCTTATAGAATCTCACCAGGGAAATAGAAGGACTGATGAGTATTCTTATAGAATCTCACCAGGGAAATGGAAGGACTGACGAGCATTCTTATAGAATCTCACTAGGGAAATAGAAGGACTGACAGCATTCTTATAGAATCTCACCAGGGAAATAGAAGTACTGGCAGCATTCTTATAGAATCTTACCAGTGAAATGGAAGTACTGACAAGCATTCTTATAGAAGCTTACCAGTGAAATAGAAGTACTGGCAGCATTCTTATAGACTCTCACCAGGGAAATAGTAGTACTGGCAGCATTCTTATATAATCTCACCAGGGAAATAGTAGTACTAGCAGCATTCTTATAGAATCTCACCAGGGAAATAGTAGTACTGGCAGCATTCTTATGGAGTCTCACCAGGGAAATAGAAGGACTGACGAGCATTCTTATAGAATCTCACTAGGGAAATAGAAGGACTGAAAGCAATCTTATAGAATCTCACCAGAGAAATAGTAGTACTGGCAGCATTTTTATAGAATCTCACTAGGGAAATACTAGTACTGGCAGCATTCGTATAGAATCTCACCAGAGAAATAGAAGTATTAGCAGCATTCGTATAGAATCTCACCAGCGAAATATTAGTACTGACAGCATTCTTATAGAATCTCACCAGGGAAATAGAAGTACTACCAGCATTCTTATAGAATCTCATCAGGGAAAAAGAAGTACTGGCAGCATACTTATAGAATCTCACCAGGGAAATAGAAGTACTGGCAGCATTCTTATAGAATCTCAACAGGGAAATAGGACTGGCGAGCATTCTTATAGACACTCACCAGGGAAATAGTAGTACTGGCAGCATTCTTATAGAAACTCACCAGGGAAATAGTAGTACTAGCAGCATTCGTATAGAATCTCACCAGGGAAATAGAAGTACTAGCAGCATTCTTATAGAATCTCTCCAGGGAAATAGTAGTACTGGCAGCATTCTTATAGAAACTCACCAGGGAAATAGTAGTTCTGGCAGCATTCTTATAGAATCTCACCAGGGAAATAGAAGTACTAGCAGCATTCTTATAGAATCTCTCCAGGGAAATAGTAGTACTGGCAGCATTCTTATAGAATCTCACCAGGGAAATAGAAGTACTGACAAGCATTCCTATAGAATCTCACCAGGGAACTAGTAGTACTAGCAGCATTCTTATAGAATCTCACCAGAGAAATAGAAGTACTAGTAGCATTCTTATAGAATCTCACCAGGAAAATAGTAGTACTGACAGCATTCTTATAGAAACTCACCAGGGAAAATAGTAGTACTAGCAGCATTCTTATAGAATCTCACCAGTGAAACAGTAGTACTGGCATCATTTGTATATAATCTCACCAGGGAAATAGTAGTACTGGCAGCATTCTTATAGAATCTCACCAGGGAAATAGTAGTAATAGCAGCATTCTTATAGAATCTCACCAGGGAAATAGTAGTACTAGCAGCATTCTTATAGAATCTCACCAGGGAAATAGAAGTACTAGCAGCATTCTTATAGTATCTCACCAGGGAAATAGAAGTATTGGCAGCAATCTTATAGAATCTCACCAGGGAAATAGTAGTACTAGCAGCATTGTTATAGACTCTCACCAGGGAAATAGTAGTACTAGCAGCATTCTTATATAATCTCACTAGAGAAATTAAAGTACTAGCAGCATTCTTATAGACTCTCACCAGAGAAATAGAAGTACTGGCGAGCATTGTTAAGGAATCTCACCAGGCAAATAGAAGTGCTGGCAGCATTCTTATAGAATCTCACCAGGGAAATAGAAGTACTTGCAGCATTCTTATAGAATCTCACCAGGGAATTAGAAGTACTGGCAGCATTCTTATAGAATCTCACCAGGGAAATAGTAGTACTGGCAGCATTCTTATAGAATCTCACCAGGGAAATAGAAGTACTGGCAGCATTCTTATAGAATCTCACCAGGGAAATAGAAGTACTGGCAGCATTCTTATAGAATCTCACCAGGGAAATAGAAGTACTAGCAGCATTCTTATAGAATCTCATCAGGGAAATAGAAGTACTGGCAGCATTCTTATAGAATCTCACCAGGGAAATAGAAGTACTGGAAGCATTCTTATAGAGTCTCACCAGGTAAATATAAGTACTGACAGCATTCTTATAGAATCTCACCAGAGAAATAGAAGTACTACCAGCATTCTTATAGAATCTCATCAGGGAAATAGAAGTACTGGCAGCATTCTTATATAATCTCACCAGGGAAATAGAAGTACTGGCAGCATTCTTATAGAATCTCACCAGGGAAATAGGACTGGCGAGCATTCTTATAGACACTCACCAGGGAAATAGTAGTACTGGCAGCATTCTTATAGAAACTCACCAGGGAAATAGTAGTACTAGCAGCATTCTTATAGAATCTCTCCAGGGAAATAGTAGTACTGGCAGCATTCTTATAGAAACTCACCAGGGAAATAGTAGTTCTGGCAGCATTCTTATTGAATCTCACCAGGGAAATAGAAGTACTAGCAGCATTCTTATAGAATCTCTCCAGGGACATAGTAGTACTGGCAGCATTCTTATAGAATCTAACCAGGGAAATAGAAGTACTGACAAGCATTCCTATAGAATCTCACCAGGGAAATAGTAGTACTAGCAGCATTCTTATAGAATCTCACCAGAGAAATAGAAGTACTAGTAGCATTCTTATAGAATCTCATCAGGGAAATAGTAGTACTGACAGTATTCTTATAGAAACTCACCAGGGAAAATAGTAGTACTAGCAGCATTCTTATAGAATTTCACCAGTGCAATAGTAGTACTGGCATCATTTGTATATAATCTCACCAGGGAAATAGTAGTACTGGCAGCATTCTTATAGAATCTCACCAGGGAAATAGTAGTACTAGCAGCATTATTATAGAATCTCACCAAGGAAATAGTAGTACTAGCAGCATTCTTATAGAATCTCACCAGGGAAATAGAAGTACTAGCAGCATTCTTATAGAATCTCACCAGGGAAATAGAAGTACTGGCAGCAATCTTATAGAATCTCACCAGGGAAATTGTAGTACTAGCAACATTGTTATAGACTCTCACCAGGGAAATAGTAGTACTAGCAGCATTCTTATATAAAATTAGAAGTACTAGCAGCATTCTAATAGAATCTCACCAGGAAAATAGAAGTAATAGCAGCATTCTTATAGAATCTCACCAGGGAAATAGTAGTACTGGCATCATTCGTATATAATCTCACCAGGGAAATAGCAGTACTGGCATCATTCGTATTTAATCTCACCAGGGAAATAGTAGTACTGGCAGCATTCTTATAGAATCTCACCAGGGAAATAGTAGTACTGGCAGCATTCTTATAGAATCTCACCAGGGAAATAGAAGTACTAGCAGCATTCTTATAGAATCTCACAAGTGAAATAGAAGTACTGGCAGCAATCTTATAGAATCTCACCAGGGAAATAGTAGTACTAGCAGCATTGTTATAGACTCTCACCAGGGAAATAGTAGTACTAGCAGCATTCTTATATAATCTCACTAGAGAAATAGAAGTACTGGCAGCATTCTTATAGACTCTCACCAGAGAAATAGAATTACTGGTGAGCATTGTTAAGGAATCTCACCAGGGAAATAGAAGTACTGGCAGCATTCTTATAGAATCTCACCAGGGAAATAGAAGTACTTGCAGCATTCTTATAGAATCTCACCAGGGAATTAGAAGTACTAGCAGCATTCTTATAGAATCTCACCAGGGAAATAGAAGTACTGGCAGCATTCTTATAGAATCTCACCAGGGAAATAGTAGTACTAGCAGCATTCTTATAGAATCTCACCAGGGAATTAGAAGTACTAGCAGCATTCTTATAGAATCTCACCAGGGAAATAGTAGTACTGGCAGCATTCTTATAGAATCTCACCAGGGAAATAGAAGTACTTGCAGCATTCTTATAGAATCTCACCAGGGAAATAGTAGTACTGGCAGCATTCTTATAGAATCTCACCAGGGAAATAGTAGGACTGACAGCATTCTTATAGAATCTCAGCAGGGAAAAAGAAGTACTTGCAGCATTGTTATAGAATCTCACCAGGGAAATAGAAGTATTTGCAGCATTTTTATAGAGTCTCACCAGGGAAATAGAAGTAGTGGCGAACATTCTTATAGAATCTCACCAGGGAAATAGAAGTACTTGCAGCATTCTTATAGAATCTCACCAGGGAAATAGTAGTACTGGCAGCATTCTTATAGAATCTCACCAGGGAAATAGTAGGACTGACAGCATTCTTATAGAATCTCAGCAGGGAAAAAGAAGTACTTGCAGCATTGTTATAGAATCTCACCAGGGAAATAGAAGTATTTGCAGCATTTTTATAGAGTCTCACCAGGGAAATAGAAGTAGTGGCGAACATTCTTATAGAATCTCACCAGGGAAATAGAAGTACTAGCAGCATTCTTGTAGAATCTCACCAGGGAAATAGAAGTACTGACAAGCATTCTTATAGAAGCTTACCAGTGAAATAGAAGTACTGGCAGCATTCTTATAGACTCTCACCAGGGAAATAGTAGTACTGGCAGCATTCTTATATAATCTCACCAGGGAAATAGTAGTACTAGCAGCATTCTTATAGAATCTCACCAGGGAAATAGTAGTACTGGCAGCATTCTTATGGAGTCTCACCAGGGAAATAGAAGGACTGACGAGCATTCTTATAGAATCTCACTAGGGAAATAGAAGGACTGACAGCAATCTTATAGAATCTCACCAGAGAAATAGTAGTACTGGCAGCATTTTTATAGAATCTCACTAGGGAAATACTAGTACTGGCAGCATTCGTATAGAATCTCACCAGAGAAATAGAAGTATTAGCAGCATTCGTATAGAATCTCACCAGCGAAATAATAGTACTGACAGCATTCTTATAGAATCTCACCAGGGAAATAGAAGTACTACCAGCATTTTTATAGAATCTCATCAGGGAAATAGAAGTACTGGCAGCATTCTTATAGAATCTCACCAGGGAAATAGAAGTACTGGCAGCATTCTTATAGAATCTCAACAGGGAAATAGGACTGGCGAGCATTCTTATAGACACTCACCAGGGAAATAGTAGTACTGGCAGCATTCTTATAGAAACTCACCAGGGAAATAGTAGTACTAGCAGCATTCTTATAGAATCTCACCAGGGAAATAGAAGTACTAGCAGCATTCTTATAGAATCTCTCCAGGGAAATAGTAGTACTGGCAGCATTCTTATAGAAACTCACCAGGGAAATAGTAGTTCTGGCAGCATTCTTATAGAATCTCACCAGGGAAATAGAAGTACTAGCAGCATTCTTATAGAATCTCTCCAGGGAAATAGTAGTACTGGCAGCATTCTTATAGAATCTCACCAGGGAAATAGAAGTACTGACAAGCATTCCTATAGAATCTCATCAGGGAAATAATAGTACTAGCAGCATTCTTATAGAATCTCACCAGAGAAATAGAAGTACTAGTAGCATTCTTATAGAATCTCACCAGGAAAATAGTAGTACTGACAGCATTCTTATAGAAACTCACCAGGGAAAATAGTAGTACTAGCAGCATTCTTATAGAATCTCACCAGTGAAACAGTAGTACTGGCATCATTTGTATATAATCTCACCAGGGAAATAGTAGTACTGGCAGCATTCTTATAGAATCTCACCAGGGAAATAGTAGTACTAGCAGCATTCTTATAGAATCTCACCAGGGAAATAGAAGTACTAGCAGCATTCTTATAGAATCTCACCAGGGAAATAGAAGTACTGGCAGCAATCTTATAAAATCTCACCAGGGAAATAGTAGTACTAGCAGCATTGTTATAGACTCTCACCAGGGAAATAGTAGTACTAGCAGCATTCTTATATAATCTCACTAGAAAAATAAAAGTACTGGCAGCATTCTTATAGACTCTCACCAGAGAAATAGAAGTACTGGCGAGCATTGTTAAGGAATCTCACCAGGGAAATAGAAGTGCTGGCAGCATTCTTATAGAATCTCACCAGGGAAATAGAAGTACTTGCAGCATTCTTATATAATCTCACCAGGGAATTAGAAGTACTGGCAGCATTCTTATAGAATCTCACCAGGGAAATAGTAGTACTGGCAGCATTCTTATAGAATCTCACCAGGGAAATAGAAGTACTGGCAGCATTCTTATAGAATCTCACCAGGGAAATAGAAGTACTGGCAGCATTCTTATAGAATCTCACCAGGGAAATAGTAGGACTGGCAGCATTCTTATAGAATCTCACCAGGGAAAAAGAAGTACTTGCAGCATTGTTATAGAATCTCACCAGGGAAATAGAAGTATTGGCAGCATTTTTATAGAGTCTCACCAGGAAAATAGAAGTAGTGGCGAACATTCTTATAGAATCTCACCAGGGAAATAGAAGTACTAGCAGCATTCTTGTAGAATCTCACCAGGGAAATAGAAGTACTTGCAGCATTCTTATAGAATCTCACCAGGGAAATAGAAGTACTAGCAGCATTCTTATAGAATCTCACCAGGGAAATAGAAGTACTAGCAGCATTCTTGTAGAATCTCACCAGGGAACTAGAAGTACTTGCAGCATTCTTATAGAATCTCACCAGGGAAATAGTAGTACTAGCAGCATTCTTATAGAATCTTACCAGGGAAATCATAGTATTGGCAGCATTCTTATAGAATCTCACCAGGGAAATAGAAGGACTGACGAGTATTCTTATAGAATCTTACCAGGGAAATAGAAGGACTGACAGCATTCTTATAGAATCTCACCAGGGAAATAGAAGTACTGGCAGCATTCTTATAGAATCTTACCAGTGAAATGGAAGTACTGACAAGCATTCTTATAGGAGCTTACCAGTGAAATAGTAGAATAGCATTCTTATAGAAACTCACCAGGGAAATAGTAGTTCTGGCAGCATTCTTATAGAAACTCACCAGGGAAATAGAAGTACTGACAAGCATTCCTATAGAATCTCACCAGGGAAATAGTAGTACTAGCAGAATTCTTATAGAATCTCACCAGAGTAATAGAAGTACTAGTAGCATTCTTATAGAATCTCACCAGGGAAATAGTAGTACTGGCAGCATTCTTATAGAAAATCACCAGAGAAAATAGTAGTAAGAGCAGCATTCTTATAGAATCTCACCAGGGAAATAGTAGTACTGGCATCATTCCTATATATTATCTCACCAGGGAAATAGTAGTACTGACAAGCATTCTTGTAGAATCTCACCAGGGAAATGGAAGTACTGGCAACATTCTTATAGAATCTCACCAGGGAAATAGAAGGACTGACGAGTATTCTTATAGAATCTTACCAGGGAAATAGAAGGACTGACAGCATTCTTATAGAATCTCACCAGGGAAATGGAAGTACTGACTAGCATTCTTATAGGAGCTTACCAGTGAAATAGTAGAATAGCATTCTTATAGAAACTCACCAGGGAAATAGTAGTTCTGGCAGCATTCTTATAGAATCTCACCAGAGAAATAGAAGTACTAGTAGCATTCTTATAGAATCTCACCAGGGAAATAGTAGTACTGGCAGCATTCTTATAGAAAATCACCAGAGAAAATAGTAGTAATAGCAGCATTCTTATAGAATCTCACCAGGGAAATAGTAGTACTGGCATCATTCCTATATATTATCTCACCAGGGAAATAGTAGTACTGACAAGCATTCTTGTAGAATCTCACCAGGGAAATGGAAGTACTGGCAACATTCTTATAGAATCTCACCAGGGAAATAGAAGGACTGACGAGTATTCTTATAGAATCTTACCAGGGAAATAGAAGGACTGACAGCATTCTTATAGAATCTCACCAGGGAAATAGAAGTACTGGCAGCATTCTTATAGAATCTCACCAGGGAAATAGTAGTACTAGCAGCATTCTTATAGAATCTTACCAGGGAAATCATAGTATTGGCAGCATTCTTATAGAATCTCACCAGGGAAATAGAAGGACTGACGAGTATTCTTATAGAATCTTACCAGGGAAATAGAAGGACTGACAGCATTCTTATAGAATCTCACCAGGGAAATAGAAGTACTGGCAGCATTCTTATAGAATCTTACCAGTGAAATGGAAGTACTGACAAGCATTCTTATAGGAGCTTACCAGTGAAATAGTAGAATAGCATTCTTATAGAAACTCACCAGGGAAATAGTAGTTCTGGCAGCATTCTTATAGAAACTCACCAGGGAAATAGAAGTACTGACAAGCATTCCTATAGAATCTCACCAGGGAAATAGTAGTACTAGCAGAATTCTTATAGAATCTCACCAGAGAAATAGAAGTACTAGTAGCATTCTTATAGAATCTCACCAGGGAAATAGTAGTACTGGCAGCATTCTTATAGAAAATCACCAGAGAAAATAGTAGTAATAGCAGCATTCTTATAGAATCTCACCAGGGAAATAGTAGTACTGGCATCATTCCTATATATTATCTCACCAGGGAAATAGTAGTACTGACAAGCATTCTTGTAGAATCTCACCAGGGAAATGGAAGTACTGGCAACATTCTTATAGAATCTTACCAGTGAAATGGAAGTACTGGCAGCATTCTTATAGAATCTCACCAGGGAAATAGAAGGACTGATGAGTATTCTTATAGAATCTCACCAGTGAAATGGAAGGACTGACGAGCATTCTTATAGAATCTCACTAGGGAAATAGAAGGACTGACAGCATTCTTATAGAATCTCACCAGGGAAATAGAAGTACTGGCAGCATTCTTATAGAATCTTACCAGTGAAATGGAAGTACTGACAAGCATTCTTATAGAAGCTAACCAGTGAAATAGAAGTACTGGCAGCATTCTTATAGACTCTCACCAGGGAAATAGTAGTACTGGCAGCATTCTTATATAATCTCACCAGGGAAATAGTAGTACTAGCAGCATTCTTATAGAATCTCACCAGGGAAATAGTAGTACTGGCAGCATTCTTATCGAGTATCACCAGGGAAATAGAAGGACTGACGAGCATTCTTATAGAATCTCACTAGGGAAATAGAAGGACTGACAGCAATCTTATAGAATCTCACCAGAGAAATAGTAGTACTGGCAGCATTTTTATAGAATCTCACTAGGGAAATACTAGTACTGGCAGCATTCGTATAGAATCTCACCAGAGAAATAGAAGTATTAGCAGCATTCGTATAGAATCTCACCAGCGAAATAATAGTACTGACAGCATTCTTATAGAATCTCACCAGGGAAATAGAAGTACTACCAGCATTCTTATAGAATCTCATCAGGGAAATAGAAGTACTGGCAGCATTCTTATAGAATCTCACCAGGGAAATAGAAGTACTGGCAGCATTCTTATAGAATCTCAACAGGGAAATAGGACTGGCGAGCATTCTTATAGACACTCACCAGGGAAATAGTAGTACTGGCAGCATTCTTATAGAAACTCACCAGGGAAATAGTAGTACTAGCAGCATTCGTATAGAATCTCACCAGGGAAATAGAAGTACTAGCAGCATTCTTATAGAATCTCTCCAGGGAAATAGTAGTACTGGCAGCATTCTTATAGAAACTCACCAGGGAAATAGTAGTTCTGGCAGCATTCTTATAGAATCTCACCAGGGAAATAGAAGTACTAGCAGCATTCTTATAGAATCTCTCCAGGGAAATAGTAATACTGGCAGCATTCTTATAGAATCTCACCAGGGAAATAGAAGTACTGACAAGCATTCCTATAGAATCTCACCAGGGAACTAGTAGTACTAGCAGCATTCTTATAGAATCTCACCAGAGAAATAGAAGTACTAGTAGCATTCTTATAGAATCTCACCAGGAAAATAGTAGTACTGACAGCATTCTTATAGAAACTCACCAGGGAAAATAGAAGTACTAGCAGCATTCTTATAGAATCTCACCAGTGAAACAGTAGTACTGGCATCATTTGTATATAATCTCACCAGGGAAATAGTAGTACTGGCAGCATTCTTATAGAATCTCACAAGGGAAATAGTAGTAATAGCAGCATTCTTATAGAATGTCACCAGGGAAATAGAAGTACTAGCAGCATTCTTATAGAATCTCACCAGGTAAATAGAAGTACTGGCAGCAATCTTATAGAATCTCACCAGGGAAATAGTAGTACTAGCAGCATTGTTATAGACTCTCACCAGGGAAATAGTAGTACTAGCAGCATTCTTATATAATCTCACTAGAGAAATAAAAGTACTGGCAGCATTCTTATAGACTCTCACCAGAGAAATAGAAGTACTGGCGAGCATTGTTAAGGAATCTCACCAGGCAAATAGAAGTGCTGGCAGCATTCTTATAGAATCTCACCAGGGAATTAGAAGTACTGGCAGCATTCTTATAGAATCTCACCAGGGAAATAGTAGTACTGGCAGCATTCTTATAGAATCTCACCAGGGAAATAGAAGTACTGGCAGCATTCTTATAGAATCTCACCAGGGAAATAGAAGTACTGGCAGAATTCTTATAGAATCTCACCAGGGAAATAGTAGGACTGGCAGCATTCTTATAGAATCTCACCAGGGAAAAAGAAGTACTTGCAGCATTGTTATAGAATCTCACCAGGGAAATAGAAGTATTGGCAGCATTTTTATAGAGTCTCACCAGGGAAATAGAAGTAGTGGCGAACATTCTTATAGAATCTCACCAGGGAAATAGAAGTACTAGCAGCATTCTTGTAGAATCTCACCAGGGAAATAGAAGTACTGGCAACATTCTTATAGAATCTTACCAGTGAAACGGAAGTACTGACAAGCATTCTTATAGAATCTTACCAGGGAAATCATAGTATTGGCAGCATTCTTATAGAATCTCAACAGGGAAATAGAAGGACTGACGAGTATTCTTATAGAATCTCACTAGGGAAATAGAAGGACTGAAAGCATTCTTATAGAATCTCACCAGGGAAATAGAAGTACTGGCAGCATTCTTATAGAATCTCACCAGGGAAATAGAAGTACTAGCAGCATTCTTATAGAATCTCACCAGTGAAATGGAAGTACTGACAAGCATTCTTATAGAAGCTTACCAGTGAAATAGTAGAATAGCATTCTTATAGAAACTCAGCAGGGAAATAGTAGTTCTGGCAGCATTCTTATAGAAACTCATCAGGGAAATAGAAGTACTGACAAGCAGTCCTATAGAATCTCACCAGGGAAATAGTAGTACTGGCAGCATTCGTATAGAAAATCACCAGAGAAAATAGTAGTAATAGCAGCATTCTTATAGAATCTCACCAGGGAAATAGTAGTACTGGCATAATTCGTATATAATCTCACCAGGGAAATAGTAGTACTGGCAGCATTCTTATAGAATCTCACCAGGGAAATAGAAGTACTAGCAGCATTCTTATAGAATCTCACCAGGGAAATAGAAGTACTGGCAGCAATCTTATAGAATCTCACCAGGGAAATAGTAGTACTAGCAGCATTGTTATAGACTCTCACCAGGGAAATAGTAGTACTGGCAACACTCTTATATAATCTCACTAGAGAAATAGAAGTACTGGCAGCATTCTTATAGACTCTCACCAGAGAAATAGAAGTACTGGCGAGCATTGTTAAGGAATCTCACCAGGGAAATAGAAGTACTGGCAGCATTCTTATAGAATCTCACCAGGGAAATAGAAGTACTTGCAGCATTCTTATAGAATCTCACCAGGGAATTAGAAGTACTAGCAGCATTCTTATAGAATCTCACCAGGAAAATAGAAGTAATAGCAGCATTCTTATAGAATCTCACCAGGGAAATAGTAGTACTGGCATCATTCGTATATAATCTCACCAGGGAAATAGTAGTACTGGCATCATTCGTATTTAATCTCACCAGGGAAATAGTAGTACTGGCAGCATTCTTATAGAATCTCACCAGGGAAATAGTAGTACTGGCAGCATTCTTATAGAATCTCACCAGGGAAATAGAAGTACTAGCAGCATTCTTATAGAATCTCACCAGGGAAATAGAAGTACTGGCAGCAATCTTATAGAATCTCACCAGGGAAATAGTAGTACTAGCAGCATTGTTATAGACTCTCACCAGGGAAATAGTAGTACTAGCAGCATTCTTATATAATCTCACTAGAGAAATAGAAGTACTGGCAGCATTCTTATAGACTCTCACCAGAGAAATAGAATTACTGGTGAGCATTGTTAAGGAATCTCACCAGGGAAATAGAAGTACTAGCAGCATTCTTATAGAATCTCACCAGGGAAATAGTAGTACTGGCAGCATTCTTATAGAATCTCACCAGGAAAATAGAAGTACTTGCAGCATTCTTATAGAATCTCACCAGGGAAATAGAAGTACTGGCAGCATTCTTATAGAATCTCAGCAGGGAAAAAGAAGTACTTGCAGCATTGTTATAGAATCTCACCAGGGAAATAGAAGTATTCGCAGCATTTTTATAGAGTCTCACCAGGGAAATAGAAGTAGTGGCGAACATTCTTATAGAATCTCACCAGGGAAATAGAAGTACTAGCAGCATTCTTGTAGAATCTCACCAGGGAAATAGAAGTACTGGCAACATTCTTATAGAATCTTACCAGTGAAATGGAAGCACTGACAAGCATTCTTATAGAATCTTACCAGGGAAATGGAAGTACTGACAAGCATTCTTGTAGAATCTCACCAGGGAAATGGAAGTACTGGCAACATTCTTATAGAATCTCACCAGGGAAATAGAAGTACTGGCAGCATTCTTAAAGAATCTCACCAGGGAAATAGAAGTACTGGCAGCATTCTTATAGAATCTCATCAGGGAAATAGAAGTACAGGCAGCATTCTTATAGAATCTCACCAGGGAAATAGTAGGACTGCCAGCATTCTTATAGAATCTCACCAGGGAAAAAGAAGTACTTGCAGCATTGTTATAGAATCTCACCAGGGAAATAGAAGTATTTGCAGCATTTTTATAGAGTCTCACCAGGGAAATAGAAGTAGTGGCGAACATTCTTCTAATTTTATCTTTTTTATTAAATTTTTCAAGAAAAAGTAGACAAGTACAGCAATTAGTACATCCAAAACGTACAGTTTCAATTACATAATATACATAAAGGATAATTAAAGAGGCACAATCTATGCGTTAAATAATCATAGTCAACAATTAAATGGCATGGAAAAAAAAAAAAAAAAAAAATGAAAAGTTTCTGTATCACTCAACAGGCCATTCTTGGACCTTCTAAGCATAGACACTATTGATACTAAAATATAGGGTGTTCCAATATAGAGGAGGCAGCTTTTCACAACATAAAGATCTTTACCTCAGAGATATTCAACAAATAATATTCTTAGATATAGTTGATACATCAATCTCATTAGTTATATGAAGAAAAGAAAAAAAAGAAAACACTAATAGCAGAACAGGATTGGCTTTACATTGTGCTAGTTCGATGTTTAACCTAGAATTACTACCAAGAATTTTCTGTATCAAATAGTATTTGAGCGAATTTAATTGTCGACTAGTGTCTTCTAGTCATGTTCAAGCCAATCCTATTATACAGACGGGATTGGGCCCCAGGAGGAGGGGAGGTGCGTGGCCGAGAAATAAGAGGGAGACAGAAGGGGAAGAAAAAATAAGAAGAGAAGAAAAAAAAAAAAAAAAAAAAAAAGGAGAAAGAGGGGGGGAGGGGTTTTTCAATTAGTTGTCTAAATTATTTCTGTATCTTCTGATAAAATCTAGCCACTTGCATTCAAATCTATACTGATGACTTATTCCGTTATTAAGACTATCAAGCTGTTCTAGTATATATTGAGAGTGTAATAGGTAGGTTAGATTATTAATTGTTGGTGCTCTATTGGATTTCCAGTTTTTCAGGATGAGGTATCTCCCCCCCAAAATTACAGTATTTATTAGCTCAATGTTAGGGACATATTCTACAAGATCATTCCGATCTACTAGAAAGATAGCATGTTGTAATTCTAGAACTATCTGGATATCGAGTACTCTATTCAACCAAAATTGGATTTTACGCCAGAAGTGCTGGATCTTTGGACATCGCCAGATCATGTGGGCCAGGTCGGCATCAGAAGAACTGCATCGAGGGCACAGGTGAGATGAGTTCCCACGCCATCTATTTAGATTGGCCGGGGTTATGTGAATGCGGTTTATAATTTTGAAATGTGATTCTCGCCATGACGCCGATAGAGTAGCGCGTTCCACCAATATTATGCTGTGTTTAATTTTATCAAGATCTAGAGTTTGCATGTCTCTACTCCATTTTGAGTAAATATCTAAGAGATTCGCTTCTTCAGACTCGAGGAGCAGCATCCTATACCAATAACTAATTGCATGCTTGCCTGCCTTAAACAGAGCAAGGCCCATTTTGATACCTGGATGTAGGTGGTCTCTAGCTGAGTCTTTGGTAGTCTCAGTATACCAATGCCGCACTTGTAAATAAGCATAAAAATCAGTGTTTTTAAGTCGATAGTGATTTTTTAAAATTGCAAAGGTGTGTACCCCGGTAGTTTCTGGATCCCTAAATTGTACTAAGTGTTTCAGACCCAGTCTGAACCATCTGTTGAAAACTTTGTTCCTGATGCCTGGGGTGAAGCACGGATTCCCTACAATGGGTACATATTCTGAGATTTGTGGAGTGTCCTTCATACACGTCCTAATGAATTGCCATGCGTTAATAGTGTGCATTATTGTAGGTTTCGTTTTAACCTTGCATGGTAAGTCCTTAATAGGACAGTGTAGCAGAGCCACTAGATTAAATGGAGTGACTAGACTTTGCTCAGTTTCATAAGAAGCAACAAATGACCCAGCAGTGAGCCAATCCATGGCGACCTTGGCCAAACATAATTTATTGTAGATCAAGAAACTAGGAAGTGCTAAACCTCCACTTTGTCTAGGGAGCGAAAGTTTCTGTAGAGTAATGCGTCTCTTGCCCGTGCCCCAAATAAACAACCTGATGGAACTGTCCAAGCGTTTGAGATCTGCATTTGTTAAGGGAATTGGAATATTTTGCATTGTGTAGAGTAATTTAGGTAATATAATCATTTTAATCAAATTGATTTTTGCCGTCAGTGATAGAGGTAACTTTGCCCAGTTTTTAAGATCTAATTGAATTTTATTTAATAAAGGGGAGTAGTTCAGCAAATACCATTCCGCCGGGTCTGTACTAATTTTAATTCCTAGGTATGTAATATATTGCTCTGCCACCTTGAAAGGTGGAGTATAGTCTGTACCCCTAGGTCTGGTTATCCATAGCAAGTCAGATTTGGAGATGTTTATTTTATAGCCTGAGAATGTGCCGAATTTGGCAATTATATCTATAATTATTGGGATCTCTGATTGTGGCTTATTAAGAAAGAGTAGCAGATAATCCGCGTATAAAAGTAATTTGAGATATTTGTCTCCCAAAGGAATCCCTTGTAAATATTGTTTCAACATCAGTGCCAAAGGTTCAATTGCTAAATTGAACAATAAAGGTGAGATTGGACACCCTTGTCTCATCCCTGTCAAAATCTCAAAGGTTTCTGTGGGAGAACCATTGACCAGAAGTACTGAAGAGGCCTTCGCATATAGAGCATGGATACATTTAGGAAAATGATCCCTAAAGCCGAATTGTTCCATAGTAAAGAATAAGTGGTCCCAAATAATTGAGTCGAATGCTTTTTGAGCATCGACTGACAAAATCGCCGTTTCCTCACAATTGTGTGCCTTTTCTATATGATAAAAGTCTAACAATAATAGAATTTTCCGAATACTGGCGGCTGGGTTCCTATTCAACATGAAGCCGACCTGGTCCGCATGAATCAGCGAGCCAAGAATTCGTTTAAGTCTGTTAGATAGAATGGTTGTGAATATTTTATAGTCCGTGTTGAGTAGTGAGATAGGGCGATATGAGTCAATAAGTTCTGGATCTTTGTTCTTTTTTGGAATTAAAATAATTTTAGATGCTGCAAAATATGCTGAGGGCACCTTACCATTACACAAATAGTCATTAAATAAATTGGCCAATAGGGTGTTTATCTCCTCTTTAAGAATCTTATAAAATTCTGACGGGAGCATATCGGGGCCAGCTGCTTTATCCAAACTGAGTTTATCGATGGCTTGCGTTACCTCTATAGCTGTTATGGGTATGTTAAGTTCCTCTGCCTCGTCTAGAGATAACCTTGGGAGTGAAATTTTTTCCCAGAAGCTTTTTTTATTCTGTGTGTGAATCTGAGGGGCTGCATATAGTTTTTAAAAAAAATTAGCAAAGCCATTCTTGATTGCCTCTGTCTCAGTAACTCTTATCCCATCCACCACAATAGCCTTAATTGGTTTAGGCGCTGTATGTAATTTCACCTGGTTTGCTAGGAGCTTACCTATTTTACTACCATATCTGTAATAGCTAGTTCTTTGACGCTGGTCTTGCTTTATGGTCTGTTGAAGGTTAAATGCCTCCCACTCCTGTTTTGCTTTGATATACTTGTGCCAATTAGTATCATTAGGTGTCATTATATAGGTGTTATAAGAGTTGCTGAGGCAGTTAGACAACTGAATCTCCCTTGAGCGTAAATTTGCCCTAAGTTTGCAGGTATATTGTTTAAGTTCTCCCCTGATTACTGCTTTGGCTGCTTCCCAAAATGTTTCTGGTTTAGAGCTGTGTGAAAGATTTTGTGTCCTATATTCACTCCATCTTTCAGAGATAAATTTGTTAAATGCTGGGTTTTTGTATAAATAACGAGGGAAAGTGTACCCTCTGCTTGGCTCATATTTACTGTTATCTAGACCAATCTCCAAAGAGATAGGAGCATGGTCTGAGATAGTGAATTCGCCAATTTGCGATTTAGCCACTGAGCCAAGAAGTCTATCTGACCCAAGAAAATAGTCGATACGTGAGAATGATTTGAACTGTTTTGATTTGTATGTGAACGCACGGTTATTTGGAAATATGTGCCGCCAAATATCCCTAATTTTAAGTGCACGACAAAATGATCTAAGAATTCTTGTTGCTTTTTGGGATACTTTGACACTTGTTTTCTTTGTGGTCTGTAATCTATCAATACTATTAAAAACCATGTTGAAATCTCCAGCAACTATCAAGGTTGTATCGACATAGTGCGAAAGTTTAGTCCTCAAAGTTTCCCAAAAAGTTTTGTCGACAGTATTTGGCCCATATACATTACAAATAGTATAAATGTGGGAACCCAACTTTATTTTTAAAATAATAAAACGCTCATTAGGGTCTAGTTCCTGTGCTATGATTTTTAGATCTGTCCCTTTTTTTACAAGAATTGCTACCCCCCTTTTACGTGATGCGCAGGGAGTGAATATTACTTCCTGCAGCCAATTAACCTGTAGTTTTCTGTGTTCCCTTTCTGTAAGGTGAGTTTCCTGTAGTAAACTTAAATCCGCTTTCTGTTTTTTAATGTAGTTTAGAATTCCCTTTCTTTTTATCGGGTTAGTGATGCCCCAACATTCCACATGTTGGGTAATGGCATACGGGGGTGGGGGGGGGGGTTGGCCGGTGGAGGGTCCCTTCTCTCATTCATCTATTTCTTCTCCCCTTTTTTTTTATTTTTTCTTTCCCCTTTTTTTTTTTTTTTTTTTTCTTTTTCTCTCTCTCCTGTGGCGTTGGACGTCTCCCAATTATTCTCGCCTAAAGTAAAATACCACAGTTGAAGGTTATATCTTGGAATAGTGGCGAACATTCTTATAGAATCTCACCAGGGAAATAGAAGTACTAGCAGCATTCTTGTAGAATCTCACCAGGGAAATAGAAGTACTAGCAGCATTCTTATAGAATCTCACCAGGGAAATAGAAGTACTAGCAGCATTCTTATAGAATCTCACCAGGGAAATAGAAGTACTGGCAGCATTCTTATAGAATCTCACCAGGGAAATAGAAGTACTGGCAACATTCTTATAGAATCTTACCAGTGAAATGGAAGTACTGACAAGCATTCTTATAGAATCTCACCAGGGAAATAGAAGTATTTGCAGCATTTTTATAGAGTCTCACCAGGGAAATAGAAGTAGTGGCGAACATTCTTATAGAATCTCACCAGGGAAATAGAAGTACTAGCAGCATTCTTGTAGAATCTCACCAGGGAAATGGAAGTACTGGCAACATTCTTATAGAATCTTACCAGTGAAATGGAAGTACTGGCAGCATTCTTATAGAATCTCACCAGGGAAATAGAAGGACTGACAAGTATTCTTATAGAATCTCACCAGGGAAATAGAAGAACTAGCAGCATTCTTGTAGAATCTCACCAGGGAAATAGAAGTACTGGCAACATTCTTATAGAATCATACCAGTGAAATGGAAGTACTGACAAGCATTCTTATAGAATCTTACCAGTGAAATGGAAGTACTGACAAGCATTCTTGTAGAATCTCACCAGGGAAATGGAAGTACTGGCAACATTCTTATAGAATCTTACCAGTGAAATGGAAGTACTGACAGCATTCTTATAGAATCTCACCAGGGAAATAGAAGGACTGATGAGTATTCTTATAGAATCTCACCAGGGAAATAGAAGGACTGACGAGCATTCTTATAGAATCTCACTAGGGAAATAGAAGGACTGACAGCATTCTTATAGAATCTCACCAGGGAAATAGAAGGACTGATGAGCATTCTTATAGAATCTCACTAGGGAAATAGAAGGACTGACGAGCATTCTTATAGAATCTCACTAGGGAAATAGAAGGACTGACAGCATTCTTATAGAATCTTACCAGTGAAATGGAAGTACTGACAAGCATTCTTATAGAAGTTTACCAGTGAAATAGTAGAATAGCATTCTTATAGAATCTCACCAGGGAAATAGAAGTACTTGCAGCATTCTTATAGAATCTCACCAGGGAATTAGAAGTACTGGCAGCATTCTTATAGAATCTCACCAGGGAAATAGTAGTACTGGCAGCATTCTTATAGAAGCTCACCAGGGAAATAGAACTACTGGCAGCATTCTTATAGAATCTCACCAGGGAAATAGAAGTACTGGCAGCATTCTTATAGAATCTCACCAGGGAAATAGTAGGACTGCCAGCATTCTTATAGAATCTCACCAGGGAAAAAGAAGTACTTGCAGCATTGTTATAGAATCCACCAGGGAAATAGAAGTATTCGCAGCATTTTATAGAGTCTCACCAGGGAAATAGAAGTAGTGGCGAACATTCTTATAGAATCTCACCAGAGAAATAGAAGTACTAGCAGCATTCTTATAGAATCTCACCAGGGAAATAGAAGTACTGGCAGCATTCTTGTAGAATTTCACCAGGGAAATGGAAGTACTGGCAACATTCTTATAGAATCTTTCCAGTGAAATGGAAGTACTGGCAGCATTCTTATAGAATCTCACCAGGGAAATAGAAGGACTGACGAGTATTCTTATAGAATCTCACCAGGGAAATAGAAGTACTAGCAGCATTCTTGTAGAATCTCACCAGGGAAATAGAAGTACTGGCAACATTCTTATAGAATCTTACCAGTGAAATGGAAGTACTGACAAGCATTCTTATAGAATCTTACCAGTGAAATGGAAGTACTGACAAGCATTCTTGTAGAATCTCACCAGGGAAATAGAAGTATTCGCAGCATTTTTATAGAGTCTCACCAGGGAAATAGAAGTAGTGGCGAACATTCTTATAGAATCTCACCAGAGAAATAGAAGTACTAGCAGCATTCTTGTAGAATCTCACCAGGGAAATAGAAGTACTGGCAGCATTCTTGTAGAATCTCACCAGGGAAATGGAAGTACTGGCAACATTCTTATAGAATCTTACCAGTGAAATGGAAGTACTGGCAGCATTCTTGTAGAATCTCACCAGGGAAATAGAAGTACTGGCAGCATTCTTATAGAATCTCACTAGGAAAATATAAGTACTAGCAGCATTCTTATAGAATCTCACCAGGGAAATAGAAGTACTGGCAGCATTCTTATGGAGTCTCACCAGGGAAATAGAAGGACTGACAGCAATCTTATAGAATCTCACCAGAGAAATAGTAGTACTGGCAGCATTTGTATAGAATCTCACTAGGGAAATACTAGTACTGGCAGCATTCTTATAGAATCTCACTAGGGAAATAGAAGGACTGACGAGCATTCTTATAGAATCTCACTAGGGAAATAGAAGGACTGACAGCATTCTTATAGAATCTTACCAGTGAAATGGAAGTACTGACAAGCATTCTTATAGAAGCTTACCAGTGAAATAGAAGTACTGGCAGCATTCTTATAGACTCTCACCAGGGAAATAGTAGTACTGGCAGCATTCTTATATAATCTCACCAGGGAAATAGTAGTACTAGCAGCATTCTTATAGAATCTCACCAGGGAAATAGAAGTACTGGCAGCATTCTTATGGAGTCTCACCAGGGAAATAGAAGGACTGACAGCAATCTTATAGAATCTCACCAGAGAAATAGTAGTACTGGCAGCATTTGTATAGAATCTCACTAGGGAAATACTAGTACTGGCAGCATTCGTATAGAATCTCACCAGAGAAATAGAAGTATTAGCAGCATTCGTATAGAATCTCACCAGCGAAATAATAGTACTGACAGCATTCTTATAGAATCTCACCAGGGAAATAGAAGTACTAGCAGCATTCTTATAGAGTCTCACCAGGGAAATAGTAGTACTGGCAGCATTCTTATAGAATCTCACCAGGGAAATAGTAGTACTGGCAGCATTCTTATAGAAACTCCCCAGGGAAATAGAAGTACTAACAGCATTCTTATAGAATCTCACCAGGGAAATAGTAGTACTGGCAGCATTATTATTGAATCTCACCAGGGAAATAGTAGTACTGGCAGCATTCTTATAGAAACTCCCCGGGGAAATAGAAGTACTAGCAGCATTCTTATAGAATCTCACCAGGGAAATAGTAGTACTGGCAGCATTCTTATAGAAACTCACCAGGGAAATTGTAGTACTAGCAGCATTCTTATAGAATTTTACCAGGGAAATAGTAGTACTGGCAGCATTCGTATAGAATCTCACCAGAGAAAAAGTAGTACTGGCAGCATTTTTATAGAATCTCACCAGGGAAATAGAACTACTTGCAGCATTCTTATATAATCTCACCAGGGAAATAGAAGTACTAGCAGCATTCATATAGAATCTCACCAGGGAAATAGAAGGACTGGCGAGCATTCTTATAGAATCTCACCAGGGAAATAGTAGGACTGCCAGCATTCTTATAGAATCTCACCAGGGAAAAAGAAGTACTTGCAGCATTGTTATAGAATCCACCAGGGAAATAGAAGTATTCGCAGCATTTTTATAGAGTCTCACCAGGGAAATAGAAGTAGTGGCGAACATTCTTATAGAATCTCACCAGAGAAATAGAAGTACTAGCAGCATTCTTATAGAATCTTACCAGTGAAATGGAAGTACTGACAAGCATTCTTATAGAATCTCACCAGGGAAATAGAAGTATTTGCAGCATTTTTATAGAGTCTCACCAGGGAAATAGAAGTAGTGGCGAACATTCTTATAGAATCTCACCAGGGAAATAGAAGTACTAGCAGCATTCTTGTAGAATCTCACCAGGGAAATAGAAGTACTGGCAACATTCTTATAGAATCTTACCAGGGAAATGGAAGTACTGACAAGCATTCTTGTAGAATCTCACCAGGGAAATGGAAGTACTGGCAACATTCTTATAGAATCTTACCAGTGAAATGGAAGTACTGGCAGCATTCTTATAGAATCTCACCAGGGAAATAGAAGGACTGACAAGTATTCTTATAGAATCTCACCAGGGAAATAGAAGAACTAGCAGCATTCTTGTAGAATCTCACCAGGGAAATAGAAGTACTGGCAACATTCTTATAGAATCATACCAGTGAAATGGAAGTACTGACAAGCATTCTTATAGAATCTTACCAGTGAAATGGAAGTACTGACAAGCATTCTTGTAGAATCTCACCAGGGAAATGGAAGTACTGGCAACATTCTTATAGAATCTTACCAGTGAAATGGAAGTACTGACAGCATTCTTATAGAATCTCACCAGGGAAATAGAAGGACTGATGAGTATTCTTATAGAATCTCACCAGGGAAATAGAAGGACTGACGAGCATTCTTATAGAATCTCACTAGGGAAATAGAAGGACTGACAGCATTCTTATAGAATCTCACCAGGGAAATAGAAGGACTGATGAGCATTCTTATAGAATCTCACTAGGGAAATAGAAGGACTGACGAGCATTCTTATAGAATCTCACTAGGGAAATAGAAGGACTGACAGCATTCTTATAGAATCTTACCAGTGAAATGGAAGTACTGACAAGCATTCTTATAGAAGTTTACCAGTGAAATAGTAGAATAGCATTCTTATAGAATCTCACCAGGGAAATAGAAGTACTTGCAGCATTCTTATAGAATCTCACCAGGGAATTAGAAGTACTGGCAGCATTCTTATAGAATCTCACCAGGGAAATAGTAGTACTGGCAGCATTCTTATAGAAGCTCACCAGGGAAATAGAACTACTGGCAGCATTCTTATAGAATCTCACCAGGGAAATAGAAGTACTGGCAGCATTCTTATAGAATCTCACCAGGGAAATAGTAGGACTGCCAGCATTCTTATAGAATCTCACCAGGGAAAAAGAAGTACTTGCAGCATTGTTATAGAATCCACCAGGGAAATAGAAGTATTCGCAGCATTTTATAGAGTCTCACCAGGGAAATAGAAGTAGTGGCGAACATTCTTATAGAATCTCACCAGAGAAATAGAAGTACTAGCAGCATTCTTATAGAATCTCACCAGGGAAATAGAAGTACTGGCAGCATTCTTGTAGAATTTCACCAGGGAAATGGAAGTACTGGCAACATTCTTATAGAATCTTTCCAGTGAAATGGAAGTACTGGCAGCATTCTTATAGAATCTCACCAGGGAAATAGAAGGACTGACGAGTATTCTTATAGAATCTCACCAGGGAAATAGAAGTACTAGCAGCATTCTTGTAGAATCTCACCAGGGAAATAGAAGTACTGGCAACATTCTTATAGAATCTTACCAGTGAAATGGAAGTACTGACAAGCATTCTTATAGAATCTTACCAGTGAAATGGAAGTACTGACAAGCATTCTTGTAGAATCTCACCAGGGAAATAGAAGTATTCGCAGCATTTTTATAGAGTCTCACCAGGGAAATAGAAGTAGTGGCGAACATTCTTATAGAATCTCACCAGAGAAATAGAAGTACTAGCAGCATTCTTGTAGAATCTCACCAGGGAAATAGAAGTACTGGCAGCATTCTTGTAGAATCTCACCAGGGAAATGGAAGTACTGGCAACATTCTTATAGAATCTTACCAGTGAAATGGAAGTACTGGCAGCATTCTTGTAGAATCTCACCAGGGAAATAGAAGTACTGGCAGCATTCTTATAGAATCTCACTAGGAAAATATAAGTACTAGCAGCATTCTTATAGAATCTCACCAGGGAAATAGAAGTACTGGCAGCATTCTTATGGAGTCTCACCAGGGAAATAGAAGGACTGACAGCAATCTTATAGAATCTCACCAGAGAAATAGTAGTACTGGCAGCATTTGTATAGAATCTCACTAGGGAAATACTAGTACTGGCAGCATTCTTATAGAATCTCACTAGGGAAATAGAAGGACTGACGAGCATTCTTATAGAATCTCACTAGGGAAATAGAAGGACTGACAGCATTCTTATAGAATCTTACCAGTGAAATGGAAGTACTGACAAGCATTCTTATAGAAGCTTACCAGTGAAATAGAAGTACTGGCAGCATTCTTATAGACTCTCACCAGGGAAATAGTAGTACTGGCAGCATTCTTATATAATCTCACCAGGGAAATAGTAGTACTAGCAGCATTCTTATAGAATCTCACCAGGGAAATAGAAGTACTGGCAGCATTCTTATGGAGTCTCACCAGGGAAATAGAAGGACTGACAGCAATCTTATAGAATCTCACCAGAGAAATAGTAGTACTGGCAGCATTTGTATAGAATCTCACTAGGGAAATACTAGTACTGGCAGCATTCGTATAGAATCTCACCAGAGAAATAGAAGTATTAGCAGCATTCGTATAGAATCTCACCAGCGAAATAATAGTACTGACAGCATTCTTATAGAATCTCACCAGGGAAATAGAAGTACTAGCAGCATTCTTATAGAGTCTCACCAGGGAAATAGTAGTACTGGCAGCATTCTTATAGAATCTCACCAGGGAAATAGTAGTACTGGCAGCATTCTTATAGAAACTCCCCAGGGAAATAGAAGTACTAACAGCATTCTTATAGAATCTCACCAGGGAAATAGTAGTACTGGCAGCATTATTATTGAATCTCACCAGGGAAATAGTAGTACTGGCAGCATTCTTATAGAAACTCCCCGGGGAAATAGAAGTACTAGCAGCATTCTTATAGAATCTCACCAGGGAAATAGTAGTACTGGCAGCATTCTTATAGAAACTCACCAGGGAAATTGTAGTACTAGCAGCATTCTTATAGAATTTTACCAGGGAAATAGTAGTACTGGCAGCATTCGAATAGAATCTCACCAGAGAAAAAGTAGTACTGGCAGCATTTTTATAGAATCTCACCAGGGAAATAGAACTACTTGCAGCATTCTTATATAATCTCACCAGGGAAATAGAAGTACTAGCAGCATTCATATAGAATCTCACCAGGGAAATAGAAGGACTGGCGAGCATTCTTATAGAATCTCACCAGGGAAATAGTAGGACTGCCAGCATTCTTATAGAATCTCACCAGGGAAAAAGAAGTACTTGCAGCATTGTTATAGAATCCACCAGGGAAATAGAAGTATTCGCAGCATTTTTATAGAGTCTCACCAGGGAAATAGAAGTAGTGGCGAACATTCTTATAGAATCTCACCAGAGAAATAGAAGTACTAGCAGCATTCTTGTAGAATCTCACCAGGGAAATAGAAGTACTGGCAGCATTCTTGTAGAATCTCACCAGGGAAATGGAAGTACTGGCAACATTCTTATAGAATCTTACCAGTGAAATGGAAGTACTGGCAGCATTCTTATAGAATCTCACCAGGGAAATAGAAGGACTGACGAGTATTCTTATAGAATCTCACCAGGGAAATAGAAGTACTAGCAGCATTCTTGTAGAATCTCATCAGGGAAATAGAAGTACTGGCAACATTCTTATAGAATCTTACCAGTGAAATGGAAGTACTGACAAGCATTCTTATAGAATCTTACCAGTGAAATGGAAGTACTGACAAGCATTCTTGTAGAATCTCACCAGGGAAATAGAAGTATTCGCAGCATTTTTATAGAGTCTCACCAGGGAAATAGAAGTAGTGGTGAACATTCTTATAGAATCTCACAAGAGAAATAGAAGTACTAGCAGCATTCTTGTAGAATCTCACCAGGGAAATAGAAGTACTGGCAGCATTCTTGTAGAATCTCACCAGGGAAATGGAAGTACTGGCAACATTCTTATAGAATCTTACCAGTGAAATGGAAGTACTGGCAGCATTCTTATAGAATCTCACCAGGGAAATAGAAGGACTGACGAGTATTCTTATAGAATCTCACCAGGGAAATAGAAGTACTAGCAGCATTCTTGTAGAATCTCACCAGGGAAATAGAAGTACTGGCAACATTCTTATAGAATCTTACCAGTGAAATGGAAGTACTGGCAACATTCTTATAGAATCTTACCAGTGAAATGGAAGTACTGGCAGCATTCTTATAGAATCTCACCAGGGAAATAGAAGGACTGATGAGTATTCTTATTGAATCTCACCAGGGAAATAGAAGGACTGACGAGCATTCTTATAGAATCTCACTAGGGAAATAGAAGGACTGACAGCATTCGTATAGAATCTCACCAGGGAAATAGAAGGACTGACGAGCATTCTTATAGAATCTCACTAGGGAAATAGAAGGACTGACAGCATTCTTATAGAATCTCAAAAGGGAAATAGAAGGACTGACTAGCATTCTTATAGAATCTCACTAGGGAAATAGAAGTATTCGCAGCATTTTTATAGAGTCTCACCAGGGAAATAGAAGTAGTGGCGAACATTCTTATAGAATCTCACCAGGGAAATAGAAGTACTAGCAGCATTCTTGTAGAATCTCACCAGGGAAATAGAAGTACTGGCAACATTCTTATACAATCTTACCAGTGAAATGGAAGTACTGACAAGCATTCTTATAGAATCTTACCAGGGAAATGGAAGTACTGACAAGCATTCTTGTAGAATCTCACCAGGGAAATGGAAGTACTGGCAACATTCTTATAGAATCTTACCAGTGAAATGGAAGTACTGGCAGCAGCATTCTTATAGAATCTCACAAGGGAAATAGAAGTACTGGCAGCATTCTTATAGAATCTCACCAGGGAAATAGTAGGAGTGCCAGCATTCTTATAGAATCTCACCAGGGAAAAAGAAGTACTTGCAGCATTGTTATAGAATCCACCAGGGAAATAGAAGTATTCGCAGCATTTTTATAGAGTCTCACCAGGGAAATAGAAGTAGTGGCGAACATTCTTATAGAATCTCACCAGGGAAATAGAAGTACTAGCAGCATTCTTGTAGAATCTCACCAGGGAAATAGAAGTAATGGCAGCATTCTTGTAGAATCTCACCAGGGAAATGGAAGTACTGCCAACATTCTTATAGAATCTTACCAGTGAAATGGAAGTACTGGCAGCATTCTTATAGAATCTCACCAGGGAAATAGAAGGACTGACGAGTATTCTTATAGAATCTCACCAGGGAAATAGAAGTACTAGCAGCATTCTTGTAGAATCTCACCAGGGAAATAGAAGTACTGGCAACATTCTTATAGAATCTTACCAGTGAAATGGAAGTACTGACAAGCATTCTTATAGAATCTTACCAGTGAAATGGAAGTACTGACAAGCATTCTTGTAGAATCTCACCAGGGAAATGGAAGTACTGGCAACATTCTTATACAATCTTACCAGTGAAATGAAAGTACTGGCAGCATTCTTATAGAATCTCACCAGGGAAATAGAAGGACTGATGAGTATTCTTATAGAATCTCACCAGGGAAATGGAAGGACTGACGAGCATTCTTATAGAATCTCACTAGGGAAATAGAAGGACTGACAGCATTCTTATAGAATCTCACCAGGGAAATAGAAGGACTGACTAGCATTCTTATAGAATCTCACTAGGGAAATAGAAGGACTGACGAGCATTCTTATAGAATCTCACTAGGGAAATAGAAGGACTGACAGCATTCTTATAGAATCTTACCAGTGAAATGGAAGTACTGACAAGCATTCTTATAGAAGCTTACCAGTGAAATAGAAGTACTGGCAGCATTCTTATAGACTCTCACCAGGGAAATAGTAGTACTGGCAGCATTCTTATATAATCTCACCAGGGAAATAGTAGTACTAGCAGCATTCTTATAGAATCTCACCAGGGAAATAGAAGTACTGGCAGCATTCTTATGGAGTCTCACCAGGGAAATAGAAGGACTGACAGCAATCTTATAGAATCTCACCAGAGAAATAGTAGTACTGGCAGCATTTGTATAGAATCTCACTAGGGAAATACTAGTACTGGCAGCATTCGTATAGAATCTCACCAGAGAAATAGAAGTATTAGCAGCATTCGTATAGAATCTCACCAGCGAAATAATAGTACTGACAGCATTCTTATAGAATCTCACCAGGGAAATAGAAGTACTAGCAGCATTCTTATAGAGTCTCACCAGGGAAATAGAAGTACTAAAAGCATTCTTATAGAATCTCACCAGGGAAATAGTAGTACTGGCAGCATTATTATTGAATCTCACCAGGGAAATAGTAGTACTGGCAGCATTCTTATAGAAACTCCCCGGGGAAATAGAAGTACTAGCAGCATTCTTATAGAATCTCACCAGGGAAATAGTAGTACTGGCAGCATTCTTATAGAAACTCACCAGGGAAATTGTAGTACTAGCAGCATTCTTATAGAATTTTACCAGGGAAATAGTAGTACTGGCAGCATTCGTATAGAATCTCACCAGAGAAATAGTAGTACTGGCAGCATTTTTATAGAATCTCACCAGGGAAATAGAACTATTTGCAGCATTCTTATATAATCTCACCAGGGAAATAGAAGTACTAGCAGCATTCATATAGAATCTCACCTGGGAAATAGAAGGACTGGAGAAAAATTCTTATAGAATCTCACCAGGGAAATAGTAGTACTGGCAGCATTTGTATAGAATCTCACCAGGGAAATAGAAATACTGGCAGCATTCTTATAGAATCTCAAAAGGGAAATAGAAGTAATGGCAGCATTGTTATAGAATCTCGCCAGGGAAATAGAAGTACTGGCAGCATTTGTATAGAATCTCACCATGGAAATAGTAGTACTGGCAGCATTCTTATAGAATCTCACCAGGGATAAGGAAGTACTGGCAGCATTGTTATAGAATCTCACCAGGGAAATAGAAGTATTGGCAGCATTTTTATAGAATCTCACCAGGGAAATTGAAGTACTAGCAGCATTCTTATAGAATCTCACCAGGGAAATAGAAGTACTGGCAGCATTCTTATGGAGTCTCACCAGGGAAATAGAAGGACTGACAGCAATCTTATAGAATCTCACCAGAGAAATAGTAGTACTGGCAGCATTTGTATAGAATCTCACTAGGGAAATAGTAGTACTGACAGCATTCTTATAGAATCTCACCAGAGAAATAGAAGTATTAGCAGCATTCGTATAGAATCTCACCAGCGAAATAATAGTACTGACAGCATTCTTATAGAATCTCACCAGGGAAATAGAAGTACTAGCAGCATTCTTATAGAGTCTCACCAGGGAAATAGTAGTACTGGCAGCATTCTTATAGAATCTTACCAGGGAAATAGTAGTACTGGCAGCATTCTTATAGAAACTCCCCAGGGAAATAGAAGTACTAACAGCATTCTTATAGAATCTCACCAGGGAAATAGTAGTACTGGCAGCATTATTATTGAATCTCACCAGGGAAATAGTAGTACTGGCAGCATTCTTATAGAAACTCCCCAGGGAAATAGAAGTACTAGCAGCATTCTTATAGAATCTCACCAGGGAAATAGTAGTACTGGCAGCATTCTTATAGAAACTCACCAGGGAAATTGTAGTACTAGCAGCATTCTTATAGAATTTTACCAGGGAAATAGGAGTACTGGCAGCATTCGTATAGAATCTCACCAGAGAAATAGTAGTACTGGCAGCATTTTTATAGAATCTCACCAGGGAAATAGAACTACTTGCAGCATTCTTATATAATCTCACCAGGGAAATAGAAGTACTAGCAGCATTCATATAGAATCTCACCAGGGAAATAGAAGGACTGGCGAGCATTCTTATAGAATCTCACCAGGGAAATAGTAGTACTGGCAGCATTTGTATAGAATCTCACCAGGGAAATAGAAATACTGGCAGCATTCTTATAGAATCTCACAAGGGAAATAGAAGTAATGGCAGCATTGTTATAGAATCTCGCCAGGGAAATAGAAGTACTGGCAGCATTTGTATAGAATCTCACCATGGAAATAGTAGTACTGGCAGCATTCTTATAGAATCTCACCAGGGATAAAGAAGTACTGGCAGCATTGTTATAGAATCTCACCAGGGAAATAGAAGTATTGGCAGCATTTTTATAGAATCTCACCAGGGAAATAGTAGTACTAGCAGCATTCTTATAGAATCTCACCAGGGAAATTGAAGTACTGGCAGCATTCTTATAGAATCTCACTAGGAAAATATAAGTACTAGCAGCATTCTTATAGAATCTCACCAGGGAAATAGAAGTACTGGCAGCATTCTTATAGAATCTTACCAGGGAAATAAAAGTACTGGCAGCATTTTTATAGAATCTCACCAGGGAAATAGTAGTACTAGCAGCATTCTTATAGAATCTCACCAGGGAAATATAAGTACTAGCAGCATTCTTATAGAATCTCACCGGGGAAATAGAAGTACTGGCAGCATTCTTATAGAATCTTACCAGGGAAATAAAAGTACTGGCAGCATTTTTATAGAATCTCACCAGGGAAATAGTAGTACTAGCAGCATTCTTATAGAATCTCACCAGGGAAATATAAGTACTAGCAGCATTCTTATGGAATCTCACCAGGGAAATAGTAGTACCAACAGCATTCTTATAGAATCTCACCAGGGAAATAGTAATTCTGGCAGCATTCTTATAGAATCTCACCAGTAAAATAGAAGTACTAGCAGCCTTCTTATAGAGTCTCACCAGGGAAATAGAAGGACTGACGAGCATTCTTACAGAATCTCACCAGCGAAATTGGACTGACTAGCTATCTTATAGAATCTCACTAGGGAAATAGAAGTACTGGCAGCATTCTTATAGAATCTCACCAGGGAAATAGAAGTACTGGCAGCATTCTTATAGACTCTCACAAGGGAAATATCAGTACTAGCAGCATTCTTATAGAATCTCACCAGGGAAATAGAAGTACTAGCAGCATTCTTATAGAATCTCACCAGAGAAATAGTAGTACTGACAGCATTCTTATAGAATCTCACCAGAGAAATAGAAGTACTGGCAGCGTTCTTATAGACTCTCACCAGGGAAATAGAAGTACTAGCAGCATTCTTATAGAATCTCACCAGGGAAATAAAAGTACTGGCAGCATTCTTATAGAATATCACCAGGGAAATTGAAGTAGTGGCGAGCATTCTTATAGAATATCACCAGGGAAATAGAAATACTGGCAGCATTCTTATAGAATCTCACTAAGGAGATAGAAGTACTGGCAGCATTCTGATAGAATCTCACCAGGGAACTAGAACTACTGGCAGCATTCTTTTAGAATCTTACCAGTGAAATGGAAGTACTGACAGCATTGTGATAGAATCTCACCAGGGAAATAGAAGTACTGGCGAGCATTCTTATAGAATCTCACCATGGAAATAGAAGTACTAGCAGCATTCTTATAGAATCTCACTAGGGAAATAGAAGTATTGGCAGCATTCTTATAGAATCTTACCAGTGAAATGGAAGTACTGACAGCATTCTTATAGAATCTTACCAGGGAAATAAAAGTACTGTCAGCATTCTTATAGAATCTCACCAGGGAAATTGAAGTACTGGCAGCATTCTTTTAGAATCTTACCAGTGAAATGGAAGTACTGACAGCATTCTTATAGAATCTCACAAGGGAAATAGAAGTACTGGCAGCATTCTTATATAATCTCACCAGGGAAATAGAAATACTGGCAGCATTCTTATAGAGTCTCACCAGAGAAATAGAAGGACTGACGAGCATTCTTATAAAATCTCACCAGGGAAATAGAAGGACTGAGGAGCTATCTTATAGAATTCAACTTCTATGGGATATCATCACTGCTGTTTAAATCAGTGCACCGGTAACAGGGGTTAACTGCAATTACCCCTAAGTGAGTAAAAATGGACGTAGAGTCACCAGGACTAGATATTTTATAAACCTTTTAATGGAATAGCTTAAAACAGCAATGTTTCGGGGTTTAACCCCTTAATCATGCTCACGACTGACGAGCATTCTTAGAGAATCTCACCAGGGAAATAGAAGGACTGACGAGCTATCTTATAGAATCTCACTAGGAAAAAAAAAAGTAGCAGCATTCTTATAGAACCTCACCAAAGAAATAGAAGTACTAGCAGCATTCTTATAGAATATCACCAGGGAAATAGAAGTACTGGCAGCATTCTTATAGAATCTTACCAGTGAAATAGAAGTACTGGCGAGCATTCTTATAGAATCTCACTAGAGAAATAAAAGTACTGGCAGCATTCTTATAGACACTCATCAGGGAAATAGTAGGACTGGCGAGCATTCTTATAGAGTCTCACCAGGGAAATAAAGTACTGGCAGCATTTTTATAGAATCTCACCAGGGAAATAGAAGGACTGGCAGCATTCTTATAGAATCTCACCAGGGAAATAGAAGGACTGGGGAGCATTCTTATAGAATCTCACCAGGGAAATTGAAGTACTAGCAGCATTCTTATAGAATCTCACCAGGGAAATGGAAGTACTGACATCATTCTTATAGAATCTCACCAGGGAAATAGTAGTACTAGCAGAATTCATATAGATTCTCACCAGGGAAATAGAAGTACTGGCGAGCATTCTTATAGAATCTCACCAGGGAAATAATAGTACTGGCAGCATTCTTATAGAATCTCACCAGGGAAATAGTAGGACTGGCAGCATTCTTATAGAATCTCACCAGGGAAATAAAGTACTGGCAGCATTCTTATAGAATCTCACCAGGGAAATAGTAGTACTAGCAGCATTCTTATAGAATCTCACCAGGGAAATAGAAATACTGGCAGCATTCTTATAGAGTCTCACCAGGGAAATAAAGTACTGGCAGCATTCTTATAGAATCTCACCAGGGAAATAGTAGTACTAGCAGCATTTTTATAGAATCTCTCCAGACAAATAGAAGTACTGGCAGCATTCTTATAGAATCTCACCAGACAAATAGAAGTACTAGCAGCATTCTTACAGGATCTCACCAGGGAAATAGAAGTACTACCAGCATTCTTATAGAATCTCATCAGGGAAATAGTAGGACTGGCGAGCATTCTTATAGAATCTCACCAGGGAAATAGAAGTACTGGCAGCATTCTTATAGAATCTCACCTGGGAAATAGAAGTACTGGCAGCATTCTTATAGAATCTCACCAGGGAAATAGAAGTACTGGCAGCATTGTTATAGACACTAACCAATGAAAAAGTAGTACTGGCAGCATTCTTATAGAATCTCACCAGGGAAATAGAAGTACTGGCAGCATTCTTATAGACACTAACCAGGTAAATAGAAGTACTAGCAGCATTCTTATAGAATCTCACCAGGGAAATAGTAGTACTGACAGCATTCTTATAGAATCTCACCAGGGAAATAGTAGTACTGACAGCATTCTTATAGAATCTCACCAGGGAAATAGTAGTACTGACAGCATTCTTATAGACACTAACCAGAGAAATAGTAGTACTGGCAGCATTCTTATAGAATCTCACCAGGGAAATAGTTGTACTGACAGCATTCTTATAGAATCTCACCAGCCGCCAGATTTTTAGATCATGAGGCCCTAGGTAATGACTGCCTATCCTTACACATCAGTGTTACCCTTGTAGCATTATAGAATTATCAATATAATTAGATAGTATTAATGAGATTTTATAGTTTAAAATGAAAACATTGTGATTTGCTAGAAAATTTAATAATCAAACAAATGCTTATTTTTAACTAATTGTTTAATCCCAGCAAATGGTTAAAGTTGCGCACCACAATGAATTTATTTGTATAGAGCAGCAAAATTCTGTAGCAGAGATTAAAAACACTGTTTAATTGGATACAAAGTGCTAAATAATGAGAGTGAATTGAACAGAGGTGAAGAAATACAAAGTGATAAATATGAAGCAAATTTATGAAGTTGCAAACAAACAAACTCTAAAACAGAGAACATGTGTGATCCTTCCCTGCTCTCATGTAACCAATCAATCACAGTGAACAAGTGAGCTTGGGGTGATTTATCTACACCACGTGGCAGAGAGGATAAGGAGAAACTGCCTGCAAGCCTGCTCGTGCCAGCCTCCACCACAAAGTCCAAAAAGCAGCAAATGCTGCCTAATACATTTTATGGTCTGTTTTATGTTCTAAATTATGTGTGTGCATTGGGATAGGAGAAGCTTCTAACCCACCACTTCTTTAGTGAGATATATCCTGGTTGGATTGCAGATAATTTAGCCCTTGATGTGACCTATAAACTCTCCAAGCGTCACTGACACAAGCTGGAGTTTATTAGGGGCCACCACATAATAATTGCTAAATTTATAGCACATAAGGAAATGGTGTCACTTAAGAAATCACAGTGAGGCTTGCCGGGCTGCACTGACAAGTCTCAGCAAGTGGCTGTTTTAGGAAGATGCTGGTGGGTGTAATGTACAACAATTATTATAATAGCACCCTAGAACAAACGTGTCAGTTACCCTAAGTTTAAAAGGCAGTGACGTTTTACATACCCAGTTCCTGCATAAAGCAAGACAAGGGATGTAGGAGGGAGAATCAGGCTATAAAAGAAGAAACTATTGTACAATTAGTTATTATATAATGATACCCTCCTGCCTTCTTGATATCTAGATTTGTAATCACCCCCGCCCCTCCCTGATTTTATGGTCTACAGTTACCAGCTACGCTTTCGTTCTTCTAATGTCACATATACAAACTTTGATGGTATAACATGATAATTATATGCCCTACATTAATACATACAATGTATAATAGCATTGTTTAATAAATTGAATTGTGTTTTGTAACTAAAAGTAGTGACAAGTATTGTGTTAAGCTGTTGGCGCATACTGCTAAATGGGCCACTCACATTTCATTAGGCTGCTTATCATAATCACTAGAAGATGCTACATGCCAGACTAAATGTTGTTTATTTTACAGGTTTTTTTGTAGTTATTACTCAGGCTGGTTTGAGATGAAATGACAATGATCACCGTTATACACTGTCAGAAAAAAATGTGCAGAAACTGTACCTTTAGGAGTACAATAGCTGATAACTGGGGCAGTACCCTCAAAGGTACACCCGCTGTTCCCTTTACCATGGGTACACATTGGTATCCTTGCAGTTTGTACCTCTCAAAGGCAAATATGACTTCATTGGACCCCAGTGCTATGGTAACATAATGTACTCTTAAAGGAACACACAAGTCAAAATTAAACTTTCATGATTCCGATAGAGCAGCAATTTTAAACAACTTTACCAATTTACTTCTATTTACTAAATGTGCACTTTTTATATTTAGACTTTTTTATTCACCAGCTCCTACTGAGCATGTGCAAGACTTCACAGACTATGTGTATATGAACTTGTGATTGGTCATGGCTGTCACATGATACAGGAGGAGCGGAAATAGACATAACTTTGAAAAATCTACTACTCATTTAAAGCTCAGACTAAGTGCTATTGCGTTGTCTTTTTATCTTGGATTTGTTCTTTATGCAAATATTTTCTATTTACAGGTCATCAGACACTGCAGTCAGTATTTATCAAGCAGAGGTCATCAGACACAAGAGAACCTGCAGTCAGTATTTATCAAGCAGCGGTCATCAGACACAACAGAACCTGCAGTCAGTATTTATCAAGCAGCTGTCATCAGACACAAGAGAACCTGCAGTCAGTATTTATCAAGCAGCGGTCATCAGACACAAGAGAACCTGCAGTCAGAATTTATCAAGCAGCGGTCATCAGACACAAGAGAACCTGCAGTCAGTATTTATCAAGCAGTGGTCATCAGACACAAGAGAACCTGCAGTCAGTATTTATCAAGCAGCGGTCATCAGACACAAGAGAACCTGCAGTCAGTATTTATCAAGCAGCGGTCCTCAGACACAAGAGAACCTGCAGTCAGTATTTATCAAGCAGCGTTCATCAGACACAAGAGAACCTGCAGTCAGTATTTATCAAGAAGCGTTCATCAGACACAAGAGAACCTGCAGTCAGTATTTATCAAGCAGCGGTCATCAGACACAAGGGAACTTGCAGTCAGTATTTATCAAGCAGCGGTCATCAGACACAAGAGAACCTGCAGTCAGTATTTATCAAGCAGTGGTCATCAGACACAAGAGAACCTGCAGTCAGTATTTATCAAGCAGCGGTCATCAGACACAAGAGAACCTGCAGTCAGTATTTATCAAGCAGCGGTCATCAGACACAATTGAACCTGCAGTCAGTATTTATCAAGCAGCGTTCATCAGACACAAAAGAACCTGCAGTCAGTATTTATCAAGCAGCGGTCATCAGACACAAGAGAACTTGCAGTCAGTATTTATCAAGCAGCGGTCATCAGACACAAGAGAACCTGCAGTCAGAATTTATCAAGCAGCGGTCATCAGACACAAGAGAACCTGCAGTCAGTATTTATCAAGCAGCGTTCATCAGACACAAGAGAACCTGCAGTCAGTATTTATCAAGCAGCGGTCATCAGACACAAGAGAACCTGCAGTCTGTATTTATCAAGCAGCGGTCATCAGACACAAGAGAACTTGCAGTCAGTATTTATCAAGCAGCGGTCATCAGACACAAGAGAACCTGCAGTCAGTATTTATTAAGCAGCGTTCATCAGACACAAGAGAACCTGCAGTCAGTATTTATCAAGCAGCGGTCATCAGACAAAAGAGAACCTGCAGTCAGTATTTATCAAGCAGCGGTCATCAGACACAAGAGAACCTGCAGTCAGTATTTATCAAGCAGCGGTCATCAGACACCAGAGAACCTGCAGTCAGTATTTATTAAGCAGCGGTCATCAGACACAAGAGAACCTGCAGTCAGTATTTATCAAGCAGCGGTCATCAGACACCAGAGAACCTGCAGTCAGTATTTATCGAGCAGCGGTCATCAGACAGAAGAGAACCTGCAGTCAGTATTTATCAAGCAGCGGTCATCAGACACAAGAGAACCTGCAGTCAGTATTTATCAAGCAGCAGTCATCAGACACAAGAGAACCTACAGTCAGTATTTATCAAGCAGTGGTCATCAGACACAAGAGAACCTGCAGTCAGTATTTATCAAGCAGAGGTCATCAGACACAAGAGAACCTGCAGTCAGTATTTATCAAGCAGCGGTCATCAGACACAAGAGAACCTGCAGTCAGTATTTATCAAGCAGCGGTCATCAGACACAAGAGAACCTGCAGTCAGTATTTATCAAGCAGCAGTCATCAGACACAAGAGAACCTGCAGTCAGTACTTATCAAGCAGTGGTCATCAGACACGAGAGTCTGCAGTCAGTATTTATCAAGCAGTGGTCATCAGTCACAAGAGAACCTGCAGTCAGCATTTATCAAGCAGTGGTCATCAGACATGAGAGCCTGCAGTCAGTATTTATCAAGCAGTGGTCATCAGACACGAGAGCCTGCAGTCAGTATTTATCAAGCAGTGGTCATCAGACACAAGAGAACCTACAGTCAGTATTTATCAAGCAGTGGTCATCAGACACAAGAGAGCCTGCAGTCAGTATTTATCAAGCAGTGGTCATCAGACACGAGAGCCTGCAGTCAGTATTTATCAAGCGGCAGTCATCAGACACAAGAGAACCTACAGTCAGTATTTATCAAGCAGAGGTCATCAGACACAAGAGAACCTGCAGTCAGTATTTATCAAGCAGTCGTCATCAGACACAAGAGAACCTACAGTCAGTATTTATCAAGCAGAGGTCATCAGACACAAGAGAACTTGCAGTCAGTATTTATCAAGCAGCGGTCATCAGACACAAGAGAACCTGCAGTCAGAATTTATCAAGCAGCTGTCATCAGACACAAGAGAACCTGCAGTCAGTATTTATCAAGCAGCTGTCATCAGACACAAGAGAACTTGCAGTCAGTATTTATCAAGCAGCGGTCATCAGACACAAGAGAACCTGCAGTCAGTATTTATCAAGCAGTGGTCATCAGACACAAGAGAACTTGCAGTCAGTATCTATCAAGCAGCGGTCATCAGACACAAGATAACCTGCAGTCAGTATTTATCAAGCAGCTGTCATCAGACACAAGAGAACCTGCAGTCAGTATTTATCAAGCAGCTGTCATCAGACACAAGAGAACCTGCAGTCAGTATTTATCAAGCAGTAGTCATCAGACACAAGAGAACATGCAGTCAGTATTTATCAAGCAGTGGTCATCAGACACAAGAGAACTTGCAGTCAGTATCTATCAAGCAGCGGTCATCAGACACAAGAGAACCTGCAGTCAGTATTTATCAAGCAGTGGTCATCAGACACAAGAGAACCTGCAGTCAGTATTTATCAAGCAGCGGTCATCAGACACAAGAGAACCTGCAGTCAGTATTTATCAAGCAGCGGTCCTCAGACACAAGAGAACCTGCAGTCAGTATTTATCAAGCAGCGGTCGTCAGACACAAGAGAACCTGCAGTCAGTATTTATCAAGCAGCTGTCATCAGACACAAGAGAACCTGCAGTCAGTATTTATCAAGCAGCTGTCATCAGACACAAGAGAACTTGCAGTCAGTATTTATCAAGCAGCGGTCATCAGACACAAGAGAACCTGCAGTCAGTATTTATCAAGCAGCGGTCATCAGACACAAGAGAACCTGCAGTCAGTATTTATCAAGCAGCAGTCATCAGACACAAGAGAACCTGCAGTCAGTACTTATCAAGCAGTGGTCATCAGACACGAGAGTCTGCAGTCAGTATTTATCAAGCAGTGGTCATCAGTCACAAGAGAACCTGCAGTCAGCATTTATCAAGCAGTGGTCATCAGACATGAGAGCCTGCAGTCAGTATTTATCAAGCAGTGGTCATCAGACACGAGAGCCTGCAGTCAGTATTTATCAAGCAGTGGTCATCAGACACAAGAGAACCTACAGTCAGTATTTATCAAGCAGTGGTCATCAGACACAAGAGAGCCTGCAGTCAGTATTTATCAAGCAGTGGTCATCAGACACGAGAGCCTGCAGTCAGTATTTATCAAGCAGCGGTCATCAGACACAAGAGAACCTACAGTCAGTATTTATCAAGCAGTGGTCATCAGACACAAGAGAACCTGCAGTCAGTATTTATCAAGCAGTGGTCATCAGACACAAGAGAACCTGCAGTCAGTATTTATCAAGCAGAGGTCATCAGACACAAGAGAACTTGCAGTCAGTATCTATCAAGCAGCGGTCGTCAGACACAAGAGAACCTGCAGTCAGTATTTATCAAGCAGCTGTCATCAGACACAAGAGAACCTGCAGTCAGTATTTATCAAGCAGCTGTCATCAGACACAAGAGAACTTGCAGTCAGTATTTATCAAGCAGCGGTCATCAGACACAAGAGAACCTGCAGTCAGTATTTATCAAGCAGTGGTTATCAGACACAAGAGAACTTGCAGTCAGTATCTATCAAGCAGCGGTCGTCAGACACAAGAGAACCTGCAGTCAGTATTTATCAAGCAGCTGTCATCAGACACAAGAGAACCTGCAGTCAGTATTTATCAAGCAGCTGTCATCAGACACAAGAGAACCTGCAGTCAGTATTTATCAAGCAGCAGTCATCAGACACAAGAGAACATGCAGTCAGTATTTATCAAGCAGTGGTCATCAGACACAAGAGAACTTGCCGTCAGTATCTATCAAGCAGCGGTCATCAGACACAAGAGAACCTGCAGTCAGTATTTATCAAGCAGTGGTCATCAGACACAAGAGAACATGCAGTCGGTATTTATCAAGCAGTGGTCATCAGACACCAGGGAACCAGCAGTCGGTATGTATCAAGCAGCAGTCATCAGACACAAGAAAACCTGCAGTCAGTATTTATCAAGCAGCATTCATCAGACACAAGAGAACCTGCAGTCAGTATTCATCAAGCAGCGGTCATCAGACACAAGAGAACTTGCAGTCAGTATTTATCAAGCAGCGGTCATCAGACACAAGAGAACCTGCAGTCAGAATTTATCAAGCAGCGGTCATAAGACACAAGAGAACCTGCAGTCAGTATTTATCAAGCAGCGTTCATCAGACACAAGAGAACCTGCAGTCAGTATTTATCAAGCAGCTGTCATCAGACACAAGAGAACCTGCAGTCAGTATTTATCAAGCAGCGGTCATCAGACACAACAGAACCTGCAGTCAGTATTTATCAAGCAGCTGTCATCAGACACAAGAGAACCTGCAGTCAGTATTTATCAAGCAGCGGTCATCAGACACAAGAGAACCTGCAGTCAGAATTTATCAAGCAGCGGTCATCAGACACAAGAGAACCTGCAGTCAGTATTTATCAAGCAGTGGTCATCAGACACAAGAGAACCTGCAGTCAGTATTTATCAAGCAGCGGTCATCAGACACAAGAGAACCTGCAGTCAGTATTTATCAAGCAGCGGTCCTCAGACACAAGAGAACCTGCAGTCAGTATTTATCAAGCAGCGTTCATCAGACACAAGAGAACCTGCAGTCAGTATTTATCAAGAAGCGTTCATCAGACACAAGAGAACCTGCAGTCAGTATTTATCAAGCAGCGGTCATCAGACACAAGGGAACTTGCAGTCAGTATTTATCAAGCAGCGGTCATCAGACACAAGAGAACCTGCAGTCAGTATTTATCAAGCAGTGGTCATCAGACACAAGAGAACCTGCAGTCAGTATTTATCAAGCAGCGGTCATCAGACACAAGAGAACCTGCAGTCAGTATTTATCAAGCAGCGGTCATCAGACACAATAGAACCTGCAGTCAGTATTTATCAAGCAGCGCTCATCAGACACAAAAGAACCTGCAGTCAGTATTTATCAAGCAGCGGTCATCAGACACAAGAGAACCTACAGTCAGTATTTATCAAGCAGCGGTCATCAGACACAAGAGAACCTGCAGTCAGAATTTATCAAGCAGCGGTCATCAGACACAAGAGAACCTGCAGTCAGTATTTATCAAGCAGCGTTCATCAGACACAAGAGAACCTGCAGTCAGTATTTATCAAGCAGCGGTCATCAGACACAAGAGAACCTGCAGTCTGTATTTATCAAGCAGCGGTCATCAGACACAAGAGAACTTGCAGTCAGTATTTATCAAGCAGCGGTCATCAGACACAAGAGAACCTGCAGTCAGTATTTATTAAGCAGCGTTCATCAGACACAAGAGAACCTGCAGTCAGTATTTATCAAGCAGCGGTCATCAGACACAAGAGAACCTGCAGTCAGTATTTATCAAGCAGCGGTCATCAGACACAAGAGAACCTGCAGTCAGTATTTATCAAGCAGCGGTCATCAGACACCAGAGAACCTGCAGTCAGTATTTATCAAGCAGCGGTCATCAGACACAAGAGAACCTGCAGTCAGTATTTATCAAGCAGCGGTCATCAGACACCAGAGAACCTGCAGTCAGTATTTATCGAGCAGCGGTCATCAGACAGAAGAGAACCTGCAGTCAGTATTTATCAAGCAGCGGTCATCAGACACAAGAGAACCTGCAGTCAGTATTTATCAAGCAGCAGTCATCAGACACAAGAGAACCTACAGTCAGTATTTATCAAGCAGTGGTCATCAGACACAAGAGAACCTGCAGTCAGTATTTATCAAGCAGAGGTCATCAGACACAAGAGAACCTGCAGTCAGTATTTATCAAGCAGCGGTCATCAGACACAAGAGAACCTGCAGTCAGTATTTATCAAGCAGCGGTCATCAGACACAAGAGAACCTGCAGTCAGTATTTATCAAGCAGCAGTCATCAGACACAAGAGAACCTGCAGTCAGTACTTATCAAGCAGTGGTCATCAGACACGAGAGTCTGCAGTCAGTATTTATCAAGCAGTGGTCATCAGTCACAAGAGAACCTGCAGTCAGCATTTATCAAGCAGTGGTCATCAGACATGAGAGCCTGCAGTCAGTATTTATCAAGCAGTGGTCATCAGACACGAGAGCCTGCAGTCAGTATTTATCAAGCAGTGGTCATCAGACACAAGAGAACCTACAGTCAGTATTTATCAAGCAGTGGTCATCAGACACAAGAGAGCCTGCAGTCAGTATTTATCAAGCAGTGGTCATCAGACACGAGAGCCTGCAGTCAGTATTTATCAAGCAGCGGTCATCAGACACAAGAGAACCTACAGTCAGTATTTATCAAGCAGAGGTCATCAGACACAAGAGAACCTGCAGTCAGTATTTATCAAGCAGTGGTCATCAGACACAAGAGAACCTACAGTCAGTATTTATCAAGCAGAGGTCATCAGACACAAGAGAACCTGCAGTCAGTATTTATCAAGCAGCGGTCATCAGACACAAGAGAACCTGCAGTCAGAATTTATCAAGCAGCTGTCATCAGACACAAGAGAACCTGCAGTCAGTATTTATCAAGCAGCTGTCATCAGACACAAGAGAACCTGCAGTCAGTATTTATCAAGCAGCGGTCATCAGACACAAGAGAACCTGCAGTCAGTATTTATCAAGCAGTGGTCATCAGACACAAGAGAACTTGCAGTCAGTATCTATCAAGCAGCGGTCATCAGACACAAGATAACCTGCAGTCAGTATTTATCAAGCAGCTGTCATCAGACACAAGAGAACCTGCAGTCAGTATTTATCAAGCAGCTGTCATCAGACACAAGAGAACCTGCAGTCAGTATTTATCAAGCAGTAGTCATCAGACACAAGAGAACATGCAGTCAGTATTTATCAAGCAGTGGTCATCAGACACAAGAGAACTTGCAGTCAGTATCTATCAAGCAGCGGTCATCAGACACAAGAGAACCTGCAGTCAGTATTTATCAAGCAGCGGTCATCAGACACAAGAGAACCTGCAGTCAGTATTTATCAAGCAGCGGTCATCAGACACAAGAGAACCTGCAGTCAGTATTTATCAAGCAGCGGTCCTCAGACACAAGAGAACCTGCAGTCAGTATTTATCAAGCAGCGGTCGTCAGACACAAGAGAACCTGCAGTCAGTATTTATCAAGCAGCTGTCATCAGACACAAGAGAACCTGCAGTCAGTATTTATCAAGCAGCTGTCATCAGACACAAGAGAACTTGCAGTCAGTATTTATCAAGCAGCGGTCATCAGACACAAGAGAACCTGCAGTCAGTATTTATCAAGCAGCGGTCATCAGACACAAGAGAACCTGCAGTCAGTATTTATCAAGCAGCAGTCATCAGACACAAGAGAACCTGCAGTCAGTACTTATCAAGCAGTGGTCATCAGACACGAGAGTCTGCAGTCAGTATTTATCAAGCAGTGGTCATCAGTCACAAGAGAACCTGCAGTCAGCATTTATCAAGCAGTGGTCATCAGACATGAGAGCCTGCAGTCAGTATTTATCAAGCAGTGGTCATCAGACACGAGAGCCTGCAGTCAGTATTTATCAAGCAGTGGTCATCAGACACAAGAGAACCTACAGTCAGTATTTATCAAGCAGTGGTCATCAGACACAAGAGAGCCTGCAGTCAGTATTTATCAAGCAGTGGTCATCAGACACGAGAGCCTGCAGTCAGTATTTATCAAGCAGCGGTCATCAGACACAAGAGAACCTACAGTCAGTATTTATCAAGCAGTGGTCATCAGACACAAGAGAACCTGCAGTCAGTATTTATCAAGCAGTGGTCATCAGACACAAGAGAACCTGCAGTCAGTATTTATCAAGCAGTGGTCATCAGACACAAGAGAACCTGCAGTCAGTATTTATCAAGCAGAGGTCATCAGACACAAGAGAACCTGCAGTCAGTATTTATCAAGCAGCTGTCATCAGACACAAGAGAACCTGCAGTCAGTATTTATCAAGCAGCTGTCATCAGACACAAGAGAACTTGCAGTCAGTATTTATCAAGCAGCGGTCATCAGACACAAGAGAACCTGCAGTCAGTATTTATCAAGCAGTGGTTATCAGACACAAGAGAACTTGCAGTCAGTATCTATCAAGCAGCGGTCGTCAGACACAAGAGAACCTGCAGTCAGTATTTATCAAGCAGCTGTCATCAGACACAAGAGAACCTGCAGTCAGTATTTATCAAGCAGCTGTCATCAGACACAAGAGAACCTGCAGTCAGTATTTATCAAGCAGCAGTCATCAGACACAAGAGAACATGCAGTCAGTATTTATCAAGCAGTGGTCATCAGACACAAGAGAACTTGCCGTCAGTATCTATCAAGCAGCGGTCATCAGACACAAGAGAACCTGCAGTCAGTATTTATCAAGCAGTGGTCATCAGACACAAGAGAACATGCAGTCGGTATTTATCAAGCAGTGGTCATCAGACACCAGGGAACCAGCAGTCGGTATGTATCAAGCAGCAGTCATCAGACACAAGAAAACCTGCAGTCAGTATTTATCAAGCAGCATTCATCAGACACAAGAGAACCTGCAGTCAGTATTCATCAAGCAGCGGTCATCAGACACAAGAGAACTTGCAGTCAGTATTTATCAAGCAGCGGTCATCAGACACAAGAGAACCTGCAGTCAGAATTTATCAAGCAGCGGTCATAAGACACAAGAGAACCTGCAGTCAGTATTTATCAAGCAGCGTTCATCAGACACAAGAGAACCTGCAGTCAGTATTTATCAAGCAGCGGTCATCAGACACAAGAGAACCTGCAGTCTGTATTTATCAAGCAGCGGTCATCAGACACAAGAGAACTTGCAGTCAGTATTTATCAAGCAGCGGTCATCAGACACAAGAGAACCTGCAGTCAGTATTTATTAAGCAGCGTTCATCAGACACAAGAGAACCTGCAGTCAGTATTTATCAAGCAGCGGTCATCAGACAAAAGAGAACCTGCAGTCAGTATTTATCAAGCAGCGGTCATCAGACACAAGAGAACCTGCAGTCAGTATTTATCAAGCAGCGGTCATCAGACACCAGAGAACCTGCAGTCAGTATTTATTAAGCAGCGGTCATCAGACACAAGAGAACCTGCAGTCAGTATTTGTCAAGCAGCAGTCATCAAACACCAGAGAACCTGCAGTCAGTATTTATCGAGCAGCGGTCATCAGACAGAAGAGAACCTGCAGTCAGTATTTATCAAGCAGCTGTCATCAGACACAAGAGAACCTTCAGTCAGTATTTATCAAGCAGCAGTCATCAGACACAAGAGAACCTACAGTCAGTATTTATCAAGCAGTGGTCATCAGACACAAGAGAACCTGCAGTCAGTATTTATCAAGCAGCGGTCATCAGACACAAGAGAACCTGCAGTCAGTATTTATCAAGCAGCGGTCATCAGACACAAGAGAACCTGCAGTCAGTATTTATCAAGCAGCGGTCATCAGACATCAGGAGAACCTGCAGTCAGTATTTATCAAGCAGCAGTCATCAGACACAAGAGAACCTGCAGTCAGTACTTATCAAGCAGTGGTCATCAGACACGAGAGTCTGCAGTCAGTATTTATCAAGCAGTGGTCATCAGTCACAAGAGAACCTGCAGTCAGCATTTATCAAGCAGTGGTCATCAGACATGAGAGCCTGCAGTCAGTATTTATCAAGCAGTGGTCATCAGACACGAGAGCCTGCAGTCAGTATTTATCAAGCAGTGGTCATCAGACACGAGAACCTGCAGTCTGTATTTATCAAGCAGCGGTCATCAGACACAAGAGAACTTGCAGTCAGTATTTATCAAGCAGCGGTCATCAGACACAAGAGAACCTGCAGTCAGTATTTATTAAGCAGCGTTCATCAGACACAAGAGAACCTGCAGTCAGTATTTATCAAGCAGCGGTCATCAGACAAAAGAGAACCTGCAGTCAGTATTTATCAAGCAGCAGTCATCAGACACCAGAGAACCTGCAGTCAGTATTTATTAAGCGGCGGTCATCAGACACAAGAGAACCTGCAGTCAGTATTTGTCAAGCAGCAGTCATCAAACACCAGAGAACCTGCAGTCAGTATTTATCGAGCAGCGGTCATCAGACAGAAGAGAACCTGCAGTCAGTATTTATCAAGCAGCGGTCATCAAACACAAGAGAACCTTCAGTCAGTATTTATCAAGCAGCAGTCATCAGACACAAGAGAACCTACAGTCAGTATTTATCAAGCAGTGGTCATCAGACACAAGAGAACCTGCAGTCAGTATTTATCAAGCAGCGGTCATCAGACACAAGAGAACCTGCAGTCAGTATTTATCAAGCAGCGGTCATCAGACATCAGGAGAACTTGCAGTCAGTATTTATCAAGCAGCAGTCATCAGACACAAGAGAACCTGCAGTCAGTACTTATCAAGCAGTGGTCATCAGACACGAGAGTCTGCAGTCAGTATTTATCAAGCAGTGGTCATCAGTCACAAGAGAACCTGCAGTCAGCATTTATCAAGCAGTGGTCATCAGACATGAGAGCCTGCAGTCAGTATTTATCAAGCAGTGGTCATCAGACACGAGAGCCTGCAGTCAGTATTTATCAAGCAGTGGTCATCAGACACAAGAGAACCTACAGTCAGTATTTATCAAGCAGTGGTCATCAGACACAAGAGAACCTGCAGTCAGTATTTATCAAGCAGTGGTCATCAGACACAAGAGAACCTACAGTCAGTATTTATCAAGCAGAGGTCATCAGACACAAGAGAACTTGCAGTCAGTATCTATCAAGCAGCGGTCGTCAGACACAAGAGAACCTGCAGTCAGTATTTATCAAGCAGCTGTCATCAGACACAACAGAACCTGCAGTCAGTATTTATCAAGCAGCTGTCATCAGACACAAGAGAACTTGCAGTCAGTATTTATCAAGCAGCGGTCATCAGACACAAGAGAACCTGCAGTCAGTATTTATCAAGCAGTGGTCATCAGACACAAGAGAACTTGCAGTCAGTATCTATCAAGCAGCGGTCGTCAGACACAAGAGAACCTGCAGTCAGTATTTATCAAGCAGCTGTCATCAGACACAAGAGAACCTGCAGTCAGTATTTATCAAGCAGCTGTCATCAGACACAAAAGAACCTGCAGTCAGTATTTATCAAGCAGTAGTCATCAGACACAAGAGAACATGCAGTCAGTATTTATCAAGCAGTGGTCCTCAGACACAAGAGAACTTGCAGTCAGTATCTATCAAGCAGCGGTCATCAGACACAAGAGAACCTGCAGTCAGTATTTATCAAGCAGTGGTCATCAGACACAAGAGAACCTGCAGTCAGTATTTATCAAGCAGCGGTCCTCAGACACAAGAGAACCTGCAGTCAGTATTTATCAAGCAGCGGTCGTCAGACACAAGAGAACCTGCAGTCAGTATTTATCAAGCAGCTGTCATCAGACACAAGAGAACCTGCATTCAGTATTTTTCAAGCAGCTGTCATCAGACACAAGAGAACTTGCAGTCAGTATTTATCAAGCAGCGGTCATCAGACACAAGAGAACCTGCAGTCAGTATTTATCAAGCAGCGGCCATCAGACACAAGAGAACCTGCAGTCAGTATTTATCAAGCAGCAGTCATCAGACACAAGAGAACCTGCAGTCAGTACTTATCAAGCAGTGGTCATCAGACACGAGAGTCTGCAGTCAGTATTTATCAAGCAGTGGTCATCAGTCACAAGAGAACCTGCAGTCAGCATTTATCAAGCAGTGGTCATCAGACATGAGAGCCTGCAGTCAGTATTTATCAAGCAGTGGTCATCAGACACGAGAGCCTGCAGTCAGTATTTATCAAGCAGTGGTCATCAGACACAAGAGAACCTACAGTCAGTATTTATCAAGCAGTGGTCATCAGACACAAGAGAGCCTGCAGTCAGTATTTATCAAGCAGTGGTCATCAGACACGAGAGCCTGCAGTCAGTATTTATCAAGCAGCGGTCATCAGACACAAGAGAACCTACAGTCAGTATTTATCAAGCAGTGGTCATCAGACACAAGAGAACCTGCAGTCAGTATTTATCAAGCAGTGGTCATCAGACAAAAGAGAACCTACAGTCAGTATTTATCAAGCAGAGGTCATCAGACACAAGAGAACTTGCAGTCAGTATCTATCAAGCAGCGGTCGTCAGACACAAGAGAACCTGCAGTCAGTATTTATCAAGCAGCTGTCATCAGACACAAGAGAACCTGCAGTCAGTATTTATCAAGCAGCTGTCATCAGACACAAGAGAACTTGCAGTCAGTATTTATCAAGCAGCGGTCATCAGACACAAGAGAACCTGCAGTCAGTATTTATCAAGCAGTGGTCATCAGACACAAGAGAACTTGCAGTCAGTATCTATCAAGCAGCGGTCGTCAGACACAAGAGAACCTGCAGTCAGTATTTATCAAGCAGCTGTCATCAGACACAAGAGAACCTGCAGTCAGTATTTATCAAGCAGCTGTCATCAGACACAAGAGAACCTGCAGTCAGTATTTATCAAGCAGTAGTCATCAGACACAAGAGAACCTGCAGTCAGTATCTATCAAGCAGCGGTCATCAGACACAAGAGAACCTGCAGTCAGTATTTATCAAGCAGTGGTCATCAGACACAAGAGAACATGCAGTCGGTATTTATCAAGCAGTGGTCATCAGACACCAGGGAACCAGCAGTCGGTATGTATCAAGCAGCAGTCATCAGACACAAGAAAACCTGCAGTCAGTATTTATCAAGCAGCATTCATCAGACACAAGAGAACCTGCAGTCAGTATTCATCAAGCAGCTGTCATCAGACACAAGAGAACCTGCAGTCAGTATTTATCAAGCAGCAGTCATCAGACACAAGAGAACCTGCAGTCAGTATTCATCAAGCAGCTGTCATCAGACACAAGAGACCCTGCAGTCAGTATTTATCAAGCAGCGCTCATCAGACACAAGAGAACCTGCAGTCAGTATTTATGAAGCAGCGGTCATCAGACACAAGAGACCCTGCAGTCAGTATTTATCAAGCAGCGGTCATCAGACACAAGAGAACCTGCAGTCAGTATTTATCAAGCAGCGGTCATCAGACACAAGAGAACCTGCAGTCAGTATTTATCAAGCAGCGGTCATCAGACACAAGAGAACCTGCAGTCAGTATTTATCAAGCAGCGCTCATCAGACACAAGAGAACCTGCAGTCAGTATTCATCAAGCAGCTGTCATCAGACACAAGAGACCCTGCAGTCAGTATTTATCAAGCAGCGGTCATCAGACACAAGAGAGCCTGCAGTCAGTATTTATCAAGCAGCGGTCATCAGACACAAGAGAACCTGCAGTCAGTATTTATCAAGCAGCGGTCATCAGACACAAGAGAACCTGCAGTCAGTATTTATCAAGCAGCAGTCATCAGACACAAGAGAACCTGCAGTCAGTACTTATCAAGCAGTGGTCATCAGACACGAGAGTCTGCAGTCAGTATTTATCAAGCAGTGGTCATCAGTCACAAGAGAACCTGCAGTCAGCATTTATCAAGCAGTGGTCATCAGACATGAGAGCCTGCAGTCAGTATTTATCAAGCAGTGGTCATCAGACACGAGAGCCTGCAGTCAGTATTTATCAAGCAGTGGTCATCAGACACAAGAGAACCTACAGTCAGTATTTATCAAGCAGTGGTCATCAGACACAAGAGAGCCTGCAGTCAGTATTTATCAAGCAGTGGTCATCAGACACGAGAGCCTGCAGTCAGTATTTATCAAGCAGCGGTCATCAGACACAAGAGAACCTACAGTCAGTATTTATCAAGCAGTGGTCATCAGACACAAGAGAACCTGCAGTCAGTATTTATCAAGCAGTGGTCATCAGACACAAGAGAACCTACAGTCAGTATTTATCAAGCAGAGGTCATCAGACACAAGAGAACTTGCAGTCAGTATCTATCAAGCAGCGGTCATCAGACACAAGAGAACCTGCAGTCAGTATTTATCAAGCAGCTGTCATCAGACACAAGAGAACCTGCAGTCAGTATTTATCAAGCAGCTGTCATCAGACACAAGAGAACTTGCAGTCAGTATTTATCAAGCAGCGGTCATCAGACACAAGAGAACCTGCAGTCAGTATTTATCAAGCAGTGGTCATCAGACACAAGAGAACTTGCAGTCAGTATCTATCAAGCAGCGGTCATCAGACACAAGAGAACCTGCAGTCAGTATTTATCAAGCAGCTGTCATCAGACACAAGAGAACTCGCAGTCAGTATTTATCAAGCAGCGGTCATCAGACACAAGAGAACCTGCAGTCAGTATTTATTAAGCAGCGTTCATCAGACACAAGAGAACCTGCAGTCAGTATTTATCAAGCAGTGGTCATCAGACACAAGAGAACCTGCAGTCAGTATTTATCAAGCAGCGGTCATCAGACACAAGAGAACCTGCAGTCAGTATTTATCAAGCAGCGGTCATCAGACACAAGAGAACCTGCAGTCAGTATTTATCAAGCAGCAGTCATCAGACACAAGAGAACCTGCAGTCAGTACTTATCAAGCAGTGGTCATCAGACACAAGAGTCTGCAGTCAGTATTTATCAAGCAGTGGTCATCAGTCACAAGAGAACCTGCAGTCAGCATTTATCAAGCAGTGGTCATCAGACATGAGAGCCTGCAGTCAGTATTTATCAAGCAGTGGTCATCAGACACGAGAGCCTGCAGTCAGTATTTATCAAGCAGTGGTCATCAGACACAAGAGAACCTACAGTCAGTATTTATCAAGCAGTGGTCATCAGACACAAGAGAGCCTGCAGTCAGTATTTATCAAGCAGTGGTCATCAGACACGAGAGCCTGCAGTCAGTATTTATCAAGCAGCGGTCATCAGACACAAGAGAACCTACAGTCAGTATTTATCAAGCAGTGGTCATCAGACACAAGAGAACCTGCAGTCAGTATTTATCAAGCAGTGGTCATCAGACACAAGAGAACCTACAGTCAGTATTTATCAAGCAGAGGTCATCAGACACAAGAGAACTTGCAGTCAGTATCTATCAAGCAGCGGTCATCAGACACAAGAGAACCTGCAGTCAGTATTTATCAAGCAGCTGTCATCAGACACAAGAGAACCTGCAGTCAGTATTTATCAAGCAGCTGTCATCAGACACAAGAGAACTTGCAGTCAGTATTTATCAAGCAGCGGTCATCAGACACAAGAGAACCTGCAGTCAGTATTTATCAAGCAGTGGTCATCAGACACAAGAGAACTTGCAGTCAGTATCTATCAAGCAGCGGTCATCAGACACAAGAGAACCTGCAGTCAGTATTTATCAAGCAGCTGTCATCAGACACAAGAGAACTCGCAGTCAGTATTTATCAAGCAGCGGTCATCAGACACAAGAGAACCTGCAGTCAGTATTTATTAAGCAGCGTTCATCAGACACAAGAGAACCTGCAGTCAGTATTTATCAAGCAGCAGTCATCAGACACAAGAGAACCTACAGTCAGTATTTATCAAGCAGTGGTCATCAGACACAAGAGAACCTGCAGTCAGTATTTATCAAGCAGAGGTCATCAGACACAAGAGAACCTGCAGTCAGTATTTATCAAGCAGCGGTCATCAGACACAAGAGAACCTGCAGTCAGTATTTATCAAGCAGCGGTCATCAGACACAAGAGAACCTGCAGTCAGTATTTATCAAGCAGCAGTCATCAGACACAAGAGAACCTGCAGTCAGTACTTATCAAGCAGTGGTCATCAGACACGAGAGTCTGCAGTCAGTATTTATCAAGCAGTGGTCATCAGTCACAAGAGAACCTGCAGTCAGCATTTATCAAGCAGTGGTCATCAGACATGAGAGCCTGCAGTCAGTATTTATCAAGCAGTGGTCATCAGACACGAGAGCCTGCAGTCAGTATTTATCAAGCAGTGGTCATCAGACACAAGAGAACCTGCAGTCAGTATTTATCAAGCAGTGGTCATCAGACACAAGAGAGCCTGCAGTCAGTATTTATCAAGCAGTGGTCATCAGACACGAGAGCCTGCAGTCAGTATTTATCAAGCAGCGGTCATCAGACACAAGAGAACCTACAGTCAGTATTTATCAAGCAGAGGTCATCAGACACAAGAGAACCTGCAGTCAGTATTTATCAAGCAGTGGTCATCAGACACAAGAGAACCTACAGTCAGTATTTATCAAGCAGAGGTCATCAGACACAAGAGAACTTGCAGTCAGTATCTATCAAGCAGCGGTCATCAGACACAAGAGAACCTGCAGTCAGAATTTATCAAGCAGCTGTCATCAGACACAAGAGAACCTGCAGTCAGTATTTATCAAGCAGCTGTCATCAGACACAAGAGAACTTGCAGTCAGTATTTATCAAGCAGCGGTCATCAGACACAAGAGAACCTGCAGTCAGTATTTATCAAGCAGTGGTCATCAGACACAAGAGAACCTGCAGTCAGTATCTATCAAGCAGCGGTCATCAGACACAAGATAACCTGCAGTCAGTATTTATCAAGCAGCTGTCATCAGACACAAGAGAACCTGCAGTCAGTATTTATCAAGCAGCTGTCATCAGACACAAGAGAACCTGCAGTCAGTATTTATCAAGCAGTAGTCATCAGACACAAGAGAACATGCAGTCAGTATTTATCAAGCAGTGGTCATCAGACACAAGAGAACTTGCAGTCAGTATCTATCAAGCAGCGGTCATCAGACACAAGAGAACCTGCAGTCAGTATTTATCAAGCAGTGGTCATCAGACACAAGAGAACCTGCAGTCAGTATTTATCAAGCAGCGGTCATCAGACACAAGAGAACCTGCAGTCAGTATTTATCAAGCAGCGGTCCTCAGACACAAGAGAACCTGCAGTCAGTATTTATCAAGCAGCGGTCGTCAGACACAAGAGAACCTGCAGTCAGTATTTATCAAGCAGCTGTCATCAGACACAAGAGAACCTGCAGTCAGTATTTATCAAGCAGCTGTCATCAGACACAAGAGAACTTGCAGTCAGTATTTATCAAGCAGCGGTCATCAGACACAAGAGAACCTGCAGTCAGTATTTATCAAGCAGCGGTCATCAGACACAAGAGAACCTGCAGTCAGTATTTATCAAGCAGCAGTCATCAGACACAAGAGAACCTGCAGTCAGTACTTATCAAGCAGTGGTCATCAGACACGAGAGTCTGCAGTCAGTATTTATCAAGCAGTGGTCATCAGTCACAAGAGAACCTGCAGTCAGCATTTATCAAGCAGTGGTCATCAGACATGAGAGCCTGCAGTCAGTATTTATCAAGCAGTGGTCATCAGACACGAGAGCCTGCAGTCAGTATTTATCAAGCAGTGGTCATCAGACACAAGAGAACCTGCAGTCAGTATTTATCAAGCAGTGGTCATCAGACACAAGAGAGCCTGCAGTCAGTATTTATCAAGCAGTGGTCATCAGACACGAGAGCCTGCAGTCAGTATTTATCAAGCAGCGGTCATCAGACACAAGAGAACCTACAGTCAGTATTTATCAAGCAGTGGTCATCAGACACAAGAGAACCTGCAGTCAGTATTTATCAAGCAGTGGTCATCAGACACAAGAGAACCTGCAGTCAGTATTTATCAAGCAGAGGTCATCAGACACAAGAGAACTTGCAGTCAGTATCTATCAAGCAGCGGTCGTCAGACACAAGAGAACCTGCAGTCAGTATTTATCAAGCAGCTGTCATCAGACACAAGAGAACCTGCAGTCAGTATTTATCAAGCAGCTGTCATCAGACACAAGAGAACTTGCAGTCAGTATTTATCAAGCAGCGGTCATCAGACACAAGAGAACCTGCAGTCAGTATTTATCAAGCAGTGGTTATCAGACACAAGAGAACTTGCAGTCAGTATCTATCAAGCAGCGGTCTTCAGACACAAGAGAACCTGCAGTCAGTATTTATCAAGCAGCTGTCATCAGACACAAGAGAACCTGCAGTCAGTATTTATCAAGCAGCTGTCATCAGACACAAGAGAACCTGCAGTCAGTATTTATCAAGCAGCAGTCATCAGACACAAGAGAACATGCAGTCAGTATTTATCAAGCAGTGGTCATCAGACACAAGAGAACTTGCCGTCAGTATCTATCAAGCAGCGGTCATCAGACACAAGAGAACCTGCAGTCAGTATTTATCAAGCAGTGGTCATCAGACACAAGAGAACATGCAGTCGGTATTTATCAAGCAGTGGTCATCAGACACCAGGGAACCAGCAGTCGGTATGTATCAAGCAGCAGTCATCAGACACAAGAAAACCTGCAGTCAGTATTTATCAAGCAGCATTCATCAGACACAAGAGAACCTGCAGTCAGTATTCATCAAGCAGCGGTCATCAGACACAAGAGAACTTGCAGTCAGTATTTATCAAGCAGCGGTCATCAGACACAAGAGAACCTGCAGTCAGAATTTATCAAGCAGCGGTCATAAGACACAAGAGAACCTGCAGTCAGTATTTATCAAGCAGCGTTCATCAGACACAAGAGAACCTGCAGTCAGTATTTATCAAGCAGCGGTCATCAGACACAAGAGAACCTGCAGTCTGTATTTATCAAGCAGCGGTCATCAGACACAAGAGAACTTGCAGTCAGTATTTATCAAGCAGCGGTCATCAGACACAAGAGAACCTGCAGTCAGTATTTATCAAGCAGCGTTCATCAGACACAAGAGAACCTGCAGTCAGTATTTATCAAGCAGCGGTCATCAGACAAAAGAGAACCTGCAGTCAGTATTTATCAAGCAGCGGTCATCAGACACAAGAGAACCTGCAGTCAGTATTTATCAAGCAGCGGTCATCAGACACAAGAGAACCTGCAGTCAGTATTTATTAAGCAGCGGTCATCAGACACAAGAGAACCTGCAGTCAGTATTTGTCAAGCAGCAGTCATCAAACACCAGAGAACCTGCAGTCAGTATTTATCGAGCAGCGGTCATCAGACAGAAGAGAACCTGCAGTCAGTATTTATCAAGCAGCTGTCATCAGACACAAGAGAACCTTCAGTCAGTATTTATCAAGCAGCAGTCATCAGACACAAGAGAACCTACAGTCAGTATTTATCAAGCAGTGGTCATCAGACACAAGAGAACCTGCAGTCAGTATTTATCAAGCAGCGGTCATCAGACACAAGAGAACCTGCAGTCAGTATTTATCAAGCAGCGGTCATCAGACACAAGAGAACCTGCAGTCAGTATTTATCAAGCAGCGGTCATCAGACATCAGGAGAACCTGCAGTCAGTATTTATCAAGCAGCAGTCATCAGACACAAGAGAACCTGCAGTCAGTACTTATCAAGCAGTGGTCATCAGACACGAGAGTCTGCAGTCAGTATTTATCAAGCAGTGGTCATCAGTCACAAGAGAACCTGCAGTCAGCATTTATCAAGCAGTGGTCATCAGACATGAGAGCCTGCAGTCAGTATTTATCAAGCAGTGGTCATCAGACACGAGAGCCTGCAGTCAGTATTTATCAAGCAGTGGTCATCAGACACGAGAACCTGCAGTCTGTATTTATCAAGCAGCGGTCATCAGACACAAGAGAACTTGCAGTCAGTATTTATCAAGCAGCGGTCATCAGACACAAGAGAACCTGCAGTCAGTATTTATTAAGCAGCGTTCATCAGACACAAGAGAACCTGCAGTCAGTATTTATCAAGCAGCGGTCATCAGACAAAAGAGAACCTGCAGTCAGTATTTATCAAGCAGCAGTCATCAGACACCAGAGAACCTGCAGTCAGTATTTATTAAGCAGCGGTCATCAGACACAAGAGAACCTGCAGTCAGTATTTGTCAAGCAGCAGTCATCAAACACCAGAGAACCTGCAGTCAGTATTTATCGAGCAGCGGTCATCAGACAGAAGAGAACCTGCAGTCAGTATTTATCAAGCAGCGGTCATCAGACACAAGAGAACCTTCAGTCAGTATTTATCAAGCAGCAGTCATCAGACACAAGAGAACCTACAGTCAGTATTTATCAAGCAGTGGTCATCAGACACAAGAGAACCTGCAGTCAGTATTTATCAAGCAGCGGTCATCAGACACAAGAGAACCTGCAGTCAGTATTTATCAAGCAGCGGTCATCAGACATCAGGAGAACTTGCAGTCAGTATTTATCAAGCAGCAGTCATCAGACACAAGAGAACCTGCAGTCAGTACTTATCAAGCAGTGGTCATCAGACACGAGAGTCTGCAGTCAGTATTTATCAAGCAGTGGTCATCAGTCACAAGAGAACCTGCAGTCAGCATTTATCAAGCAGTGGTCATCAGACATGAGAGCCTGCAGTCAGTATTTATCAAGCAGTGGTCATCAGACACGAGAGCCTGCAGTCAGTATTTATCAAGCAGTGGTCATCAGACACAAGTGAACCTACAGTCAGTATTTATCAAGCAGTGGTCATCAGACACAAGAGAGCCTGCAGTCAGTATTTATCAAGCAGTGGTCATCAGACACAAGAGAACCTGCAGTCAGTATTTATCAAGCAGCGGTCATCAGACACAAGAGAACCTACAGTCAGTATTTATCAAGCAGTGGTCATCAGACACAAGAGAACCTGCAGTCAGTATTTATCAAGCAGTGGTCATCAGACACAAGAGAACCTACAGTCAGTATTTATCAAGCAGAGGTCATCAGACACAAGAGAACTTGCAGTCAGTATCTATCAAGCAGCGGTCGTCAGACACAAGAGAACCTGCAGTCAGTATTTATCAAGCAGCTGTCATCAGACACAACAGAACCTGCAGTCAGTATTTATCAAGCAGCTGTCATCAGACACAAGAGAACTTGCAGTCAGTATTTATCAAGCAGCGGTCATCAGACACAAGAGAACCTGCAGTCAGTATTTATCAAGCAGTGGTCATCAGACACAAGAGAACTTGCAGTCAGTATCTATCAAGCAGCGGTCGTCAGACACAAGAGAACCTGCAGTCAGTATTTATCAAGCAGCTGTCATCAGACACAAGAGAACCTGCAGTCAGTATTTATCAAGCAGCTGTCATCAGACACAAAAGAACCTGCAGTCAGTATTTATCAAGCAGTAGTCATCAGACACAAGAGAACATGCAGTCAGTATTTATCAAGCAGTGGTCCTCAGACACAAGAGAACTTGCAGTCAGTATCTATCAAGCAGCGGTCATCAGACACAAGAGAACCTGCAGTCAGTATTTATCAAGCAGTGGTCATCAGACACAAGAGAACCTGCAGTCAGTATTTATCAAGCAGCGGTCCTCAGACACAAGAGAACCTGCAGTCAGTATTTATCAAGCAGCGGTCGTCAGACACAAGAGAACCTGCAGTCAGTATTTATCAAGCAGCTGTCATCAGACACAAGAGAACCTGCATTCAGTATTTTTCAAGCAGCTGTCATCAGACACAAGAGAACTTGCAGTCAGTATTTATCAAGCAGCGGTCATCAGACACAAGAGAACCTGCAGTCAGTATTTATCAAGCAGCGGCCATCAGACACAAGAGAACCTGCAGTCAGTATTTATCAAGCAGCAGTCATCAGACACAAGAGAACCTGCAGTCAGTACTTATCAAGCAGTGGTCATCAGACACGAGAGTCTGCAGTCAGTATTTATCAAGCAGTGGTCATCAGTCACAAGAGAACCTGCAGTCAGCATTTATCAAGCAGTGGTCATCAGACATGAGAGCCTGCAGTCAGTATTTATCAAGCAGTGGTCATCAGACACGCGAGCCTGCAGTCAGTATTTATCAAGCAGTGGTCATCAGACACAAGAGAACCTACAGTCAGTATTTATCAAGCAGTGGTCATCAGACACAAGAGAGCCTGCAGTCAGTATTTATCAAGCAGTGGTCATCAGACACGAGAGCCTGCAGTCAGTATTTATCAAGCAGCGGTCATCAGACACAAGAGAACCTACAGTCAGTATTTATCAAGCAGTGGTCATCAGACACAAGAGAACCTGCAGTCAGTATTTATCAAGCAGTGGTCATCAGACACAAGAGAACCTACAGTCAGTATTTATCAAGCAGAGGTCATCAGACACAAGAGAACTTGCAGTCAGTATCTATCAAGCAGCGGTCGTCAGACACAAGAGAACCTGCAGTCAGTATTTATCAAGCAGCTGTCATCAGACACAAGAGAACCTGCAGTCAGTATTTATCAAGCAGCTGTCATCAGACACAAGAGAACTTGCAGTCAGTATTTATCAAGCAGCGGTCATCAGACACAAGAGAACCTGCAGTCAGTATTTATCAAGCAGTGGTCATCAGACACAAGAGAACTTGCAGTCAGTATCTATCAAGCAGCGGTCGTCAGACACAAGAGAACCTGCAGTCAGTATTTATCAAGCAGCTGTCATCAGACACAAGAGAACCTGCAGTCAGTATTTATCAAGCAGCTGTCATCAGACACAAGAGAACCTGCAGTCAGTATTTATCAAGCAGTAGTCATCAGACACAAGAGAACCTGCAGTCAGTATCTATCAAGCAGCGGTCATCAGACACAAGAGAACCTGCAGTCAGTATTTATCAAGCAGTGGTCATCAGACACAAGAGAACATGCAGTCGGTATTTATCAAGCAGTGGTCATCAGACACCAGGGAACCAGCAGTCGGTATGTATCAAGCAGCAGTCATCAGACACAAGAAAACCTGCAGTCAGTATTTATCAAGCAGCATTCATCAGACACAAGAGAACCTGCAGTCAGTATTTATCAAGCAGCTGTCATCAGACACAAGAGAACCTGCAGTCAGTATTTATCAAGCAGCAGTCATCAGACACAAGAGAACCTGCAGTCAGTATTCATCAAGCAGCTGTCATCAGACACAAGAGACCCTGCAGTCAGTATTTATCAAGCAGCGCTCATCAGACACAAGAGAACCTGCAGTCAGTATTTATGAAGCAGCGGTCATCAGACACAAGAGACCCTGCAGTCAGTATTTATCAAGCAGCGGTCATCAGACACAAGAGAACCTGCAGTCAGTATTTATCAAGCAGCGGTCATCAGACACAAGAGAACCTGCAGTCAGTATTTATCAAGCAGCGGTCATCAGACACAAGAGAACCTGCAGTCAGTATTTATCAAGCAGCGCTCATCAGACACAAGAGAACCTGCAGTCAGTATTCATCAAGCATCTGTCATCAGACACAAGAGACCCTGCAGTCAGTATTTATCAAGCAGCGGTCATCAGACACAAGAGAGCCTGCAGTCAGTATTTATCAAGCAGCGGTCATCAGACACAAGAGAACCTGCAGTCAGTATTTATCAAGCAGCGGTCATCAGACACAAGAGAACCTGCAGTCAGTATTTATCAAGCAGCAGTCATCAGACACAAGAGAACCTGCAGTCAGTACTTATCAAGCAGTGGTCATCAGACACGAGAGTCTGCAGTCAGTATTTATCAAGCAGTGGTCATCAGTCACAAGAGAACCTGCAGTCAGCATTTATCAAGCAGTGGTCATCAGACATGAGAGCCTGCAGTCAGTATTTATCAAGCAGTGGTCATCAGACACGAGAGCCTGCAGTCAGTATTTATCAAGCAGTGGTCATCAGACACAAGAGAACCTACAGTCAGTATTTATCAAGCAGTGGTCATCAGACACAAGAGAGCCTGCAGTCAGTATTTATCAAGCAGTGGTCATCAGACACGAGAGCCTGCAGTCAGTATTTATCAAGCAGCGGTCATCAGACACAAGAGAACCTACAGTCAGTATTTATCAAGCAGTGGTCATCAGACACAAGAGAACCTGCAGTCAGTATTTATCAAGCAGTGGTCATCAGACACAAGAGAACCTACAGTCAGTATTTATCAAGCAGAGGTCATCAGACACAAGAGAACTTGCAGTCAGTATCTATCAAGCAGCGGTCATCAGACACAAGAGAACCTGCAGTCAGTATTTATCAAGCAGCTGTCATCAGACACAAGAGAACCTGCAGTCAGTATTTATCAAGCAGCTGTCATCAGACACAAGAGAACTTGCAGTCAGTATTTATCAAGCAGCGGTCATCAGACACAAGAGAACCTGCAGTCAGTATTTATCAAGCAGTGGTCATCAGACACAAGAGAACTTGCAGTCAGTATCTATCAAGCAGCGGTCATCAGACACAAGAGAACCTGCAGTCAGTATTTATCAAGCAGCTGTCATCAGACACAAGAGAACTCGCAGTCAGTATTTATCAAGCAGCGGTCATCAGACACAAGAGAACCTGCAGTCAGTATTTATCAAGCAGTGGTCATCAGACACAAGAGAACCTGCAGTCAGTATTTATCAAGCAGCGGTCATCAGACACAAGAGAACCTGCAGTCAGTATTTATCAAGCAGCGGTCATCAGACACAAGAGAACCTGCAGTCAGTATTTATCAAGCAGCAGTCATCAGACACAAGAGAACCTGCAGTCAGTACTTATCAAGCAGTGGTCATCAGACACGAGAGTCTGCAGTCAGTATTTATCAAGCAGTGGTCATCAGTCACAAGAGAACCTGCAGTCAGCATTTATCAAGCAGTGGTCATCAGACATGAGAGCCTGCAGTCAGTATTTATCAAGCAGTGGTCATCAGACACGAGAGCCTGCAGTCAGTATTTATCAAGCAGTGGTCATCAGACACAAGAGAACCTACAGTCAGTATTTATCAAGCAGTGGTCATCAGACACAAGAGAGCCTGCAGTCAGTATTTATCAAGCAGTGGTCATCAGACACAAGAGAACCTGCAGTCAGTATTTATCAAGCAGCTGTCATCAGACACAAGAGAACCTGCAGTCAGTATTTATCAAGCAGCTGTCATCAGACACAAGAGAACTTGCAGTCAGTATTTATCAAGCAGCGGTCATCAGACACAAGAGAACCTGCAGTCAGTATTTATCAAGCAGTGGTCATCAGACACAAGAGAACTTGCAGTCAGTATCTATCAAGCAGCGGTCATCAGACACAAGAGAACCTGCAGTCAGTATTTATCAAGCAGCTGTCATCAGACACAAGAGAACTCGCAGTCAGTATTTATCAAGCAGCGGTCATCAGACACAAGAGAACCTGCAGTCAGTATTTATTAAGCAGCGTTCATCAGACACAAGAGAACCTGCAGTCAGTATTTATCAAGCAGTGGTCATCAGACACAAGAGAACCTGCAGTCAGTATTTATCAAGCAGCGGTCCTCAGACACAAGAGAACCTGCAGTCAGTATTTATCAAGCAGCGGTCGTCAGACACAAGAGAACCTGCAGTCAGTATTTATCAAGCAGCTGTCATCAGACACAAGAGAACCTGCATTCAGTATTTATCAAGCAGCTGTCATCAGACACAAGAGAACTTGCAGTCAGTATTTATCAAGCAGCGGTCATCAGACACAAGAGAACCTGCAGTCAGTATTTATCAAGCAGCGGCCATCAGACACAAGAGAACCTGCAGTCAGTATTTATCAAGCAGCAGTCATCAGACACAAGAGAACCTGCAGTCAGTACTTATCAAGCAGTGGTCATCAGACACGAGAGTCTGCAGTCAGTATTTATCAAGCAGTGGTCATCAGTCACAAGAGAACCTGCAGTCAGCATTTATCAAGCAGTGGTCATCAGACATGAGAGCCTGCAGTCAGTATTTATCTAGCAGTGGTCATCAGACACGAGAGCCTGCAGTCAGTATTTATCAAGCAGTGGTCATCAGACACAAGAGAACCTACAGTCAGTATTTATCAAGCAGTGGTCATCAGACACAAGAGAGCCTGCAGTCAGTATTTATCAAGCAGTGGTCATCAGACACGAGAGCCTGCAGTCAGTATTTATCAAGCAGCGGTCATCAGACACAAGAGAACCTACAGTCAGTATTTATCAAGCAGTGGTCATCAGACACAAGAGAACCTGCAGTCAGTATTTATCAAGCAGTGGTCATCAGACACAAGAGAACCTACAGTCAGTATTTATCAAGCAGAGGTCATCAGACACAAGAGAACTTGCAGTCAGTATCTATCAAGCAGCGGTCGTCAGACACAAGAGAACCTGCAGTCAGTATTTATCAAGCAGCTGTCATCAGACACAAGAGAACCTGCAGTCAGTATTTATCAAGCAGCTGTCATCAGACACAAGAGAACTTGCAGTCAGTATTTATCAAGCAGCGGTCATCAGACACAAGAGAACCTGCAGTCAGTATTTATCAAGCAGTGGTCATCAGACACAAGAGAACTTGCAGTCAGTATCTATCAAGCAGCGGTCGTCAGACACAAGAGAACCTGCAGTCAGTATTTATCAAGCAGCTGTCATCAGACACAAGAGAACCTGCAGTCAGTATTTATCAAGCAGCTGTCATCAGACACAAGAGAACCTGCAGTCAGTATTTATCAAGCAGTAGTCATCAGACACAAGAGAACCTGCAGTCAGTATCTATCAAGCAGCGGTCATCAGACACAAGAGAACCTGCAGTCAGTATTTATCAAGCAGTGGTCATCAGACACAAGAGAACATGCAGTCGGTATTTATCAAGCAGTGGTCATCAGACACCAGGGAACCAGCAGTCGGTATGTATCAAGCAGCAGTCATCAGACACAAGAAAACCTGCAGTCAGTATTTATCAAGCAGCATTCATCAGACACAAGAGAACCTGCAGTCAGTATTCATCAAGCAGCTGTCATCAGACACAAGAGAACCTGCAGTCAGTATTTATCAAGCAGCAGTCATCAGACACAAGAGAACCTGCAGTCAGTATTCATCAAGCAGCTGTCATCAGACACAAGAGACCCTGCAGTCAGTATTTATCAAGCAGCGCTCATCAGACACAAGAGAACCTGCAGTCAGTATTTATGAAGCAGCGGTCATCAGACACAAGAGACCCTGCAGTCAGTATTTATCAAGCAGCGGTCATCAGACACAAGAGAACCTGCAGTCAGTATTTATCAAGCAGCGGTCATCAGACACAAGAGAACCTGCAGTCAGTATTTATCAAGCAGCGGTCATCAGACACAAGAGAACCTGCAGTCAGTATTTATCAAGCAGCGCTCATCAGACACAAGAGAACCTGCAGTCAGTATTCATCAAGCAGCTGTCATCAGACACAAGAGACCCTGCAGTCAGTATTTATCAAGCAGCGGTCATCAGACACAAGAGAGCCTGCAGTCAGTATTTATCAAGCAGCGGTCATCAGACACAAGAGAACCTGCAGTCAGTATTTATCAAGCAGCGGTCATCAGACACAAGAGAACCTGCAGTCAGTATTTATCAAGCAGCAGTCATCAGAAACAAGAGAACCTGCAGTCAGTACTTATCAAGCAGTGGTCATCAGACACGAGAGTCTGCAGTCAGTATTTATCAAGCAGTGGTCATCAGTCACAAGAGAACCTGCAGTCAGCATTTATCAAGCAGTGGTCATCAGACATGAGAGCCTGCAGTCAGTATTTATCAAGCAGTGGTCATCAGACACGAGAGCCTGCAGTCAGTATTTATCAAGCAGTGGTCATCAGACACAAGAGAACCTACAGTCAGTATTTATCAAGCAGTGGTCATCAGACACAAGAGAGCCTGCAGTCAGTATTTATCAAGCAGTGGTCATCAGACACGAGAGCCTGCAGTCAGTATTTATCAAGCAGCGGTCATCAGACACAAGAGAACCTACAGTCAGCATTTATCAAGCAGTGGTCATCAGACACAAGAGAACCTGCAGTCAGTATTTATCAAGCAGTGGTCATCAGACACAAGAGAACTTGCAGTCAGTATCTATCAAGCAGCGGTCATCAGACACAAGAGAACCTGCAGTCAGTATTTATCAAGCAGCTGTCATCAGACACAAGAGAACCTGCAGTCAGTATTTATCAAGCAGCTGTCATCAGACACAAGAGAACCTGCAGTCAGTATTTATCAAGCAGTAGTCATCAGACACAAGAGAACATGCAGTCAGTATTTATCAAGCAGTGGTCATCAGACACAAGAGAACTTGCAGTTAGTATCTATCAAGCAGCGGTCATCAGACACAAGAGAACCTGCAGTCAGTATTTATCAAGCAGTGGTCATCAGACACAAGAGAACCTGCAGTCAGTATTTATCAAGCAGCGGTCATCAGACACAAGAGAACCTGCAGTCAGTATTTATCAAGCAGCGGTCCTCAGACACAAGAGAACCTGCAGTCAGTATTTATCAAGCAGCGGTCATCAGACACAAGAGAACCTGCAGTCAGTATTTATCAAGCAGCGGTCATCAGACACAAGAGAACCTGCAGTCAGTATTTATCAAGCAGCGGTCGTCAGACACAAGAGAACCTGCAGTCAGTATTTATCAAGCAGCGGTCATCAGACACAAGAGAACCTGCAGTCAGTATTTATCAAGCAGCGGTCATCAGACACAAGAGAACCTGCAGTCAGTATTTATCAAGCAGCGGTCATCAGACACAAGAGAACCTGCAGTCAGTATTTATCAAGCAGCGGTCGTCAGACACAAGAGAACCTGCAGTCAGTATTTATCAAGCAGCTGTCATCAGACACAAGAGAACCTGCAGTCAGTATTTATCAAGCAGCTGTCATCAGACACAAGAGAACTTGCAGTCAGTATTTATCAAGCAGCGGTCATCAGACACAAGAGAACCTGCAGTCAGTATTTATCAAGCAGCGGTCATCAGACACAAGAGAACCTGCAGTCAGTATTTATCAAGCAGCAGTCATCAGACACAAGAGAACCTGCAGTCAGTACTTATCAAGCAGTGGTCATCAGACACGAGAGTCTGCAGTCAGTATTTATCAAGCAGTGGTCATCAGTCACAAGAGAACCTGCAGTCAGCATTTATCAAGCAGTGGTCATCAGACATGAGAGCCTGCAGTCAGTATTTATCAAGCAGTGGTCATCAGACACGAGAGCCTGCAGTCAGTATTTATCAAGCAGTGGTCATCAGACACAAGAGAACCTACAGTCAGTATTTATCAAGCAGTGGTCATCAGACACAAGAGAGCCTGCAGTCAGTATTTATCAAGCAGTGGTCATCAGACACGAGAGCCTGCAGTCAGTATTTATCAAGCAGCGGTCATCAGACACAAGAGAACCTACAGTCAGTATTTATCAAGCAGTGGTCATCAGACACAAGAGAACCTGCAGTCAGTATTTATCAAGCAGTGGTCATCAGACACAAGAGAACCTACAGTCAGTATTTATCAAGCAGAGGTCATCAGACACAAGAGAACTTGCAGTCAGTATCTATCAAGCAGCGGTCGTCAGACACAAGAGAACCTGCAGTCAGTATTTATCAAGCAGCTGTCATCAGACACAAGAGAACCTGCAGTCAGTATTTATCAAGCAGCTGTCATCAGACACAAGAGAACTTGCAGTCAGTATTTATCAAGCAGCGGTCATCAGACACAAGAGAACCTGCAGTCAGTATTTATCAAGCAGTGGTTATCAGACACAAGAGAACTTGCAGTCAGTATCTATCAAGCAGCGGTCGTCAGACACAAGAGAACCTGCAGTCAGTATTTATCAAGCAGCTGTCATCAGACACAAGAGAACCTGCAGTCAGTATTTATCAAGCGCAGCTGTCATCAGACACAAGAGAACCTGCAGTCAGTATTTATCAAGCAGTAGTCATCAGACACAAGAGAACATGCAGTCAGTATTTATCAAGCAGTGGTCATCAGACACAAGAGAACTTGCCGTCAGTATCTATCAAGCAGCGGTCATCAGACACAAGAGAACCTGCAGTCAGTATTTATCAAGCAGTGGTCATCAGACACAAGAGAACATGCAGTCGGTATTTATCAAGCAGTGGTCATCAGACACCAGGGAACCAGCAGTCGGTATGTATCAAGCAGCAGTCATCAGACACAAGAAAACCTGCAGTCAGTATTTATCAAGCAGCATTCATCAGACACAAGAGAACCTGCAGTCAGTATTCATCAAGCAGCGGTCATCAGACACAAGAGAACTTGCAGTCAGTATTTATCAAGCAGCGGTCATCAGACACAAGAGAACCTGCAGTCAGAATTTATCAAGCAGCGGTCATAAGACACAAGAGAACCTGCAGTCAGTATTTATCAAGCAGCGTTCATCAGACACAAGAGAACCTGCAGTCAGTATTTATCAAGCAGCGGTCATCAGACACAAGAGAATCTGCAGTCTGTATTTATCAAGCAGCGGTCATCAGATACAAGAGAACTTGCAGTCAGTATTTATCAAGCAGCGGTCATCAGACACAAGAGAACCTGCAGTCAGTATTTATTAAGCAGCGTTCATCAGACACAAGAGAACCTGCAGTCAGTATTTATCAAGCAGCGGTCATCAGACAAAAGAGAACCTGCAGTCAGTATTTATCAAGCAGCGGTCATCAGACACAAGAGAACCTGCAGTCAGTATTTATCAAGCAGCGGTCATCAGACACCAGAGAACCTGCAGTGAGTATTTATTAAGCAGCGGTCATCAGACACAAGAGAACCTGCAGTCAGTATTTGTCAAGCAGCAGTCATCAGACACCAGAGAACCTGCAGTCAGTATTTATCGAGCAGCGGTCATCAGACAGAAGAGAACCTGCAGTCAGTATTTATCAAGCAGCGGTCATCAGACACAAGAGAACCTTCAGTCAGTATTTATCAAGCAGCAGTCATCAGACACAAGAGAACCTACAGTCAGTATTTATCAAGCAGTGGTCATCAGACACAAGAGAACCTGCAGTCAGTATTTATCAAGCAGCGGTCATCAGACACAAGAGAACCTGCAGTCAGTATTTATCAAGCAGCGGTCATCAGACACAAGAGAACCTGCAGTCAGTATTTATCAAGCAGCGGTCATCAGACATCAGGAGAACCTGCAGTCAGTATTTATCAAGCAGCAGTCATCAGACACAAGAGAACCTGCAGTCAGTACTTATCAAGCAGTGGTCATCAGACACGAGAGTCTGCAGTCAGTATTTATCAAGCAGTGGTCATCAGTCACAAGAGAACCTGCAGTCAGCATTTATCAAGCAGTGGTCATCAGACATGAGAGCCTGCAGTCAGTATTTATCAAGCAGTGGTCATCAGACACAAGAGAGCCTGCAGTCAGTATTTATCAAGCAGTGGTCATCAGACACAAGAGAACCTACAGTCAGTATTTATCAAGCAGTGGTCATCAGACACAAGAGAGCCTGCAGTCAGTATTTATCAAGCAGTGGTCATCAGACACGAGAGCCTGCAGTCAGTATTTATCAAGCAGCGGTCATCAGACACAAGAGAACCTACAGTCAGTATTTATCAAGCAGTGGTCATCAGACACAAGAGAACCTGCAGTCAGTATTTATCAAGCAGTGGTCATCAGACACAAGAGAACCTACAGTCAGTATTTATCAAGCAGAGGTCATCAGACACAAGAGAACTTGCAGTCAGTATCTATCAAGCAGCGGTCGTCAGACACAAGAGAACCTGCAGTCAGTATTTATCAAGCAGCTGTCATCAGACACAAGAGAACCTGCAGTCAGTATTTATCAAGCAGCTGTCATCAGACACAAGAGAACTTGCAGTCAGTATTTATCAAGCAGCGGTCATCAGACACAAGAGAACCTGCAGTCAGTATTTATCAAGCAGTGGTCATCAGACACAAGAGAACTTGCAGTCAGTATCTATCAAGCAGCGGTCGTCAGACACAAGAGAACCTGCAGTCAGTATTTATCAAGCAGCTGTCATCAGACACAAGAGAACCTGCAGTCAGTATTTATCAAGCAGCTGTCATCAGACACAAGAGAACCTGCAGTCAGTATTTATCAAGCAGTAGTCATCAGACACAAGAGAACCTGCAGTCAGTATCTATCAAGCAGCGGTCATCAGACACAAGAGAACCTGCAGTCAGTATTTATCAAGCAGTGGTCATCAGACACAAGAGAACATGCAGTCGGTATTTATCAAGCAGTGGTCATCAGACACCAGGGAACCAGCAGTCGGTATGTATCAAGCAGCAGTCATCAGACACAAGAAAACCTGCAGTCAGTATTTATCAAGCAGCATTCATCAGACACAAGAGAACCTGCAGTCAGTATTCATCAAGCAGCTGTCATCAGACACAAGAGAACCTGCAGTCAGTATTTATCAAGCAGCAGTCATCAGACACAAGAGAACCTGCAGTCAGTATTCATCAAGCAGCTGTCATCAGACACAAGAGACCCTGCAGTCAGTATTTATCAAGCAGCTGTCATCAGACACAAGAGACCCTGCAGTCAGTATTTATCAAGCAGCGCTCATCAGACACAAGAGAACCTGCAGTCAGTATTTATGAAGCAGCGGTCATCAGACACAAGAGAACCTGCAGTCAGTATTTATCAAGCAGCGGTCATCAGACACAAGAGAACCTGCAGTCAGTATTTATCAAGCAGCGGTCATCAGACACAAGAGAACCTGCAGTCAGTATTTATCAAGCAGCGCTCATCAGACACAAGAGAACCTGCAGTCAGTATTCATCAAGCAGCTGTCATCAGACACAAGAGACCCTGCAGTCAGTATTTATCAAGCAGCGGTCATCAGACACAAGAGAGCCTGCAGTCAGTATTTATCAAGCAGCGGTCATCAGACACAAGAGAACCTGCAGTCAGTATTTATGAAGCAGCGGTCATCAGACACAAGAGAACCTGCAGTCAGTATTTATCAAGCAGCAGTCATCAGACACAAGAGAACCTGCAGTCAGTATTTATCAAGCAGTGGTCATCAGACACAAGAGAACCTGCAGTCAGTATTTATCAAGCAGCGGTCATCAGACACAAGAGAACCTGCAGTCAGTATTTATGAAGCAGCGGTCATCAGACACAAGAGAACCTGCAGTCAGTATTTATCAAGCAGCAGTCATCAGACACAAGAGAACCTGCAGTCAGTATTTAGCAAGCAGGGGTCATCAGACACAAGAGAACCTGCAGTCAGTATTTATCAAGCAGCGATCATCAGACACAAGAGAACCTGCAGTCAGTATTTATCAAGCATCGGTCATCAGACACAAGAGAACCTGCAGTCAGTATTTATCAAGCAGCAGTCATCAGACACAAGAGAACCTGCAGTCAGTATTTATCAAGCAGCGGTCATCAGACACAAGAGAACGTGCAGTCAGTATTTATCAAGCAGCATTCATCAGACACAAGAGAACCAGCAGTTAGTATTTATCAAGCAGCGGTCATCAGACACAAGAGAACCTGCAATCAGTATTTATCAAGCAGTGGTCATCAGACACAAGAGAACCTGCAGTCAGTATTTATCAAGCAGCGCTCATCAGACACAAGAGAACCTGCAGTCAGTATTCATCAAGCAGGGGTCATCAGACACAAGAGAACCTGCAGTCAGTATTTATCAAGCAGCGATCATCAGACACAAGAGATCCTGCAGTCAGTATTTATCAAGCAGCGGTCATCAGACACAAGAGAACCTGCAGTCAGTATTTATCAAGCAGCAGTCATCAGACACAAGAGAACCTGCAGTCAGTATTTATCAAGCAGCGGTCATCAGACACAAGAGAATGTGCAGTCAGTATTTATCAAGCAGCATTCATCAGACACAAGAGAACCAGCAGTCAGTATTTATCAAGCAGCGGTCATCAGACACAAGAGAACCTGCAATCAGTATTTATCAAGCAGTGGTCATCAGACACAAGAGAACCTGCAGTCAGTATTTATCAAGCAGCGGTCATCAGACACAAGAGAACCTGCAGTCAGTATTTATCAAGCAGCGGTCATCAGACACAAGAGAACCTGCAGTCAGTATTTATCAAGCAGCGGTCATCAGATACAAGAGAACCTGCAGTCAGTATTTATCAAGCAGCGTTCATCAGACACAAGAGAACCTGCAGTCAGTATTTATGAAGCAGCGTTCATCAGACACAAGAGAACCTGCAGTCAGTATTTATCAAGCAGCGTTCATCAGACACAAGAGAACCTGCAGTCAGTATTTATCAAGCAGCGTTCATCAGACACAAGAGAACCTGCAGTCAGTATCTATCAAGCAGCAGTCATCAGACACAAGAGAACCTGCAGTCAGTATTTATTAAGCAGCGGTCATCAGACACAAGAGAACCTGCAGTCAGTATTTATCAAGCAGCGTTCATCAGACACAAGAGAACCTGCAGTCAGTATTTATCAAGCAGCGGTCATCAGACACAAGAGAGCCTGCAGTCAGTATTTATCAAGCAGCGGTCATCAGACACAAGAGAACCTGCAGTCAGTATTTATCAAGCAGCGGTCATCAGACACAAGAGAACCTGCAGTCAGTATTTATCAAGCAGCGGTCATCAGACACAAGAGAACCTGCAGTCAGTATTTATCAAGCAGCGGTCATCAGACACAAGAGAACCTGCAGTCAGTATTTATTAAGCAGCGGTCATTAGACACAAGAAAACCTGCAGTCAGTATTTATCAAGCAACGGTCATCAGACTTTCCTGCTTCCCTACCCTCTTCTCTACCTCTTAGGTGGAGAATTTCAGTCTGTGCGCGGGCAAGGGGCGGCATTGCACACAAGCACAAAATAGCGCTTGTGTGCAATGTTAATTTCCTCAAGAGGAATTCTGTCCACTATAGATGAGCTGCCGTGGACAGGGGCGCATTTGTATGCCCCTGCCCGCCGTAGCTTGATAAATTGAGCCCAATGAAGTTTGATGATTTCATTTTCTTTTGTTAAAACTGGTTCTTTAACAGCTCTTCTTAACAGTAATTTCTTTGTAATCTATGTTAATACATTTGCTTTATGTGTAAAAGTTATCATCTTCATGCTCTAAATATAAACATTACAATGTAAATAAAGTTCTTGTCTGCTGTTAAGAACCAGTGTCACAACATCAGTGAGGATATGGGTTGTTTTTTTGTTGTTTTGTCCACCTCTTACATATAACCAACAACCTTTGAACATGAACTATTTTGCTGTACAGCATGTATGCTGAATTCATTTTGGGTTATTGCTAATTATGTGTGTGATGATAGCAGGATGTGATGTCACTAGCATGTGGGCGGGGCTTAGGTCCGGTGTCTGTGTCGCAGTGAGTTTAGTACAATCAACCTGTCTGGATGTGTATTGCTATGCTCTGTAATAAAATAGAGTTGTACCATCATTGCTGTGTCCTGCATATGTCCTGCATCTCATGACATGGTGTCAGAAGTTCTGGACTACGCTTCTGTTTCTGATGATGACGATGTCAAAGTTTACCCCACCTGAGCCTTTTGACTTTTCTCAGCCTGCAGCTTGGCCCACATGGCGTCAGCGGTTTCAGCGCTTCAGGATTGCATCCAAACTGAACAAGGAGAGTGGTGAAGTACAAGTTAATTCTCTTTTATATTCTATGGGGAAAGATGTAGAGCCAGTGTTCAATGCTTTTACTTTCCAAGAAGGGGACGAAGTTAACTTTGATATAGTTATGGATAAACTCAGTGCCCACTTTGTGCCCAAAAGAAATGTGATTCATGAGAGAGCTTGTTTTCACAAACGTAATCAGCGTGTGGGAGAATCTGTGGAGTCATTTGTGCGCAGCCTGTATGAATTAGCTGAATTCTGTGAGTTTGGTGTTGCTAAAGAAGAGCAAATCAGAGACAGAATAGTTATTGGAATTGCAGATGCTGAAGTCTCCCTGAAGCTGCAGTTAGAGCCTGATTTAACGTTAGACGGGGCTATTAGGATGGCCCGCCAGAGTGAACTGGTGAAAAAGCAAAGTGCTGATCTGAGGTCTGAGAGTATTGTGGATGAAGTGCAACAGTCTAGGAAAATTACTAGTGAAAGGCACAGTGTGAGCGGTAGATCTAAAGTACTGGAAAGGCCTAGAAGTGGATGGGCGCAACATGGCCGATGCACACGGTGCTACCGGGCTCATGATCAGAGTGCTATATGCCCGGCCAGAGATAAAAGATGCAGAAAATGTAACAGAATAGGCCATTTTGAAGTGGTGTGTAAAACTGAATACATTAAGGAGATGCAGGTGGACAGTGACCAGGAGGGTCAGGAAGTGTCTTTTGTGGGGTCTGTTGTGGAACGGACAAGCTCAGAGGAAGATTGGAAAGTTACTTTTACTGTAATGGGAGCTAATGTTGATTTTAAGATTGACACAGGAGCTGATATCACTGTAATGTCTTTTGCTGAATTTATGAAACTGCCTCGACAGCCCCAGCTGGCGAAGGTTACTACAAATGTTCATAGTCCTGGTGGCCGCATTGATTGTGTGGGGAAATTTCTTGCAAGCTGTGAGTACAAACAAAAAAAGTTCACCATGTGGGTGCATGTGATCCGAGGTCAGTGTGTTAACAGTTTATTGAGCAGAAAAGCAGCCTGTGACTTGGGCCTCGTGGCCAGAGTGAATGAGATCTCTGAAGATATGTTTGGCGAGTTGGGCCTACTGAGCTGCAAACCTGTCCGTATAGCACTTAAAAGTGACGCAGTCCCGTACAGTATTTCTACTCCTCGTAGAATTCCGTTCCCGCTCATGCCTCAAGTGGAGAAAGAGCTCATGCGCATGAAGTCTATGGGGGTTATTGAAGAGGTTGTTGAGGCAACTGATTGGTGTGCCCCCATTGTTCCAGTTGCAAAGAAAAACGGAAAGGTGCGCATCTGTGTGGACCTGAAAAGGTTGAATGAGGCAGTGAAGAGGGAGAGATTTGTGCTGCCGACACTGGAAGATATAGCCCCGAAGTTGGCTGGGGCGAAGTTCTTTTCCACATTAGACGCTTCTAGCGGCTTTTGGCAGATCCCCCTGGATCCAAAGTGCCGCAAACTGACTACCTTTATCACTCAGGTAGGTCGGTTCTGTTTCTGCAGACTTCCCTTTGGGATATCCTCCGCTCCTGAGATCTTTCAGAGGGAAATGAGTTCTCTCCTGAGTGGCCACGTGGGCACAGCAGTCGTCATGGACGACATTCTAGTGTATGGGTCTACAGTGGAGGAGCATGATCAGCGTTTGAGTTGTGTGCTGCAGGCTATCAAAGAGTCTGGGCTGAAGCTGAATAAAGAAAAATGTCATTTTAGGAAAACTGAATTATGCTACTTTGGGCATATCATCAACGGGGATGGCATCAAGCCGGACCCCGAGAAAATTCGGGCTATCGAACAGATGAAAAGCCCTTCTGATGTACATGAGCTGAGACAGATATTGGGCCTTGTAAATTACGTGGGCAAGTTTCTTCCAGATTTATCTACAGTTTTGCACCCTATCACAGAGTTGCTTAAGAAAGATGTTGCCTGGGTCTGGGGACCCTCACAAGAAAAAGCGTTCCTGCATGCTAAGTCCCTGCTGGGGTCTGCCCCAGTGTTGGGGTTCTACGACCCTTCAAAAAAGACTGTGGTTAGTGCTGATGCAAGCAGTTATGGGTTGGGGGCTGCACTCCTGCAGCTGAATGACAACAAACTACAGCCCATCGCCTACTGTTCCCGCACACTGACGGCTGCGGAGTCAAAATACGCTCAAATTGAGAAAGAGTGCCTGGCTGCAGTTTGGGCCTGTGAGCGCTTTCAGCGTTATCTAGTGGGTTTGGAGAAATTTAGTCTGGAAACTGACCACAAACCGCTAGTCCCTCTTATCAATTCTTATGACATCGACAAAACACCCTTGAGATGCCAGAGACTTTTAATGAGACTACTCAGGTTCAATGTTCAGGCAGTGCATGTGCCGGGGAAGCAGCTGGTTGTGGCAGATACACTGTCCAGGCTCCCGCTGGCTGCTGCTGAAGAATCCTCCACAGAGTCGGATGTAAAAGTGTATGTTGATTCAGTTCTGGCCTCTAAGTCCATTTCTTCAAGGAAACTGGAAGAGATAAAGAAAGAGACATATTTGGACACAGATCTGCAAGAAGTTATAAGGTACATAAGAGATGGCTGGCCCGAGAGCCGGGCAGCCTGGATGTCTTTAAATGCTTACCAGCCAGAGAGGTCGCAGCTCACGGAGCTGGAGGGGTTGGTGCTGTTCCAAGACCGTATTGTAATTCCCGTCAGCATGAGGAAGGAGATGTTAAACAGGATTCACGATGGCCACTTAGGCATTACAAAGTGCAGAGAAAGAGCAGCTACAGCTGTGTGGTGGCCTGGGATCAGCTCCGACATTGCAAATCACGTGTCTAAATGTGCCTTTTGCCGGGAACGCCGGCCTACTCAGAGAAGGGAGCCCTTAATGTCTACTCCGCTGCCTGCGGGGCCGTGGCAGAAAATAGCTGCTGATTTGTGCGAACTGCACGGGAAAAAGTTTCTTGTTGTTATCGACTACTATTCCAGGTATTTGGAAATAGCACCCCTGAATGATATCACAAGTCAGGCCGTTATCATTCGCCTGAAGAGCTTGTTCGCCCGCTGGGGCATTCCAATGGAGCTGGTGAGTGATAATGGCATGCAGTTCGCTTCTACAGAGTTCAGTGCTTTCAGCAGGGAATATGATTTTGTACATTCCACGTCAAGTCCACATTATCCGCAGGCCAACGGAATGGCTGAAAGGGCAGTTCAAACAACAAAATTCATTCTAAAGCAATCTGAACCGTACCTAGTCCTCTTGTCATACAGGGCGACGCCCATTCAAGCCACCGGGTTTAGCCCGGCACAGCTGATGCTAGGACGCCAGATTCGCACCACTTTACCCTCAGTGGGTGTCTTCAAGCCGCCTGGCCCTGTTCCTCGGGACGAAGTCCTTAGGAGGGATGAAGAGGCCAAAAAGGGTTATCGTTTCTTCTACGACAGGAGACATTCTGTCAGGCCTTTACAGGAACTGAAAGCGGGCCAAAGTGTCAGAATTAAACTGGATGATGAGAAGAAATGGAAGACGCCTGCTACGGTAGTGGGCCGCTCTCCAGAACCAAGGTCTTACACAGTCCTTACAGAGGGAGGGACGGTTACACGCCGTAACCGAAGACATCTTCAGCCTGTACCTGAGAGTCTGGAACCGGATACCTCAGTACCACCGCCGGTGGGATCTCCTGTTCTAAGAGAGGTGCCTTCCCCTCAGCAAGATCATAGCGGGGATATATCTTTGCCTCCAGCAGACTCTTGTTCACCATCTTCTGTATCAGAGGACAGTTCATGCAAAGTTACATCAAGCGGAAGAGTGGTGAGGCTTCCGGCCCGATACAGGGACTGACTTTAGCTAGAACAGTGACCGGAAGTATGGGCAGAATAATCCCATGGTCACTGTGGACTAGGGTAGTCTACCCCGATGTCCAAGTCAGGATGTAATTTATTTGTTCATGTTTTCTAATCTATCTGTTTTTATAATGTTCTAAAACAAAATGTTGTTGTATACCCTGTTGGTGTACCTTGTTATTTAATATATGCGAATGTATGCTTTGCCTTTGAAAAAGGGGAAGATGTGATGATAGCAGGATGTGATGTCACTAGCATGTGGGCGGGGCTTAGGTCCGGTGTCTGTGTCGCAGTGAGTTTAGTACAATCAACCTGTCTGGATGTGTATTGCTATGCTCTGTAATAAAATAGAGTTGTACCATCATTGCTGTGTCCTGCATATGTCCTGCATCTCATGACAATGTGTTCATTGAATAATTGAGATCACTTTGGATAGCTCAGCCTAAGTATAAAATAACCGTTTACCATCTTGGGACATAATGTATGTATTGGGTACTTGTAAAGCACGGCTAATAACCCGTAAGGGTCTCAAGACGCTGCTCATTTTATCGACCTCGGAAGGATGAAAGGCTGAGTGGACCTCGCCGGGGATCGAACCTGCAACCCTTGGGTTGCTACAGAGCTCAGCCACAGTGCCTTAGCATGCTGAGCTATCTGTCCAGCTTTAATAACGCTCATGTCCACAAATTGTATGTACTTGAATGGTTTAACAGCCTTGAACCACCAATCCCTCTCAACCTTTTGGTCACACCAGTGACTGTACCTTTGTTTAGGGATTAAAAGGTACAGACATGGACCCTTTGACAGTTGGAAACATATTTGTACCTTTTTAACCACTAAACAGTGCCGGCTCAACCATGGGACCAAGTGGGTTCAGTGGACCCAGGCAGCACTTGACAGTCACTGTCAGACACAGACGACTCTTGTCCTCTGACTCCATAGGGGAAGTCACAGGCTCCTAGCAGCATAACCTCATCATGCACAAAAACATAGAACAGGTCAAGGGTGACATTAAATGTTGGATAAATGTATTTCTCCCTTAACTTCCTTACTACTTATTGCGCAATTGTGCATAAGCATTGTTTGCATGCAGATAGGCAGGCTTAGTAAGGTCAGCAGCCAGGCAAATAGGTTGATATGCTAATCAGTAATGTTACTACTTGGGGACGTTATTGCATTCTCGGACCCAGGCAGCACATATGTTGAGCCAGCCCTGCCCTGCCCCTAAATGGTAAATATTAGTTCCTGAAGGTGTAATTATGACGCATTGAGGGTACAACCACAGCAGTTGTACCCTAAGAGTTCACAAACTGACCCCTCCGTACCCTTTTTTTGTGACAGTGTAAGCAATGAGCTAACTCAAGTGAACTAAACATTTAACATATTCGCAAGTTCAGGAAAAGTGCTCGGATGAAGTCATCCAATAAATATTGGCTCAATTAAGCAGGAAGCTAATTTTAACTTTAACTGCAGGAGATGTTGCAGGATCTAATGTAGAGAACCAGAAGATCCTGCAGAATTAAATAAAAAGTGTACGTTTTAAAACTATTATTAATGGTTACTGAAAATTACAAACACTGTCAAATGTCCCGTACACAGATGTCTTTAAAAAACATAAAATTATGCAGATAATAAATATACTATCTGAAAACCTTTACAATATTGTGCGCTTAAGCTTCACTAAAAGTATCATATTATTTTTTGACACTACAATAATAAAGGAAAACATTTTAAATATATGTTGGTATTAGCTGTTGAGATGATTAAGCACAATAAATAACCAGCCTTACAAGCTTGCAGTAGCAATTAGAGCTCCGAAAATGAACCTCTGGTTAATTTAAAAAATGTCCTCCAATTGTCTCCCAAATAAAGTGTTAGGTTCCTTGGTAAAAATAAAAAATTGTCACATCTTTATTTTTTTTGTAATATTACTGCATGAAGCAGATTGAAGGGGTTAACGTGTGCAGATGTGGGTTGTTAGAAAAAAACTGCACTGAAAAGTGCCTTTATGTTGCGGTCTACGGGGTCTGTGTTATAACTATAAATATATATGTATGTGTTAATCTGTGTATATACACATATAAACACATATTATGTATATATTCATACACATATATATTTACACTTTGCTGCCCATCACTGCACGACTTACCCCCTTCACTGCACTAGGTTATCATGCTGTGTCTAAAGGCATGAGAACGAGGCTCCCATTGGGGCCTATGGAAGCGCACTCTTGTGAGCGCAAAACTTCCATGCAATGCAAACGTGAAGTCTCCTTCGCATTCTGCCTCACTTATAATACCAGCACACAACTGCATGCACTGGTATTACGAGTGAAGCGCAGATATTGCGCTCGCGTGATTGCAATTTTGCTCTCCACTGGCCCAATATGTGTTAAGATGTTCCTCTCTGCTGTGAAACTGATTTTTCTGTTTTATTTTCCGACAGAAATCAAATTGCACCACTAGAGGGCCTCAGAGCACTTTGTGAGACACTTTGCTCCTATACTACCAGAACATAATCATGTACTACAGTAATCGCCAAATTCCGCTCACATGGGGCTGCAGATGAATGTTTTAGGAACTGTAAGGGCAGCATGTAAATGTATGGCTAATAAAGAAACAAATAATATATGTCCTACAATGCCCAGTGGCCCAGGACCATAGCTAGGTCTGTCTGTCTGCAGTTCTCCCCTCCGGAGGGCTCATTTAACTGATGCAACCACAATATAAATAATTTTATTTCCATGTTTACTAAGGCTTCAAAAACAATACCACAAATCCTTAGCTCTTTTTTTTTCAAGGGGCCACAAAAATTGTTCATAGGGCCACGTGTATCCCATAGACCTCTAGTTGGCCGTCTTTGCTGTATTTATGTTTAGTTTGGGGCACTGTAGTCTGAAGCAGTTAAGTGTCTATATTCTGAATGTAAATCTGGTTCACTTACATTTACTTTATGGGAAAACTATAAATAACGACTTTTAAAGACAAGCTGCATTTTTTTTTCAGACCGTCATAATGAGGAAAAAGTCACTAATGAGAAAGAAAAGCACGACAGCTAATTGGTTTAATGTTGGTGATGGCTGTGCGCCCAGCGCAATTCATAATCTTGTATGACAGCAATATTTTATCATTTACATTAACATCAGGGTCACTCGATTATGTTTGTTTTTTTAAATGGTTATAAATGAAAGGGATTTATAAATGGTTATCAATTAAAGGGATTTATAAATACTACAGAGCGTGTACTGCATTTCCGTATGAGGAGGAGAAACATATATTACAAAAGGGCACAATAAAATTCATAATTTAAAAATCATAAAAAAACAAATAAATGAAGCATTCACTTAAAAATATGCAGGGAAATTTGTATTGTTACGGGGCATCAAAAATCACAACAAAATGATTCACCAAAAATAGTATTTTATCAAAAATGTTAAATTTGTATGTAAATGACATAAATCATATTAAATAAGCACAGTGTAAATCGTACACTGGATGTGCAAAAAAAAAACCCATAGAAATTTGTATTTAAAAGTACAAAATACAAAGCGTAATTGTTGTTTTTTTGCAAAATATTAACATGGGAGTTGCAGGGGTGCATATGAAATCTAATTCCAGCGTAATTCTGTAAAGATTTTCACACTGCAGATCTTTTTCTCGCCAGTTAGAAGGTGGCGAGCTTTTCTCAAAATACTCAATACCCTAATAGATAAACACATGCATAGGAAAATAGAAGCGATTGCAAGATGCTATACGCAGAAACCAGCGTAAAGTGATTTATATTGGCTGCAGGGTTTAATTTTTAAAGTGCTCTCCCTGATCACTTTGCTCTATGGAGCGAAGTATTCCTTTCCAGCGAGCTCCATTACTTTATATAGGAGACATCTCGCCACTCGCAGGGACTGTCCCGTTTTTACAATAATTCCACCATGGCAGCCCCTGCGATGGTCAGCATGAAAAACAAGTCTGAGATTTATAGAATCGAGCCCTAAGTCATGGCTGGCACAATATATATTGTCTGAGCACGTGCGCAGGTAATATTTACTAAATTAATTCTTAGGATAGCTTTATGTATTTAACAGGTAGCCTTAAATTCCCTACAGTATTTTTCACTACTGCATATATTAGAAGTGTATTATGAATCAGCTTTTCTGTAAAAATCTACATTTGCAAAATGCTACAGAATGTGCAACTCTCCGAATTCCTAACTGCTTGTTCTTGTGCTGATTATTTAGTGGAAAACTCTTTCCCTCACAGCTTTATTAAACAAGAACAATAAACAATTTGAGATTGTCATATAAAATGTGTAATTCTAGTAGCAAGTCATTAGAATGGCATTTCCATACCACTATACAACATATATAATAGAGAAGAGATATCTACAATATTATGTAGCCTTTATAGTCTCAAAGTATATTATAATCAGAAGTATTTATCTAACCTCAGCCTTTTATTTTATTATGTGTTTCCATATTGATTAGGGTTTTAGTATTAAGCTCTCTGATCAATTTATTTTTCACTGGTCCTGAAAACAAAATCTTAATATAGAGCCTTATTTTAGACACAATTCATGTAAAAAAAAATGTGTTTAGCTTTTAGGTATGTTAAAAAGAATATAAGCGAATATGGTAACAGTCAGATACCTTCTAAGGAATGCTCAGTATTACTCACTGAATGCTACTATCACATTTTATTGTATTTACCAAATATGATTTATATTCATCTATCTATACATAATAGCTGCATGTATTTATTTATGTTTCTATCATTTAGAATTGTTTCCTTTATTTAGAATTCAGCTTTGTGTTTAGGTTTAAATTGATATAAACAAAGATGCATAATGTAAACAGCAACTAGACGTGTTAATATGTGTTGCATGAATACAGCTTAAAGTTACAAATTCAAAATGATCTCCATAAAAATGTTTACCTAGGCAACATTAAATATATTTGTAATGCACTTTCATTATTTAGGTATAAACTACATGCTGTACAGTGATTGGTTGACTTGTGCAGTAGCTCAAGAGGTTTTCCTTTAGGGGCGTGTCTGGGGACTGCATAACAATGCATCATTTCTGATAAAATGACAGTTTTAAGTTATTTTAAACCATTTATTTTGCATGCTGATGTTTTGCATTATATAGTAAATATTTTCTGATACATAAATAAAAAATACTTTAATGTCCCTTTTAAGGGACATGAAGCACAACAATTTTATTTCATGATATAGAACATACAGTTTTAAACATTTTCCATTTTACTTCTATTATCAAAATGTGCTTAATTCTCTTGGTATCCTTTGTTAAAGAAGCAGCAATGCTCTACTGTGAGTTAGCGAAGCACATCTGGTTATCCAAAGACAAGAGGCATATTTGTGAAGCCACCAATCAGCAGCTATCTCCCTGTACTGCATTGCTGCTGCTGAGCCTACCTATGTATGCTTTTCAACAAAGGATAACAAAAGAACAAAAAAAATTAGATAATAAAAGTAAATTGTAAAGTTGTTTAATATTGCATGCTCATGAAAGTTTAATTTTGATTTGTTACCATTATTTCCAATGGGAACAGCTGTTATAGACAATTAATATTAAAGTGATGGGAAAATTTAGTGAGTCAAATGTCCTATATGTTATCTTTGCCAATAAAAAAGTATTTGTGTACTTTTTTTTAAACTATGCGTGAAAAGGGTTAAATCCGTGCCTATAGTAATGTTTCTATTACAATGTTATGCCGGCAAACTGGGATGGATTCTTTTTTTTTTAATACAATTCCAATGAACGTCCAATCAGTGTGTGTGTCATATGACACTCTTAAAGTCCAGCCCTTTGAAAGCCCTTAGAGTGGGTGGGACTGCACTATGTCACAGCCCAGCCAAAAGAGGAAATAAAGGGGGCAGAGGAACAGAAGATACCAAGTACGATTATAAATCTTTTATTCTAAAATATACATACACTTTTTTTAAAAATGATTATGCGGGTTTGCTTGTACACATATTTTTCATTGCAACATTCCTAAAGTCTGAAATTTACCATCATTTTAACATAAATCTTATGTTATAGGGTTCAAACAATTTAAAGAACCTAACTTTCAATGTTAAAAGAGCATACAACTAGTCCAGTATGACTAAAATCCAATATTTAGTGCCTGACGGGCTGTCCCTAATGTCAGTCATTAGAAATACTATGATAGGATTGGACAGGGGACGATGGACAAATGAATGTTCAGACCCCATGTACATCATTACAAACAAAGGAGTTTATTAACCAAACAATATAACTTCTTCCCCTCACACCTGCACCTTTTTTTAGCCACAAACTGCATGAATGATTGAATGAATCGATTTCATCAAGCAATCATTTGTTTTCACCCATTTCATCCAATAATATATGTGGAGGTTTATATATCAAACGACTTGAGGAATCACCTAAATTCTAATGAATTTGCGTTTGTCTAAAGCCTGAACTTACATCTCTAATTCCTACAGCTCTATCAGTTCATGGTGACTCTTCTCACAAGCATAAAACCTATATAATGTATGTTTAAGGAAAGAAACGTGCTGTATTTGTTTTAATCAAGGCATGAATATTAAAATATGTATATATATATATATATATATATATATATATATATATATATAAAAATACATAAATAAAACTTGTTTTATATACACTGATGTTCCTTTAGTGAAAATATATCATGTAAAATTAGTAACTATAAAGTTCCTAAGCTCAGGGGCTAAAACTAAACACAAAGCTAAAGTTAAAGGGACAGTAAAGTTAAAAAAATTTTTTCATGATTTAAATAGGGCATGTAATTTTAAACAACTTTCCAATTTACTTTTATTACCAATTTTGCTTTGATCTCTTGGTATTCTTAGTTTAAAGCTAAATCTAGGAGGTCCATGTGCTAATTTATTAGACCTTGAAGACTGCCTCTAATCTGAAAGCATTTTGACAGTTTTTCACCACTAGAGGGCGTTAGTTCATGTGTTTCATATAGATAACATTGAGCCCAGGCACGTGAAGCTCCTAGGAGTCAGCAATGATTGGCTAAAAATGCAAGTCTGTCAAAAGAACTGAAATAAGGGGGCAGTTTGCAAAGGCTTAGATACAAGGTAATTACAGAAGTAAAACATGTATTATTATAACTGTGTTGGTTATGCAAAATTGAGGAATTGGTAATAAAGGGATTATCTACCTTTTTAACCAACAAAAATTCTGGTGTTTACTGTCCCTTTAATTTAATGGTAACTAAACTCACAATAACAGACAAGTGCACCCTTATCTATCCCATAAGGTAACCAGCAGGACTCATAGTTGCAAATACTGAGAAATCTAGCAGGATTTTCTTGCACCATATAATAAAGACATATGTTGTAGAATGAATTTTCTATTAATAGGTCTGCAGTATCAGCTGCATATGTTGCGGGTCAAACACTGTATTGCTTAGAGTACCATAATTGATGGATATTAGAATTATTTAGCAAATCTTATTAAAATCTGCGCTAACTAAAAACACTTTAACAAAGTGCCTAGAATTTTGGATTCTTTCATTTCAAGAAGGCATAATAAGAAAATATTAAATTCTTTTTTATGCTCTAAAATAAGGCATTTAAAAAAATGTATTACAGTTTGCTTTTTCTAATGGACGTCTATGTTCTTGAATAAAATGCTTTTTGTTTTTCTGCTTTTGGGATTTGTCACTGTCAACCAATAGCCATTTTTTGCACAGACAGGCATGAGGTACTTAAAGGGACAGTCTAGTTAAACAACTTTCTAATTTACTTTTATAATCAAATGTGCTTTGTTCTCTTTGTATTCTTAGTTGAAAGCTAAACCTAGGTAGGCTCATATGATAATTTCTAAACCCTTAAAGGTCGCCTCTTATCACATGCATTATTATTTGCTTTTCACAATAGACGAGTGCTAGTTCATGTGAGCCAAATAGATAACATTGTGATCATGCCCGTGGCTTGTGGCAGACACTGCATTAATTGGCTAAAATGCAAGCCAATAGATAATAAATGAAATGCCATGTGATCAGGGGGCTGTCAGAAGATGCTTAGATACAAGGTAATCACAGGGCTAAAACGTATATTAATAGAACCGTGTTGGTTATGCAAAACTGGGGAATGGGTATTAAAGGGATTGCCTATCTTTTAAAACAATAACAATTCTGGCGTAGACTGTCCCTTTAAGGCAAACAATGTATGTCTGTTGGGGTACTTGCAACAAAAAGCTTTAGAAACACTTCTGTAAATCAAAACCACACTGCAAGTAAGGTTCATAGTTTAAGTCTATTTCATTTATATTTTTCATGTTATGTTTATGTTTTCATTTCTTTATTAAATATTTTTGATCAATATTACTTTAATTTACAATTATATTAATATTTTTATTATTGCAATTTAATTTAATAAAACATATAGGGCCAGATTACAAGTGGAGCGTTTATTAATGCTCCCACTCGAGCGTTAACTGCGCTTGAAGTAAGCTTTTTCCGTGTGTCGGGTTGCGCTTATATTATCAGTTGAAAGTAAACTGTTTTCGCTCTCGCTTTAAGCCAACTATCGCAAAAAGCCAAACTTAGAATATTGCTTGCACGATAACCTATTCCCCTATAAAAGTTTATGGAGAAAAAAAGTTGAAAAACACCCTACACGAGCAAACCCGATTGCATATTCTCATGTGCATTAACCGACATAAAAATATTAATATTTCACATTACAATGTTCTTCACATAGCAGAATATGTTCTATTTATTTATTAATACATATTTCTACACATATCTGATGGTATTTTGGTACAATATATATGTATTCCTATATATATATATATATACTTGATTATATATAGGTATAGATATATTATCTATTTAAAAATACTTAGAACATATTCTGCTATGTGACCTTATTACACTAAATACTCAGTATAACACTTTATTAAAATTTTATATTGCATAAATATGCTTTTACATGATTTTATCTACTTACCTGCAAAGGGCTCCAATGCACTTATATATATATATATATTATATTATATTATTTATATGTGTATATATGTATTTACAGACATATATACACACATATAAACACATAAATATATATGTATACATTTGTATTTATGTGTTTATATGTGTATATATGTCTGTAAATACATATATACACATTTAAATACATATGTACTCACACACACACACATACATATATATATATATATATATATATATATATATATATACACTCATACATATATATATATATATACATATTTAGACATATATATGTATGTATCTCTATAATAAAGCACTTTACCCTTTTTTTTTCCTAACACCTGAGACCTCATAACTTTGTCTTATAACTTTTTTTGTGCAATATATATTTTTTTAAATATTTTTTTATTAAACAGTGTTATTATGAGTGTAAGTGTACTTTGTAATGTATTTTTCTGTTGGCGCTCTACAAATAACCAATAATAATAATAATAAAAATATTTTTGATGTGTTTTGTGTAACTTTTTTGTTTTGCGAAACAGTTAACCAGAGTTCTGAGGATGCACTAACAAAACAAGCATTAACTTGAATTGCGCTCAAGTGATCGTGTTTACTTACAACTTGTAATATGAGCGTCAAACACCTGCAATAAACCCTTTTTTTGCTTGTGCACAAACTTTTGTGCTACAACAGTTTCAAGCATAATGTTTTTACATTTTTTTAAAGTAATACATTTGTGATAATATGTGTGTAAAGTCATTGCAGGGTGTCTGCATTGTACTTAATTAGCACCCCCTAATAACAACTGACACCTGTATTTGTTAACAATCTTCACACCTGGGAATTGCTATAGTTAGACATTAGTTATAGCTAGTTGGTAGATGAAGACTGTGAGACTGAAGATCCTAAACTTTACTAATAAATTTGTCTGTGTTTGGCAAATTGGCTTTAAATATGTGCTTTGGGAATATAACTTGTTATACTTGTACTAGAGAGTCAGCTGATTTGTTCTTGACTTGAGATGACTTGTGTGATGCACACCTTTATTATCCTCTGCACCTGATTCACTAAAGTGACTGGAGATGACTTGTGGTGAGCATGCTGCTTGTAAATGATGACTTTACAACTGACTTGAGGATAAAGTCAGTTTTATCAGCCTGTTTAGTGTATGTAGGTGCCTCTCAGTGCTAATAAATCTACATCTTTATTATCCTCTGCACCTGATTCACTAAAGAATTGAGAGATGAATGGAACATTGTTAGGTGAGGCCAGTAAAACGGGGGAGATCCTGAAGTCATTTTGGCAGACTGTAAATACTGCACAGAAAGAGAGTAAAAAATATGCTCATATTAGCACTACCCCTGCAAGTTTGTGATCTAATTAAAGGGGCAATAAATATAAAATTAAACTTGCATGACTCAGACAGAGTACACAATTTTAAGAGACTTTTCTAATCACTTCTAATATGTACATATATATGTATCTTAGTAATCTCTGTTTAATAGCATTTCTAATCAGGATCAGGAGAAACAATGGGCTACTGGTGAGTGGTGCTATACACATATTCCTCTTGTCATTGGCTCACTAGATGTGTTACACTAGCTCCTAGTAGTGCACTGCTGCTTTGGAGCTGATTTTAACTATGTGTTTATCCTATCTACAGGAGTTAAACACACAGGGTTTAATCACAATCCTTTAGAAAAGCTTATAAAATGATTTATTTACATAAATCCCTGCAGACTTTAATAGTGAATTTTGTAGAAAATGCATTAATGGAATATGAAACAAAAAAACATTATTTTGTAATTCAGACATAACAAACCATTTTTAAAAAGTTTCCCATTTCTTTTTATTATGAAATGTGCTTAGTCCCCATGATATTTTGTGTTGAATAGATACATAGGTAGGTGTCTGGAGAACTACATAGCAGGAAATAGTGCTGCCATCCTGCTGCCATCTAGTGCTCTTGCTTGCTAAACTGCTGCCATCTAGTGCTCTTGCTTGCAAAACTGCTGCCTTCTAGTGTTCTTGCTTGCAAAACTGCTGCCATCTAGTGCTCTTGCTTGCAAAACTGCTGCCATCTAGTGCTCTTGCTTGCAAAACTGCTGCCATCTAGTGCTCTCGCTTGCAAAACTGCTGCCATCTAGTACTCTCGCTTGCAAAACTGCTGCCATCTAGTGCTCTTGCTTGCAAAACTGCTGCCCTCTAGTGCTCTTGCTTGCAGCAAAACTGCTGCCTTCTAGTGCTCTTGCTTGCAAAACTGCTGCCATCTAGTGCTCTTGCTTGCAGCAAAACTGCTGCCATCTAGTGCTCTTGCTTGCAACAAAACTGCTGCCTTCTAGTGCTCTTGCTTGCAGCAAAACTGCTGCATTCTAGTGCTCTTGCTTGCAAAACTGCTGCCATCTAGTGCTCTTGCTTGCTTGCAAAACTGCTGCCATCTAGTGCTCTTGCTTACAAAACTGCTGCCTTCTAGTGCTCTTGCTTGCATCAAAACTGCTGCCTTCTAGTGCTCTTGCTTGCAAAACTGCTGCCTTCTAGTGCTCTTGCTTGCAGCAAAACTGCTGCCTTCTAGTGCTCTTGCTTGCAAAACTGCTGCCATCTAGTGCTCTCGCTTGCAAAAACTGCTGCCATCTAGTGCTCTCGCTTGCAAAAACTGCTGCCATCTAGTGCTCTTGCTTGCAAAACTGCTGCCATCTAGTGCTCTTGCTTGCAAAACTGCTGCCTTCTAGTGCTCTTGCTTGCAGTAAAACTGCTGCCTTCTAGTGCTCTTGCTTACAAAACTGCTGCCATCTAGTGCTCTTGCTTGCAGCAAAACTGCTGCCATCTAGTGCTCTTGCTTGCAGCAAAACTGCTGCCTTCTAGTGCTCTTGCTTGCAGCAAAACTGCTGCCTTCTAGTGCTCTTGCTTGCAAAACTGCTGCCATCTAGTGCTCTTGCTTGCAAAACTGCTGCCATCTAGTGCTCTTGCTTGCAGCAAAACTGCTGCCTTCTAGTGCTCTTGCTTGCAGCAAAACTGCTGCCTTCTAGTGCTCTTGCTTGCAAAAATGCTGCCATCTAGTGCTCTTGCTTGCAGCAAAACTGCTGCCTTCTAGTGCTCTTGCTTGCAAAACTGCTGCCATCTAGTGCTCTTGCTTGCAAAACTGCTGCCATCTAGTGCTCTTGCTTGCAGCAAAACTGCTGCCATCTAGTGCTCTTGCTTGCAAAACTGCTGACATCTAGTGCTCTTGCTTGCATCAAAACTGCTGCCATCTAGTGCTCTTGCTTGCAGCAAAACTGCTGCCATCTAGTGCTCTTGCTTGCAAAACTGCTGCCATCTAGTGCTCTTGCTTGCAAAACTGCTGCCTTCTAGTGCTCTTGCTTGCAAAACTGCTGCCATCTAGTGCTCTTGCTTGCAAAACTGCTGCTCCAGAAAGGGGCCAGCTCCTAAGCATACACCCCTGCTTTTCAACAAAAGATTACAAGAGAACAAATGATAATAGATTTAAAATAGAAAGTTGTTTAAAATCACTCCTCTATCTGAATCATGAAAGAAACATTTGGGGTTTCATATCGCTTTAAACTTTGTGATGTTCCCCATTTAGTTATATTCAAGCAACAGTGCACTAATAAAATACTATAACTCTTGACGGTATTTATTTATGTACTTATTGCACGTGTATGTCCCTTTAAAAAAACAGGACTCTCGTGCCTATTACATTCTGAATTGCATTTCTTGTATAGAAATCTTTTAAGACTGTTACATGAGTGAATCAGTTCTCACCCTAAACCCTTTACTGTCTAGCAACTATTCCCTGCTCCATACCTGGTTAAATCAATTAGATAAATGAATCATTCCAGCCCTGGCACTAAACACAAATGAACTGGAAATTAGCAATAATTACATAGTTTAATAATATCCTAAACCTGCTCATATTAAAGATGCCTCACAGCCTGAGCAAATATGCTAATACAACTCTCCCATAATCCATTGCAACTCAATTTACATATTATTAGAGAATATTCCCTGTTGTGACACTTAATTGCCATAAAGATAAAGAGTGGTGTTTTAAGTGTGAAAAGCACACAGAAATAAAAAATAGATTTTTATAGAGAGTACAAAACAATAATTTATTTTTAGATGGAGAATCTGGAGATTGGCAGGTAATTCCCATTTGATTTTATCTTGAAGGTTATAACTTGGAATTTGTACCTGTATCCTGGTCACCCCATCCAGGTAAGGTTTACAGCATATACCCATGTTACCAGCTGCCCTGATAGGCTGGTCTGACACCTCATGGGGCACTTACTGGTAACAATTTGTCACAGTGGATTTTTAGTGACTCAGTTATTGGGGTTGTCTCAAATGTGTTCAGGTGGAAAACTCATTTACATCTGATCTGAAAGGTTTAAATGAGAAATGGCCTTGTCTTCATGTAGTCTGTATATTCAGTGACTAATTGTTTTGTTTCTGCAGAAAAAGAAGCTTGTTAGTGCACTGGAGAAATAAAGATTTAATACTTAAAGGCATTTTTCTAAATCTAAAAAAAAAAACAGAAATCTTTTTAAGGATGTTTGTCTTTAATAAAACTTAATGTTATACTAATGCTTGGTCACGTGTGTTCTTATTTATCTGTAGAAATGTAATCGGTGTCCTTATTATGAGCAATTAATCTCTGTGAATCAGTTGTGCACAAACATAATTCATTGTATGGGGAAAATGTGTAATGTGATTATTTGTTGGACCATATGAATAATCAAATAAAGTTTAAGATTATTTCAATATTATTTATCCAAAATTGGATTGCTAAACTCCCACATTATAAAAATGCAGTTTCAATGCCCATTTTAATTATATTGTAGAACAAAATAAAGTTCCTTATGGGTTTTATTTTTCTTTAAAGAAGCCAAGTACCTACACACATAGGGCTAGGTCATATGTCAGTTCTACATATAAATACAATTATCAATAAAAAACATTAAAGACAATGACAGTTTGTTGTCACTAACTCTTGTTAAATTTACAAGGGGGATATAATCTAATGCTTAGAGAGGTCTTCTATATACCCTGCTAGAGAAAAGAGACGGACTGAACGCTTCTATAGTGTGCTGAGCTGGGTGACCTGGCACTGCTGTTCTGTGTAATATTTGTCACTCACTGTGTGACTTTACTACCTGCTGTCATCAGACTTGAGATTTATTCATTCCTTAGAATAAAAGTGCTACAATAACATAACATTATTTTCATAACAATTGGCCTTATAATATAATTGTAACCATTAAGGTAGCAATAAAATAATATCACTAATAATAATAAAGGATAGGTTTAGCTTAAGCCACACGTATTTACATCATTATAAATAATATATTGCTGCCCCCCTAATCTACCCCTGCAGTTTTCTATGATAATAATACATTATCGAAATAAAATTATTTTCCTGCTGTTTGGTCTTGAGTTTCACTGCAGCTTGTCCTTAATAAAAACGCTTTTTAGATAATATATAAAAAATAAAATAAAGTGTTTACTGGTAGATTAAAGTTTTTATATATGTATATATATATATATATATATATATATATATATATATATATATATATATATATATATATATATACTGCATATTGCCTATGGATACCCATACCCTTTAGCATTACAATAAAAATAAGATTTAAATTAATATATGTGTATATAACATCACAATAAAATAAGATTTAAATTAATATATGTATGTGTATATAACATTACACTAAAATAAGATTTAAATTAATATATGTATGTGTATATAACATTACAATAAAATAATATTTAAATTAATATATGTATGTGTATATAGCATTACAATAAAATAATATTTAAATTAATATATGTATGTATATATAACATTACAATAAAATAATATTTAAATTAATATATGTATGTGTATATAACATTACAATAAAATAATATTTACATTAATATATGTATGTATATATAACATTACAATAAAATAATATTTAAATTAATATATGTATGTGTATATAGCATTACAATAAAATAATATTTAAATTAATATATGTATGTGTATATAGCATTACAATAAAATAATATTTAAATTAATATATGTATGTGTATATAACATTACAATAAAATAAGATTTAAATTAATATATGTATATATCTATAACATTACAATAAAATAAGATTTGAATTAATATATGTATGTGTATATAACAATACAATAAAATAAGATTTAATTAATATATGTATGTGTATATAATATTACAATAAAATAAGATTTAAATTAATATATGTATCAATGTGTATATAGCATTACAATAAAATAAGATTTAAATTGATATATGTATAAATGTGTATATAACAATACAATACAATAAGATTTAAATTAATATATGTATAAATGTGTATGTAACAATACAATACAATAAGATTTAAATTAATATATGTATAAATGTGTATGTAACAATACAATACAATAAGATTTAAATTAATATATGTATAAATGTGTATATAACAATACAATACAATAAGATTTAAATTAATATATGTATGTGTATATAATATTACAATAAAATAATATTTAAATTAATATATGCATGTGTATATAATATTACAATAAAATACAATTTAAATTAATATATGTATGTGTATATAGCATTACAATAAAATAACATTTAAATGAATATATGTATGTGTATATAGCATTACAATAAAATACGATTTAAATTAATATATGTATGTGTATATAATATTACAATAAAATAAGAATTAAATTAATATATGTGTGTGTATATAATATTACAATAAAATAAGAATTAAATTAATATATGTATGTGTATATAATATTACACTAAAAGAACTTTCTTGCGTTTCTAAAAAATTCTCTTAATCTCTTTAGTTGAAAATAGAAGTGTAATGAGACAAGTTTATCCTCCCTGATAGGACTTATGTGCTGGGATAAAGTATGCGGAGATCTGAATCTTCATTTATGGCTCAGGGAGATTTATGACCTGCTGATAGCTGCTTGTTGAGCCATTAATAAAATAGCTAAATGAGTGTAGTGCTGGCAAGTTATGTCCTGTAATTCCTGCCTGATTCTTCTCGTTAGTATCTATTTGAAGTCAAGTCCCACATATATCACTGCTACAATAAACCTCCAAAGGCTTCCTTAAAATAAAGCACCTACAGACACTTCACTCCTATCTTTTTACACAATCCTGTATTTACACGAAAAAAGTAATTAGGTAAGTAAATAAAATAATGCAAAATAATCATTTGTCACAAAATAAACACATTTAAAGCAACATTG
>NC_069500.1:1411761065-1411763565 GCF_027579735.1 Bombina bombina
TAATAGATTTTTAATCTATTCAAATAACTATTTTATATATACGAATTTATATATAATTGCGGAAACAATAATTAGCAACGGATTTTCTTTGGATAACTATAATTACTACACACACACAAATATATATATATTTATTGTTATTGTTTTATATATAGATATATTTATTGTTATTGTTTTTTATATATATATATATTTATTGTTATTGTTTTATATATATATATTTATTGTTATTGTTTTATATATATATATATATTTATTGTTATTGTTTTATATATATATATATATATATATTTATTGTTATTGTTTTATATATATATATATATATATATGTATATATATATATTTATTGTTATTGTTTTATATATATATATATATATATATATATATTGTTATTGTTTTTTATATATATATATTTATTGTTATTGTTTTATATATATATACATATATATATATTGTTATTGTTTTTTATATATATATATTTATTGTTATTGTTTTATATATATATATAGCGATTTAGATATTGCATTGAGCAATGATACTTTTTTATTGAACTACTATACATTTATAATTTGACAAGCTTTCAGAAGATTAACTTCCTTTCTCAAGTCCGAAGCAATATATATATTGTTATCCATAGGAATATATAGATATAATTGTGAGATTGACAATCTGATAGTGAAATATCAAAACTTTAAATTACATTTGTCTGGGATATTTTAGCAATATCTTAAAACTATATTTTTAATTAACTAGATTCCTCTTAAAATAAAAGACACTTAATATTTATTTTATTTTCTATTATTCGCATTTATGTGTTTAAAGCTTTAACAAGGATAATTAAAATGAAGAAAATACATTATTACTAACTGTAATCGAGTTGCATCGAAAAAATAATAATTTCTCTGGTGCATTTTATATATATATATATATATATATATATATATATATATATATATATATATATATATATATTTAATACAAACACACAACACACATATATATATATATATATATATATATAGTATATATATATTTATATAATACAAACACACAATATATATATGTATATATGTATAAATATATATAATACAAACACACAAATTTATATATATATATATATATATAATACAAAACTCTCACGCACACATATACAGTATACATATATATATATATATATATATAAAATACAAGCACTCACATAAATATATATATATATATATATATATATATATATATATATATATATATATATATATATATATATATATATATAAAAAATACAAACACTAACATAAATATATATATATAAAATACAAACACTCACATAAATATATATATATAATACAAACACTCACATAAATATATATATATATATATATATATATATATATATATATATATATATAATACAAACACTCACACACACACACACACACACATATATATATATAAAGTGAATGGCTAATGGAATATGTCAGGTAGTTAATTTTGACATGATCTCTGTAGAACAAACAGTTCATGCCTCCCCCTCCTCATTACAGGTTTAGCAATGCAAATCCACACCAGGCTTTCACTCACTAACCAACAACTAAGTAAAGAGGGAGAGTTCAGATCATCAAAGGCCCCGTCTTTGTCCTGCTGGGGGACAAGAAAAGATTAACTTATCTCCAGCAATTTGTCTGGCCGGGCTGCTGGCTGTGCCCCTAGTCATGCTGATGTGGGACTTGCTCCAACTAGATAGCTGGGGCTGCTCTGTGCCACGGGCCCTATTACTTTACCCATAGTTGTGTTTTTTAAAAAAATAACATTATATATATATATATATATATATATATATATATATATATATATATGTGTGTGTGTTATATCTATCTATATATCTATCTATCTATCTATCTATCGATATCTATCTATCTATAGAGTTTCTTATTCTAATCTGTGGGGTTTATGTTTACATTTTAGAGGAAACAATACCCAAACTAAATAAGAAATGGACCTGTTTTTAGTTCTTCAGATATGTACATTGTTAGTATAATGCAGTTTACAATTCTGTTACAGAGTAACTACTTTTTATAGCTATCTGTTTTATAAACACAAATACTGAGCATTTATAAGTTCATTTGCTGATATTTAGTGCCCAGGTCGGTATAATAGAAATACAGCAGACAGCAAATGCAGTTCTGTTACTGGCTTAGCTTGTCCCATAATAAAGATGTATTAGTGCCCTGTATATTTCACAGCTGCTTATGAATGCCCCTGCCCTGGCTGTGGGACAGAGGGTGATGATCTGGGAGTTACAGTGTGTGATGCAGCACAACGATTAAACCGCTTTACGCTATTAATATATTAAATATACAGAGTATATGCAGCAGGGCTGGGAGAACAGCAATAGGGGTGAGGAAATTCTACTTATTAAATATGGTGTACAGCAGAGTTAGAAATGGGTGCTTAGGACTTTATATACAGAGCAGTGCATAGGTAAGATAATTCTGCATATAAC
>NC_069500.1:1411771065-1412018565 GCF_027579735.1 Bombina bombina
TGCACCTGAGAGGTCTGCAGAGGGCCATTGTGCAACATATACTGGTGTCTCTCTCTATACACAAGTGCAAAAAGGTGGAATCTCGCTGTGGGTAGAACGTATACAATAATGTGTCTCTATGTGTGCAGGACAGTGGGATATTAGTGGGTCTCTCTATGTGCAGGAACGTGGGATATTAGTGGGTCTCTATGTGTGCAGGACAGTGGGATATTAGTGGGTCTCTCTGTGTGCAGGGATGTGGGATATTAGTGGGTCTCTCGGTGTGCAGGACAGTGGGATATTAGTGGGTCTATCTGTGTGCAGGAATGTGGGATATTAGTGGGTCTCTCTGTGTGCAGGACAGTGGGATATTAGTGGGTCTCTCTGTGTGCAGGACAGTGGGATATTAGTGGGTCTCTCTGTGTGCAGGACAGTGGGTTATTAATGGGTCTCTCTGTGTGCTGGACAGTGGGTTATTAGTGGGTCTCTCTGTGTGCTGGACAGTGGGATATTAGTGGGTCTCTCTGTATGCAGAACAGTGGGATATTATTGGCTCTCTCTGTGTGCATGACAGTGGGTTATTAGTCGGTCTCTCTGTGTGCAGGACAGTGGGTTATTAGTGGGTCTCCCTGTGTGCAGGACAGTGGGATATTAGTGGGTCTCTCTGTGTGCAGGACAGTGGAATATTAGTGGGTTTCTCTGTGTGCTGGACAGTGGGATATTAGTGGGTCTCTCTGTGTGCAGGACAGTGGGATATTAGTGGGTTTCTCTGTGTGCTGGACAGTGGGATATTAGTGGGTCTCTCTGTGTGCAGGACAGTGGGATATTAGTGGGTTTCTCTGTGTGCAGGACAGTGGGATATTAGTGGGTCTCTCTGTATGCAGGACAGTGGGTTATTAGTGGGTCTCTCTGTGTGCTGGACAGTGGGATATTAGTGGGTCTCTCTATGTGCAGGACAGTGGGTTATTAGTGGGTCTCCCTGTGTGCAGGACAGTGGGATATTAGTGGGTATCTCTGTGTGCAGGACAGTGGGATATTAGTGGGTCTCTCTGTGTGCAGGACAGTGGGATATTAGTGGGTTTCTCTGTGTGCTGGACAGTTGGATATTAGTGGGTCTCTCTGTGTGCAGGACAGTGGGATATTAGTGGGTTTCTCTGTGTGCTGGACAGTGGGATATTATTGGGTCTCTCTATGTGCAGGACAGTGGGTTATTAGTGGGTCTCCCTGTGTGCAGGACAGTGGGATATTAGTGGGTCTCTCTGTGTGCAGGACAGTGGGATATTAGTGGGTTTCTCTGTGTGCTGGACAGTGGGATATTAGTGGGTCTCTCTGTGTGCAGGACAGTGGGATATTAGTGGGTCTCTCTGTGTGCAGGACAGTGGGATATTAGTTGGTCTCTCTGTGTGCAGGACAGTGGGATAATAGTGGGTCTCTCTGTATGCAGGACAGTGTGTTATTAGTGGGTCTCTCTGTGTGCAGGACAGAGGGTTATTAGTGGGTCTCCCTGTGTGCTGGACAGTGGGATATTAGTGGGTCTCTCTGTGTGCAGGACAGTGGGTTATTAGTGGGTCTCCCTGTGTGCAGGACAGTGGGATATTAGTGGGTCTCTCTGTGTGCAGGACAGTGGGATATTAGTGGGTCTCTCTGTATGCAGGACAGTGGGTTATAAGTGGGTCTCTCTGTGTGCAGGACAGTGGGTTATTAGTGGGTCTCCCTGTGTGCTGGACAGTGGGATATTAGTGGGTCTCTCTGTGAGCAGGACAGTGGGTTATTAGTGGGTCTCCCTGTGTGCAGGACATTGAGCTATTAGTGGGTCTCTCTGTGTGCAGGATAATGGGTTATTAGTGGGTCTCCCTGTGTGCAGGACAGTGGGATATTAGTGGGTCTCCCTGTATGCAGGACCGTGGGTTATTAGTGGGTCTCCCTGTGTGCTGGACAGTGGGTTATTGATAGTGGAGTACACCTAGCGCCTACTAAATAAGACCTCTGGCTTTGATAATTTGACACCTAGTTGTCAAAATGGAAAGATGAAACTAATAAGGTATACCAAAGCGCCAACTATACGAAGGCTGGGTCTGGACCTAATGCAATATTGTCAAACGATTACAATAAACAATTTATTGAGTACACAAATAAGTTAAAAACATGGATCCATGTATAAACAATCAAATTTATACAACAATAATAGCTAAATGAATAGTTAAAACAAATAGTTATGTAACGGATATAGCATTTAAAATTGTGCAAACATTGCTCTTAAAAATATACATAAAAAATTCCAAATTTAGTATAAGGCTCACAACAGAAATTCAACTTTGTGTTTACCATATACACATACACAAATTTGTACAGCAATAATAGCTAAATGAATAGTTAAAACAAATAGTAAAATAGCAGATATAGCATTTAAAATTGTGCAAACAATGCTCTTAATTTTTTTTTAAAAAAATTCCAAATTAAGTGTAAGGCTCACAACAAAAATTCAACTTTGTGTTTACCACATACACATAATAGGTGAAATATATTAGTCAGTTATATAATATTATCTAACCAATAATGTTCTCGATTCTATGCAATACTAAATATTGCCAATAGTGACTAATGTGTAAGGCTCTGAGTAAGACCTTTAACTGTGTGTTTACCACATAAGCATTGTCAAGTAAAAAATATTGTGACAGCAATAAGCCAATGTAAAGAATGTGTATCAAAAAAGTTGTGTGCAAAAATTAGTGTACAAAAGATATTAATGGTCAAAAAATAGGTTGATCTTCAAAAAAACGTGAATTAAGAACAAAGATTGTGAAAAATGAAAAACCAAACATTTACAAAAACATTGTGGTGTGTTCCAATAGTAACTTATATAAATGTAAATAATAGTCCAAAGAATAGTCCAACAGTGAAAACTTAATAGAAAAAATAATCCAACAATAAATTATAATAAGTAGTGTGTCTCTTTAAGAAAAAACAATAATCCTTAAAGTGTTGTGAATCCTAACAGCAATAGTTATTCAGTGTTTTATACTGAATAGCAGTATCAGTACTTGCTAGCCGTTTTCCAACCCAAAATTCTATCTTCTTGGCAAATATTTTGTTATAATCCCTGGATGATCCTTCTGTAAAAGAAAGATATGATGGTGTAGATTGTTTTTAGATCAATAGAAAATGAAATTGTGCTTACCAGTCGACGCGTTTCGGTCACAAAGAGACCTTTATCTCTTGATAAAGGTCTCTTTGTGACCGAAACGCGTCGACTGGTAAGCACAATTTCATTTTTTGTAAATTTTTGTTTTTTCATTTTTCACAATCTTTGTTCTTAATTCACGTTTTTTGAAGATCAACCTATTTTTTGACCATTAATATCTTTTGTACACTAATTTTTGCACACAACTTTTTTGATACACATTCTTTACATTGGCTTATTGCTGTCACAATATTTTTTACTTGACAATGCTTATGTGGTAAACACACAGTGAAAGGTCTTACTCAGAGCCTTACACATTAGTCACTATTGGCAATATTTAGTATTGCATAGAATCGAGAACATTATTGGTTAGATAATATTATATAACTGACTAATATATTTCACCTATTATGTGTATGTGGTAAACACAAAGTTGAATTTTTGTTGTGAGCCTTACACTTAATTTGGAATTTTTAAAAAAAAAATTAAGAGCATTGTTTGCACAATTTTAAATGCCATATCTGCTATTTTACTATTTGTTTTAACTATTCATTTAGCTATTATTGCTGTACAAATTTGTGTATGTGTATATGGTAAACACAAAGTTGAATTTCTGTTGTGAGCCTTATACTAAATTTGGAATTTTTTATGAATATTTTTAAGAGCAATGTTTGCACAATTTTAAATGCTATATCCGTTACATAACTATTTGTTTTAACTATTCATTTAGCTATTATTGTTGTATAAATTTGATTGTTTATACATGGATCCATGTTTTTAACTTATTTGTGTACTCAATAAATTGTTTATTGTAATCGTTTGACAATATTGCATTAGGTCCAGACCCAGCCTTCGTATAGTTGGCGCTTTGGTATACCTTATTAGGACAGTGGGTTATTAGTGGGTCTCCCTGTGTGCTGGACAGTGGGTTATTAGGGGATCTCCCTGTGTGCAGGACAGTGGGATATTAATAGGTCTCCCTGTGTGCAGGACAGTGGGATATTAGTGGGTCTCCCTGTGTGCTGGACAGTGGGATATTAGTGGGTCTGCCTGTGCGCAAGACAGTGGGTTATTAGTGGATCTGTCTGTGTGCAGGACAGTGGGATATTAGTGGGTCTCTCTGTGTGCTGGATAGTGGGATATTAGTGAGTCTCTCTGTGTGCAGGACAGTGGGTTATTAGTGGGTCTCTCTGTGTGCAGGACAGTGGGTTATTAGTGGGTCTCTCTGTGTGCAGGACAGTGGGATATTAGTGGGTCTCTCTGTGTGCAGGACAGTGGGATATTAGTGGGTCTCTCTGTATGCAGGACAGTGGGTTATTAGTGGGTCTCTCTGTGTGCAGGACAGTGGGTTATTAGTGGGTCTCCCTGTGTGCTGGACAGTGGGATATTAGTGGGTCTCTCTGTGTGCAGGACAGTGGGTTATTAGTGGGTCTGTCTGTGCGCAAGACAGTGGGTTATTAGTGGGTCTCCCTGTGTGCAGGACAGTGGGTTATTAGTGGATCTGTCTGTGTGCAGGACAATGGGTTATTAGTGGGTCTGTCTGTGTGCAAGACAGTTGGTTATTAGTGGGTCTGTCTGTGTGCAGGACAGTGGGTTACTAGTGGGTGTCTCTGTGTGCAGGACAGTGGGATGTTAGTGGGTCTCTCTGTGTGCAGGAACGTGGGATATTAGTGGGTCTCTCTGTGTGCTGGACAGTGGGATATTAGTGGGTTTCCCTGTGTGCTGGACAGTGGGATATTAGTGGGTCTCTCTGTGTGCAGGACAGTGGGTTATTAGTGGGTCTCTCTGTGTGCAGGACAGTGGGTTATTAGTGGGTCTCTCTGTGTGCAGGACAGTGGGATATTAGTGAGTTTCTCTGTGTGCTGGATAGTGGGATATTAGTGGGTCTCTCTGTGTGCAGGACAGTGGGATATTAGTGGGTCTCTCTGTATGCAGGACAGTGGGTTATTAGTGGGTCTCCCTGTGTGCAGGACATTGAGCTATTAGCGGGTCTCCCTGTGTGCAGGACAGTGGGATATTAGTGGGTCTCCCTGTATGCAGGACCGTGGGTTATTAGTGGGTCTCCCTGTGTGCTGGACAGTGGGTTATTAGTGGGTCTCCCTGTGTGCTGGACAGTGGGTTATTAGGGGATCTCCCTGTGTGCAGGACAGAGGGTTATTAGTGGATCTCCCTGTGTGCAGGACAGTGGGATATTAATAGGTCTCCCTGTGTGCAGGACAGTGGGATATTAGTGGGTCTCCCTGTGTGCTGGACAGTGGGTTATTAGTGGGTCTGTCTGTGCGCAAGACAGTGGGTTATTAGTGGGTCTCCCTGTGTGCAGGACAGTGGGTTATTAGTGGATCTGTCTGTGTGCAGGACAGTGGGTTATTAGTGGGTCTGTCTGTGTGCAAGACAGTGGGTTATTAGTGGGTCTCCCTGTGTGCAGGACAGTGGTTTACTAGTGGGTCTCTCTTTGTGCAGGACAGTGGGATGTTAGTGGGTCTCTCTGTGTGCAGGACAGTGGGATATTAGTAGGTATCCCTGTGTGCAGGACAGTGGGATATTAGTAGGTATCCCTGTGTGCAAGACAGTGGGTTATTAGTTGGTCTGTCTGTGTGCAGGACAGTGGGTTATTAGTGGATCTGTCTGTGTGCAGGACAGTGGGTTATTAGTGGGTCTGTCTGTGTGCAAGACAGTGGGATATTAGTGGGTCTCTTTTTGAGCAGGACAGTGGGTTATTAGTGGGTCTCCCTGTGTACAGGACAGTGGGTTATTAGTGGGTCTCTGTGTGTGCAGGACAGTGGGTTATTAGTGGGTCTGTATGTGTGCAGGACAGTGAGTTATTAGTGGGTCTCTCTGTTTGCAGGACAATGGGTTATTAGTTGGTCTCTCTGTGTGCAGGACAGTGGGATATTAGTGGGTCTCCCTGTGTGCTGGACAGTGGGATATTAGTGGGTCTCCCTGTGTGCTTGATAGTGGGATATTAGTGGTTCTCCCTGTGTGCATGACAGTGGGATATTATTGGGTCTCTCTGTGTGCAGGACAGTGGGTTATTAGTGGGTCTGTCTGTGTGCAGGACAGTGGAATATAAGTGGGTCTGTCTGTATGCAGGACAGTGGGATATTAGTGGGTCTGTCTGTGTGCAGGACAGTGGGTTATTCGTGGGTTTCCCTGTGTGCAGGACAGTGGGATATTATTGGGTCTGTCTGTGTGCAAGACAGTGGGTTATTAGTGGGTTTCCCTATGTGCAGGACAGTGGGATATTAGTGGGTCTCTCTGTGTGCAGGACAGTGGGTTATTAGTTGGCCTGTCTGTGTGCAGGACAGTGGGATATTAGTGGGTCTCCCTGTGTGTAGGACAGTGGGTTATTAGTTGGTCTGTCTGTGTGCAGGACAGTGGGTTATTAGTGGATCTGTCTGTGTGCAGGGCAGTGGGTTATTAGGGGGTCTGTCTGTGTGCAAGACGGTGTGATATTAGTGGGTCTCTCTTTGGACAGGACAGTGGGATATTACTGGGTCTCCCTGTGTGCAGGACAGTGGGATATTATTGGGTCTCTCTGTTTGCAGGACAGTGGGTTATTAGTGGGTCTCTCTGTGTGCAGGACAGTGGGTTATTAGTGGGTCTCCCTGTGTGCAGGACAGTGGGATATTAGTGGGTCTGTATGTGTGCAGGACAGTGGGATATTAGTGGGTCTCTGTGTGCAGGACAGTGGGTTATAAGTGGCTCTCTGTGTGTGCAGGACAGTGGGTTATTAGTGGGTATGTATGTGTGCAGGACAGTGGGTTATTAGTGGGTCTCCCTGTGCGCAGGACAATGGGATATTAGTTGGTCTCTGTGTGCTGGGCAGTGGGATATTAGTTGATCTCCCTGTGTGCTGGACAGTGGGATATTAGTTGATCTCCCTGTGTGCTGGACAGTGGGATATTAGTGGGTCTCCCTGTGTGCTGGACAGTGGGATATTAGTGGGTCTCCCTGTGTGCTGGACAGTGGGATATTAGTGGGTCTCCCTGTTTGCATGACAGTGGGATATTATTGGGTCTCTCTGTGTGCAGGACAGTGGGTTATTAGTGGGTCTGTCTGTGTGCAGGACAGTGGGATATTAGTAGGTCTGTCTGTATGCAGGACAGTGGGATATTAGTGGGTCTCCCTGTGTGCAGGACAGTGGGTTATTCATGGGTTTCCCTGTGTGCAGAACAGTGGGATATTATTGGGTCTGTCTGTGTGCAAGACAGTGGGTTATTAGTGGGTTTCCCTGTGTGCAGGACAGTGGGTTATTAGTGGGTCTCTCTGTGTGCAAGACAGTGGGATATTAGTGGGTTTCCCTGTGTGCAGGACAGTGGGATATTAGTGGGTCTCTCTGTGTGCAAGACAGTGGGTTATTAGTGGGTTTCACTGTGTGCAGGACAGTGGGATATTAGTGGGTCTCTCTGTGTGCAGGACAGTGGGTTATTAGTTGGCCTGACTGTGTGCAGCACAGTGGGATATTAGTGGGTCTCCCTGTGTGCAGGACAGTGGGTTATTAGTTGGTCTGTCTGTGTGCAGGACAGTGGGTTATTAGTGGATCTGTCTGTGTGCAGGACAGTGGGTTATTAGTTGGTCTGTCTGTGTGCAGGACAGTGGGTTATTAGGGGGTCTGTCTGTGTGCAAGACAGTGTGATATTAGTGGGTCTCCCTGTGTGCAGGACAGTGGGTTATTAGTTGGTCTGTCTGTGTGCAGGACAGTGGGTTATTAGTGGATCTGTCTGTGTGCAGGACAGTGGGTTATTAGTTGGTCTGTCTGTGTGCAGGACAGTGGGTTATTTCTGGGTCTCCCTGTGTGCATGACAGTTGGATATTATTGGGTCTCTCTGTGTGCAGGGCAGTGGGTTATTAGTGGGTCTCTCTGTGTGCAGGACAGTGGGTTATTAGTGGGTCTCGCTGTGTGCAGGACAGTGGGATATTAGTGGGTCTCCCTGTGTGCAGGAACATTGGAATTTAGTTGGTCTCTCTGGGTGCAGGACAATGGGATGTTAGTTGGTCTCCCTGTGTGCTGGACAGTGGGATATTAGTGGGTCTCCCTGTGTGCAGGACAGTGGGATATTAGTGGGTTTCGCTGTGTGCAGGACAGTGGGATATTAGTGGGTCTCCCTGTGTGCAGGACAGTGGGCTATTAGTGGCTCTGTCTGTGTGCAGGACAGTGGGATATTAGTGGGTCTGTCTGTGTGCAAGACAGTGGGATATTAGTGGGTCTGTCTGTGTGCAGGACAGTGGGATATTAGTTGGTCTCCCTGTGTGCAGGACAGTGGGATATTAGTGGGTCTGTCTGTGTGCAGGACAGTGGGATATTAGTGGGTCTCCCTGTGTGCAGGACAGTGGGTTATTAGTGGGTTTCCCTGTGTGCGGGACAGTGGGATATTAGTTGGTTTCCCTGTGTGCTGGACAGTGGGTTATGGGTTATTAGTGGGTCTCTCTGTGTGCAGGACAATGGGTTATTAGTGGGTTTCCATGTGTGCAGGAAAGTGGGACATTAGTGGGTCTGTCTGCGTGCAGGACAGTGGGATATTAGTGGGTCACTCTTTGTGCAGGACAATGGGTTATTAGTGGGTCTGTCTGCGTGCAGGACAGTGGGATATTAGTGGGTCTCTCTGTGTGCAGGACAGTGGGTTATTAGTGGGTCTGTATGCATGCAGGACAGTGGGATATTAGTGGGTCTCCCTGTGTGCAGGACAGTGGGATAATAGTGGGTCTCTCTGTGTGCAGGACAGTGGGATATTAGTGGGTCTCCCTGTGTGCAGGATAGTGGGATATTAATGGGTCTCCCTGTGTGCAGGACAGTGGGATATTAGTGGGTCTTCTTGTGTGCAGGACAGTGGGATATTAGTGGGTCTCCCTGTGTGCAGGACAGTGGGATATTAGTGGGTCTGTATGTGTGCAAGACAGTGGGATATTAGTGGGTCTCCCTGTGTGCAGGACAGTGGGATATTAGTGGGTCTCCCTGTGTGCAAGACAGTGTGATATTAGTGGGTCTCTCTGTGTGCAGGACAGTGGGTTATTAGTGGGTCTCCCTGTGTGCAGGACAGTGGGATATTAGTGGGTTTCGCTGTGTGCAGGACAGTGGGCTATTAGTGGGTCTCCCTGTGTGCAGGACGGTGGGATATTAGTGGGTCTGTCTGTGTGCAGGACAGTAGGATATTGATGGGTCCGTCTGTTTACAGGACAGTGGGATATTAGTGGGTCTGTCTGTGTGCAGGACAGTAGGATATTGATGGGTCCGTCTGTTTACAGGACAGTGGGATATTAGTGGGTCTCCCTGTGTGCAGGACAGTGGGTTATTAGTGGGTTTCGCTGTGTGCAGGACGGTGGTATATTAGTGGATCTGTCTGTGTGCAGGACAGTGGGATATTAGTGGGTCTGTCTGTGTGCAGGACAGTAGGATATTGATGGGTCCGTCTGTTTACAGGACAGTGGGATATTAGTGGGTCTCCCTGTGTGCAGGACAGTGGGTTATTAGTGGGTTTCGCTGTGTGCAGGACGGTGGTATATTAGTGGGTCTGTCTGTGTGCAGGACAGTGGGATATTAGTTGGTCTCTCTGTGTGCAGGACAGTGGGATAATAGTGGGTCTCCCTGTGTGCAGGACAGTGGGATATTAGGGGGTCTTTCTGTCTATATTTATATTTTATTTTTGTAAGTATTTATTTTGAAAAGCTTTACCTAGTTTAGGGACATACAGCCTCATACAATATATCTATCTATCTATTATCATCTTTCTATCTATATACTGTATCTGTCTGTCTATCTATCTATCTATCTATCTATTATCATCTTTCTATCTATACACTGTATCTATCTTTCTGTCTATCTATCTATCTATCTATCTGACTATCATGTACAAACTATATACATAGGCAGGTCACTAGCATAAAATGCTTTTTTGTCATTGCTCAGTAATTTATACTGAATATAATTAGATTTCTGTCATTAGGAAGATATAAAAGTAACTCTATATATCTTTATTTGTTTCTTACTTACGTTTACTGAGTGCCACTATCTGCTAATTCTGGATGTTTCCACTTCTATATAGCTTTACATCTATTGTTTTTTCCAACCACAACTACAAAATATTAGGACCTTTTATCGAAGAAAATTCAAAATCTTTTCCAAAAATGTAATTAAAACAACTACAATATAAATTTAATAAAAAAAGAAAAGAAAATGTAAAAATAATTAACTAAAGCATAAATGTCTATTTCTTTCCAGTTAACATAATAAGAATAGTGTAATGAGTCGTCAATATAAAGATTCTATTCTATCACTAAATTGAGGTTCCCCTCTTCTATTTATGCTATTTGCACAGAATCATATCATGTAGTTATAAGTATTGTGATTGGTACATTTGCACTTTTTAATTCTGACCAGAACAATTATGTTTTATTATTGTTATTATCGTTATTATTATAGACTCGAGTCTAATTGCAATGTTTTCCATAATGATTAGCCATACAAATGCCTGACCCTGCTATTTGTTATGGGATATAATTATCAGATTATTAATTCCCCAGATCAGATTACCTCCCATTCCCCATCTTGTAATTAGACAACTGAAATTGCAATACAAAACAATCTCTTTCTGTGGATCAGAAAACGCAACAAGCCATTAATTCCTTAGTGGTGTTGGTCATATTTATACAGATCTGATGCTGTGTACTTTCCAAATGAATTTGATTACCTTTTATATATATATATATATATATATATATATATATATATATATATATATATATATATATATATATATATATATATATATATATATATATAGAGAGAGAGAGAGAGAGAGAGAGATTTGTTTTATATATATATATATATATATATATATATATATATATATAGAGAGAGAGAGAGAGAGAGATTTGTTATATATATATATATATAGAGAGAGAGAGAGAGATTTGTTATATATATATATATATATATATATATAGAGAGAGAGAGAGAGAGAGATTTGTTATATATATATATATATATATATATATATATATATAGAGAGAGAGAGAGAGAGAGAGAGAGATTTGTTATATATATATATATATATATATATATATATATATATATATATATATATATAGAGAGAGAGAGAGAGAGAGAGAGAGAGAGAGAGAGAGATTTGTTATATATATATATATATATAGAGAGAGAGAGAGATTTGTTATATATATATATATATATATATATATATATATATAGAGAGAGAGAGAGAGAGAGAGAGAGAGATTTGTTATATATATATATATATATATATATATATATATATAGAGAGAGAGAGAGAGAGAGAGAGAGAGAGAGAGAGAGAGAGAGATTTGTTATAAATATATATGTGTAGAGAGAGAGAGATTTGTTATATATATATATATATATATATATATATATATATATATATATATATATATAGAGAGAGAGAGAGAGAGAGAGAGAGAGAGATATTTGTTATAAATATATATGTGTAGAGAGAGAGAGATTTGTTATATATATATATATATATATATATATATATATATATATATATATATATATAGAGAGAGAGAGAGAGAGAGAGAGAGAGAGAGATTTGTTATTTATATATATATATATATATATATATATATATATAGAGAGAGAGAGAGAGAGAGATTTGTTATAAATATATATGTGTAGAGAGAGAGAGATTTGTTATATATATATGTGTAGAGAGAGAGAGATTTGTTATATATATATGTGTAGAGAGAGAGAGATTTGTTATATATATATGTGTAGAGAGAGAGAGAGATTTGTTTTATATATATATATATATATATATTATGTATACTATTTATAAGAATTTAATGTAATATTATTTTTTTGTTTCTACTTCTCTATATATGGTTGCCAGCCCCCCTGACCAGTTAGGGCACCCAACTAAGGATAATAAACTTCTTCTGAAGTTGCTTCTGTTTAACCCCAGGTCTCTATGAACTTGCTAAGTCATTGTCATTTGTCGCTGAGGGACATTAGAGTCTCTGTGGCCACCATCTCCTTCCTCATCTTGATAGATGAATGATAAAACATTACAGAGGGCATTTCTCTTTTGATGTGTGAGCTGTAATCCTAATTACAGAGCTGGGCAGTACCTCTTGTTGCCTTGTTTGTCTGTTGTTCCATGGTCCCTTACTTTATTAGTCACACTTGTCACATTACAGCCACTTACACACTTATGTACCTTATTAACACAGTCAACAAGATCAGTGTCCACTTCTATTATTACCCCCCCCCCTACCCACCCCCAAGGACAACTGCGCCCAAATCCCTGCAATAAATTCAGAGCACACCCAGCACAGGACATTCCTACATCAGTGGGGCCCTAGGGGTGACAAATAATATGCAGCCACAGGCTAGAAAACTGAGCAGGTGTAAAGCATTACTAGAACTAGATACTGTGACCAACGCTTATACTTCCAGTTCCTTTATATGCACCAGCTATTATAGAGCAGCTCTCTAGATAAGGTGGCTCTGCATTTCATTTGGGAGGAAAATCAAATTAACTAAAGTTATCTCCTACCCTAATAAGCCATAAGGAAATAGAATACGCAGGAATAATATGTTTAAATAGTATCTGACTTGGTTTATTCAGCTTTTAGTCATTTAAAACTATTTTTCTCTCTCTCCCTATAATGTTTGCATAGTTCAATGTAATTAAAAACTGTAAAATAAAATCATTGGCTAGGTAACAGTTCAATTAAAAGCACATAGTACAATACGTTTTAATTATATATATATACATATTTTTTTAATAATAATTAAATTTGTATCTATATCATATTTCCTACACAATATAAAAGTAACATTTACAAACATTATAAGAAATACATTGCAGTCCCTGCTGCAAACTTAGAAATATATAATATTCCAGCTGCAACAACAAAACATTTTTATTGGCATTTATTGGATATTTTTGTTTTGAACCATTTTGCTTTTGGAATATGATCTAAGTGTAAGATACTGATTGGGAAATATAGTACCAAATCGGTTATAGGGTTTAGACATTTATTACTATATGTAAAACCATTACATTCAAATTATGTTAGAGGGTCATTAAAAACTATTAGCTTTTTAAACCAATGGATCACCTGGGCAATATTTATATTCTGAAATACATTTCCATTTTTAAAACATAAAGTTTAAAATTGAATCTATTCAGACGTACAGAATAATAGGTCTGTGAATTTAGTGTATACTGGCAGCAATGTATCTGTACAGCTAGTGATAGCTTCATGTAGCATCAGGTAACACATTAATTGCAAAAGGATCAATTATGTTACATTGTAAAATATGTGACAGTTGCTGGTAAAAACAGTATCAAACTATAGGAACTTTCTGTACAAACTCACAATATTTTGTTCCTACAGTGAGCTAGAGCACTTCTCTGTTTTTATTTATATTAATGCAGCTTTTTTTGTCCCACAATCCTCCTTATTTTATGAATGACAGCTAAGTAGTCATGGTAGGAATGTGACCACTTGCAGGTGACACCAGGATCTAGTGACTAAAACACAATACAATATAATGGTATAATGGCTCAGGAGAGATCAGGTGTTCTAGAGCTCAGGATTTTCCTAAAATTAATGTTCAAAATTAACCAGGGGTCTACTATGGGGTTATTTCCCTTTATTGGGTTAAGGGACAAATAATATTAGTTTCAAGTTTTAAAGGGACATTGTACAATAGATTTTTCTTTGCATAAATGATTTGTAGATGATCCATTTATATAGCCCATCTGGGAGTGTTTTTGTAAAAATGTATAGTTATACTTATTTTTAAATAACATTGTGCTGATTTTCAGCCTCCTAACAAAGCCCCAAAGTTTTAGATGCATACTGATGTATACAGACTTCAGACTGCTTCTGTTTCTATAATGGTTTTTTTTCATATGCAGGGGAAGGGGGGAGGTTCTGCTATCAGCCCCTTTCAGTGGGTGTCTTGGGCGTATCTCATTAACAGTGTTAAATTGGGAGCTTCTAAGTAAGTTTTTAAAAGATTTTACACTGGATTTTTATAACAGTATCTTTGCATATTATTCTTTATAGTAGTGTCTATTACATGCAGTTGAATGAATTGGTGTATACTGCCCCTTTATTGGAAATAAAAACAAATGTTGCCACAGTATGCATTAAATATTATGATTTTTTTTTGTGTGTGGATGACATCTGAAGTGTAGATCAACTGAAAGATGTGTATAGAGATACATGGGGTGTACAAGAGGTGTATATATATATATATATATATATATAGAGAGAGAGAGAGAGAGAGAGAGAGAGAGAGAGAGAGAGAGAGAGAGAGAGAGAGAGAGAGAGAGATACAGAGGATGTTTATAGAAGTACAATAGGTGTATATATAGAGAGGGATACAGAGGATGTATATAGCTGTACAAGAGGTGTATATATAGAGATACAGAGGATGTATATAACAGTACAAATAGTGTATATATAGAGATACAGAGGATGTATATAGCAGTACAAGTGCTGTATATATAGAGATACAGAGGATGCATATAGCTGTACAAGAGGTGTATATATAGAGATACAGAGGATGTATATAGCAGTACAAGAGGTGTATATATAGAGATACAGAGGATGTATATAACAGTACAAATAGTGTATATATAGAGATAAAGAGGATGTATATAGCAGTACAAGTGCTGTATATATAGAGATAAAGAGGATGTACTATATATAGCAAAACAATAAGTGTATATAAAGAGATACAGATGATGTATATAGCAGTACACAAGTTGTATATATAGAGATACAGATGATGTATATAGCAGTACACAAGTTGTATATATAGAGATACAGAGGATGTATATAGCAGTACACAAGTTGTATATATAGAGATACAGAGGATGTATATAGCAGTACACAAGTTGTATATATAGAGATACAGAGGATGTATATAGCAGTACACAAGTTGTATATATAGAGATACAGAGGATGTATATAGCAGTACACAAGTTGTATATATAGAGATACAGAAGATGTACAGTATGCAAAGTAAGTGTATAGATAGGTATACAGATGATGTATATAGCAGCACAGTAAGTGTAAAGATAGGTATACAGAGGATGTATATAGCAGCACAGTTAGTGTATATATAGAGCTACAGAGGATGTATATAGCAGTACAAGAGGTGTATATATAGAGATACAGAGGATGTATATAGCAGTACACAAGTTGTATATATAGAGATACAGATGATGTATATAGCAGTACACAAGTTGTATATATAGAGATACAGAGGATGTATATAGCAGTACACAAGTTGTATATATAGAGATACAGAGGATGTATATAGCAGTACACGAGTTGTATATATAGAGATACAGATGATGTATATAGCAGTACACAAGTTGTATATATAGAGATACAGATGATGTATATAGCAGTACACAAGTTGTATATATAGAGATACAGATGATATATATAGCAGTACAAGAGGTATATATATATATATATAGAGATACAGAGGATGTATATAGCAGTACACAAGTTGTATATATAGAGATACAGAGAATGTATATAGCAGTACACAAGTTGTATATAAAGAAATACAGAGGATGTATATAGCAGCACAGCAAGTGTATATATAGAGATACAGAGGATGTATATAGCAGCACAGTATGTGTATATATAGAGATACAGAGGATGTATATAGCAGCACAGTTAGTGTATATATAGAGATACAGAGGATGTATATAGCTGTACAATAAGTGTATATATAGAGATACAGAGGATGTATATAGCAGCACAGCAAGTGTATATATAGAGATACAGAGGATGTATATAGCAGCACAGTTAGTGTATATATAGAGATAAAGAGGATGTACATATCAGCAAAGTAAGTGTATATATAGAGATACAGACGATGTACAGTATATAGCAGCAAAGTAAGTGTATTTATAGAGATACAGAGGATGTATATAGCAGTACACAAGTTGTATATATAGAGATACAGATGATGTATATAGCAGTACAAGAGGTGTATATATAGAGATACACAGGATGTATATAGCAGTACACAAGTTGTATATAAAGAGATACAGAGGATGTATATAGCAGCACAGCAAGTGTATATATAGAGATACAGAGGATGTATATAGCAGCACAGTATGTGTATATATAGAGATACAGAGGATGTATATAGCAGCACAGTTAGTGTATATATAGAGATACAGAGGATGTATATAGCTGTACAATAAGTGTATATATAGAGATACAGAGGATGTATATAGCAGCACAGCAAATGTATATATAGAGATACAGAGGATGTATATAGCAGCACAGTAAGTGTATATATAGAGATACAGAGGATGTATATAGCAGTACAGCAAGTGTATATATAGAGATACAGAGGATGTATGTAGCAGTACAGCAAGTGTATATATAGAGATACAGAGGATGTATATAGCAGCAAAGTAAGTGTATATATAGAGATACAGAGGATGTATATAGCAGTACAGCAAGTGTATATATAGAGATACAGAGGATGTATATAGCAGTACAGCAAGTGTATATATAGAGATACAGAGGATGTATATAGCAGCACAGCAAGTGTATATATAGAGATACAGAGGATGTACAGTATATAGCAGCAAAGTAAGTGTATGTATAGAGATACAGAGGATGTACAGTATATAGCAGCAAAGTAAGTGTATGTATAGAGATACAGAGGATGTATATAGCAGCAAAGTAAGTGTATAGATAGGTATGCAGAGGATGTATATAGCAGCACAGTAAGTGTATATATAGAGATACAGATGATGTACAGTATATAGCAGCACAGTAAGTATATATATATAGGTATTCAGAGGATGTATATAGCAGCACAGCAAGTGTATAGATAGGTATACAGAGGATGTATATAGCAGCACAGTAAGTGTATAGATAGGTATACTCTCACGGCACACTAGTGTGCCACGGCACACTGGTTGAAAAACACTGATATAGAGATACAGAGGATGTACAGTATATAGCAGCACAGTAAGTATATATATAGGTATACAGAGGATGTATGTAGCAGCACAGTAAGTGTATAGATAGGTATACAGAGGATGTATATAGCAGCACAGTAAGTGTATATATAGAGATACAGAGGATGTATATAGCAGCACAGTTAGTGTATATATATAGAGATACAGAGGATGTATATAGCAGCACAGCAAGTACATGTAGAGGTATTACAGAGGTTGTACGTAGCAGTACAAGTGAAGCATGAAGTAGTAAATAAATCTAAATTATGTTAATCTTGTCATGCCTAATAATATAGATGTTTATTTAATCATTTATGTGCTTGTTTATTAGCAACCATAAGGTGGCAGACTTGAGCTACAGCCATAGGGAGGCAGACTTGAGCTACAACCATAAGGAGGCAAACTTTAACTACAACCACAGGGAGGCAGACCTGAGCTACAACCATAAGGAGGCAGACTTGAGCTACAGCCATAGGGAGGCAGACTTGAGCTACAACCATAAGGAGGCAGACTTGAGCTGCAACCATAAGGAGGCAGACTTGAGCTACAGCCATAGGGAGGCAGACTTGAGCTACAACCATAAGGAGGCAGACTTGAGCTACAACCATAAGGAGGCAGACTTGAGCTACAACCATAAGGAGGCAGACCTGAGCTACAACCATAAGGAGGCAGACTTGAGCTACAACCATAAGGAGACAAACTTGAGCTACAATCATAAGGAGGCAGACTTGAGCTACAACCATAGGCAGGCAAACTTGAGCTACAATCATAAGGAGGCAGACTTGAGCTACAATCATAAGGAGGCAGACTTGAGCAACAACCATAAGGAGGCAGACTTGAGCTACAACCATAAGGAGGCAGACCTGAGCTACAACCATAAGGAGGCAGACTTGAGCTACAACCATAAGGAGACAAACTTGACTTGATCTACAACCATAGGGAGGCAGACTTAAAGTACAACCATAGGGAGGCAGACTTGAGCTACAACCATAGGGAGGCAGACTTAAAGTACAACCATAGGGAGGCAGACTTGAGCTACAACCATAAGGAGGCAGACTTGACTTGAGCTACAACTATGAGGCAGACTTGACTTGAGTTACAACCATAGGGAGGCAGACTTGAGCTACAAACATAAGGAGGCAGACTTGAGCAACAATCATAAGGAGGCAGACTTGACCAACAATTATAAAGAGGCAGACTTGAGCTACAACCATAAGGAGGCAGATTTGAGCTACAACCATAAGGAGGCAGACTTGAGCTACAATCATAAGGAGGCAGACTTGAGCTACAACCATAGGCAGGCAGACTTGAGCTACAACCATAAGGAGGCAGACTTGAGCTACAACCATAGGCAGGCAGACTTGAGCTACAACCATAGGCAGGCAGACTTGAGCTACAACCATAGGCAGGCAGACTTGAGCTACAACAATAAGGAGGCAGACTTGATCATAAGGAGGCAGACTTGAGCTACAACCATAAGGAAGCAGACTTGAGCTACAACCATAAGGAAGCAGACTTGAGCTACAACCATAGGCAGGCAGACTTGAGCTACAACCATAAGGAGGCAGACTTGAGCTACAACCATAAGGAAGCAGACTTGAGCTACAACCAAAGGGAGGCAGACTTGAGCTACAACCATAGGGAGGCAGACTTGAGCTACAACCATAGGGAGGCAGACTTGAGCTACAACCATAGGGAGGCAGACTTGAGCTACAACCATAGGGAGGTAGACTTGAGCTACAACCATAGGGAGGCAGACTTGAGCAATAACTATAAGGAGGCAGGCTTGAGCTATAACCATAAGGAGGCAGACTTGAGCTACAACCATAGGGAGGCAGACTTGAGCTACAACCATAGGGAGGCAGACTTGAGCTACAACCATAGGGAGGCAGACTTGAGCTACAACCATAGGGAGGTAGACTTGAGCTACAACCATAAGGAAGCAGACTTGAGCTACAACCATAGGGAGGCAGACTTGAGCTACAACTATAGGCAGGCAGACTTGAGCTACAACCATAGGGAGGCAGACTTGAGCTACAGCCATAGGGAGGCAGACTTGAGCTACAACCATAAGGAGGCAGACTTGAGCTACAACCATAGGGAGGCAGACTTGAGCTACAACCATAGGGAGGCAGACTTGAGCTACAACCATAGGGAGGCAGACTTGAGCTACAACCATAAGGAAGCAGACTTGAGCTACAACCATAGGGAGGCTGACTTGAGCTACAACTATAGGCAGGCAGACTTGAGCTGCAACCATAGGGAGGCAGACTTGAGCTACAGCCATAAGGAGGCAGACTTGAGCTACAACCATAAGGAGGCAGATTTGAGCTACAACCAAAGGGAGGCAGACTTGAGCTACAGCCATAAGGAGGCAGACTTGAGCTACAGCCATAAGGAGGCAGACTTGAGCTACAACCATAGGGAGGCAGACTTGAGCTACAGCCATAAGGAGGCAGACTTGAGCTACAACCATAGGGAGGCAGACTTGAGCTACAGCCATAAGGAGGCAGACTTGAGCTACAACCATAAGGAGGCAGATTTGAGCTACAGCCATAAGGAGGCAGACTTGAGCTACAACCATAAGGAGGCAGACTTGAGCTGCAACCATAAGGAGGCAGACTTGAGCTACAACCATAAGGAGGCAGACTTGAGCTACAACCATAGGGAGGCAGACTTGAGCTACAACTATAGGCAGGCAGACTTGAGCTACAGCCATAAGGAGGCAGACTTGAGCTACAACCATAAGGAGGCAGATTTGAGCTACAGCCATAAGGAGGCAGACTTGAGCTACAACCATAAGGAGGCAGACTTGAGCTGCAACCATAAGGAGGCAGACTTGAGCTACAACCATAAGGAGGCAGACTTGAGCTACAACCATAGGGAGGCAGACTTGAGCTACAACTATAGGCAGGCAGACTTGAGCTACAGCCATAAGGAGGCAGACTTGAGCTACAACCATAAGGAGGCAGATTTGAGCTACAGCCATAAGGAGGCAGACTTGAGCTACAACCATAGGGAGGTAGACTTGAGCTACAACCATAGGCAGGCAGACTTGAGCTACAGCCATAAGGAGGCAGACTTGAGCTACAACCATAAGGAGGCAGATTTGAGCTACAACCATAAGGAGGCAGACTTGAGCTACAACCATACGGAGGCAGACTTGAGCTACAACCATAGGCAGGCAGACTTGAGCTACAGCCATAAGGAGGCAGACTTGAGCTACAACCATAAGGAGGCAGATTTGAGCTACAACCATAAGGAGGCAGACTTGAGCTACAACCATAAGGAGGCAGATTTGAGCTACAACCATAAGGAGGCAGATTTGAGCTACAGCCATAGGGAGGCAGACTTGAGCTACAGCCATAAGGAGGCAGACTTGAGCTACAGCCATAAGGAGGCAGATTTGATCTACAACCATAAGGAGGCAGACTTGAGCTACAACCATAAGGAGGCAGATTTGAGCTACAACCATAAGGAGGCAGACTTGAGCTACAACCATAAGGAGGCAGATTTGAGCTACAACCATAGGGAGGTAGACTTGAGCTACAGCCATAAGGAGGCAGACTTGAGCTACAGCCATAAGGAGGCAGACTTGATCTACAACCATAGGGAGGCAGACTTGAGCTACAGCCATAATTAGGCAGACTTGATCTACAACCATAAGGATGCAGACTTGATCTACAACCATAAGGAGGCAGACTTGAGCTACAACCATAAGGAGGCAGACTTGATCTACAACCATAAGGAGGCAGACTTGAGCTACAACCATAGGGAGGCAGACTTGAGCTACAACCATAGGGAGGCAGACTTGAGCTACAACCATAGGGAGGCAGACTTGAGCTACAGCCATAAGGAGGCAGACTTGATCTACAACCATAAGGAGGCAGACTTGATCTACAACCATAAGGAGGCAGACCTGAGCAATAAATATAAGGAGGCAGGCTTGAGCTATAACCATAAGGAGGCAGACTTGATCTACAACCATAGGGAGGCAGACTTGATCTACAACCATAAGGAGGCAGACTTGATCTACAACTATAAGGAGGCAGACTTGATCTACAACCATAAGGAGGCAGACTTGAGCTACAACCATAGGGAGGCAGACTTGATCTACAACCATAAGGAGGCAGACTTGATCTACAACCATAAGGAGGCAGACTTGATCTACAACCATAAGGAGGCAGACTTGAGCTACAACCATAAGGAGGCAGACTTGATCTACAACCATAAGGAGGCAGACTTGATCTACAACCATAAGGAGGCAGACCTGAGCAATAACTATAAGGAGGCAGGCTTGAGCTTTAACCATAAGGAGGCAGACTTGATCTACAACCATAAGGAGGCAGACTTGATCTACAACCATAAGGAGGCAGACTTGAGCTACAACCATAAGGAGGCAGATTTGAGCTACAACCATAAGGAGGCAGACTTGAGCTATAACCATAAGGAGGCAGACTTGAGCTACAACCATAAGGAGGCAGACTTGAGCTACAGCCATAAGGAAGCAGACTTGAGCTACAACCATAAGGAGGCAGACTTGAGCTATAACCATAAGGAGGCAGACTTGAGCTACAGCCATAAGGAGGCAGACTTGAGCTACAACCATAAGGAGGCAGATTTGAGCTACAACCATAAGGAGGCAGACTTGAGCTACAACCATAAGGAGGCAGATTTGAGCTACAGCCATAAGGAGGCAGACTTGAGCTACAACCATAAGGAGGCAGATTTGAGCTATAACCATAAGGAGGCAGATTTGAGCTACAACCATAAGGAGGCAGACTTGAGCTATAACCATAAGGAGTCAGACTTGAGCTACAGCCATAAGGAGGCAGACTTGAGCTACAGCCATAAGGAGGCAGGCTTGATCTACAACCATAAGGAGGCAGATTTGAGCTACAACCATAAGGAGGCAGATTTGAGCTACAGCCATAAGAAGGCAAATTTGAGCTACAACTATAAGGAGGCAGATTTGAGCTACAACCATAAGGAGGCAGACTTGAGCTACAACCATAAGGAGGCAGACTTGAGCTACAACCATAAGGAGGCAGATTTGAGCTACAACCATAAGGAGGCAGACTTGAGCTACAACCATAAGGAGGCAGATTTGAGCACACATCATCCCTCTATCCGGTAAAACCGGAAGTAAAACAAAAGTTGGCGTAGAACCAAGTACTCCTGGCGTGCCGTAGCAAGAGGCAGTGAAACCAAACTGCCAAACAGTATTGAGAGTGAAGAAAATAGCAGGCACTACACACAAAATTTCGATTGCAAATAAAATCCACAGTTTATTAGTCAAATAGGAAAATCAGAGAGACACACAGAGAGCATAAGATACATAGGACAGGGGAAATGAAAGTGGAGCAGGGACAAATGAAAGTAACAAACAGTAAATAAATAAATAAATAAATAAAATGGAATGTTGAGGAAAAGTGAAAACATTAGAAAACAACCTTTACTTCTGCATTAATTGGTCAAACCTCTGTTACTAATTTACTGTTACTGCAGAGTATCACCGTGTTTATTGGGTACCCCTATGCTTAATAATGTGGAATATTGTCCCGTGTTATAAGTAAATAACAAAAAACACACAAAATACAGAAGAACAGATGGGAGGAGCTTGCAGAATTTCAGGATAATTATTTAACCATTAGTGTGATAACATACAGTTAACCCCATAGACAATAATACAGAGAGTAACAAAATAAAGATGTGAGGAAGCATCAAGCTTTTCCCTTCTTGGACTAGTAATCATTAGCAGATAACTGGAACATGGTATCATGGTGGATTCCAGCCTAGTTAGTTATTGTTTATGTTTCATACTCTGAGTAATCATATATCAAACTCACATGGGTCACTCAGTGTACACTTCTAGGCTCTAGTATTTTATATATCAAGTTAATTATGTTTTTTAATTAAAAACAACCTCCAATCACACACAAAGGTGAACAAGTATACAGTGATTCTGTATGTTCCAGCTACAAATATTTATTTCTAAAATATTCATTCATAGGTTTTTCATTAGCGTTGGTCTGTACACAACTAAATTCAATTTAATATTAACTCATAACCTTTTAACTTCAAATTATTTTCATTAAACCAAGAACACATTTAATAAAAGACTAATGTTTCAACTACAAATTATTTTCTATTATTCATTTAAAAGGCATCTCTTGCTGCAACCAACCTGATTGTAATACAATCATTTATTTAGAATAAATTAACTTTATATTCCAGGAAAGAAAGTTAAACTAAAGTATTTTTTTTAATAAATATTAATAGAAATAGCATTTTATAGGTATAATGTAATATAGAATTCTTTTTAACATTACTAAAAATAGATACACATATACAATTTCCCTCTGCACTGTAATTAAGCTATGTGATTTGTAGGATTTATATATTTATATATATATATATATATATATATATATTTATAATTATATAAAATATACACACACATACACAAACACACATATACACATACTCATACAAACACATATACACACGCTCATACATACACACATACACAAACACACTCATACACACCCAAACACATATATAGACATACACATGTACACACACACTCACGCACACACACTTATACACACACACTCATACACACATACACTCGCACACTCATACACACATACACATACATACTCATATATACACACACACACTCATACACACACACACACTCATACACACATACACATACATACTCATTTACACACACACACTCATACACATACGCTCATACACACATAGTAATACACACACACACTCATACACACACGCACTCATACACACATACACATACATACTCATACACTCACAAACACACACTCATACACACACACACACACACACACACTCATACACACATGCGCTCATACACACATAGTCATACACACACACACAGATACTCACACAGACTTACACACACACACATACACCAACACACACATACACACACATATATACATACACACATACACAAACACACACACTCACACACACACCCTGGGTTGTAAGATATTTAGAGTAGACCAGTTATGCCAGCCAGCTGTCTAATATGAAGTTATAAATAAGTTATACATATTTTATTTATATACACAAAGACCGGTAGGAACGAAATAACTGACACAAGGTGGAATCTTTAAAGAAAATGAACTCTAACTAGTGAAAATGTTTTGAAGTAATGAGACCCCTTGGTGGTCTGTACTGGTTCTATTCATGTGAAGAGGAATATATTGCAGCTAATGTGAGTAGATTATAATGATTTATTATGAGACATTGTTATCTATTAAATATAAAATCTCTGTGTGATTTCACAGCTGGCAGATAAAACATCTGTTCCCTCCTACGTCGCTCTCTTTATAAGCAGCGTGTGTGTAATGCAACTGAACAACTTGCTCTGGAAAAAAAACAGTAGATGCTCCAGATATTCTTGCTTACAGAGCGGGATATATAACTTTATATACTGTGTTATTAGTTGGAAATTAAAGCTTAGGAGCCAGCCCATTTTAGGTTCAGCACACTGGATAATGCTTGCTTACTGGTGGCAACAATTAGCAAACCAATAAGCAAGCATAACCCAGGTTCTCAACCAAAAATGGGCTGGCTCCTTAGCTTAGATTCCTGCTTTTTAGTTAAAGATAGCAAGAGAACAAAGTAAAATTTATAATAGGAGTAAATTAGAAAGTTGCTTAAAATTGCTGCTCTATTTGAATCATTAAAGGAAACATTTGGGTTTAGTTTCCCTTAAGTATCACTGAACAGTAACTATGCAGAAAGGCTGTGTTACCTATATCTATATTTTAGAGTTTGCATCACTCAAGGAAACAGAAAGAGATAAGGATAAAGAAGGAGACAGTTACATTGTGTGTAGACAGAAATATACATTTTGTCAGCAGGTAAAAACCAGAAGCTTACCTAAACTCTACTTAAATGAAGTACAGAACTTTACAAAGCCCTCTAGATGAAGTGGAAATATAATAAAACAAAACAAATTGTACAAAATGTGCAGTTTTCCTACCACTAATTCAGTAAAGAACTAATTGTGGAGAAAGATTTTAACACTATTGTTTCCTTATAATGCAAAAATGTGTATGTCCCATCCATTCTTTACCAAATTAGTAATCAATTGCTTAGTCAAAGTTTGTCATTTTTTAATTTTATTTCTGCTATTTCATCAAGAAGACAACCAGGTATAGCTGTACACACCTCTATAGCATAGCTGGCATGATTCTATAATCTCTAGTAGAGCACAACCTAAACATTACAAAATATAGGTCTATCAGAAAGTCTCTATTGAAGCATTTTCTCCCTCTCTAGAAAAAGGAATCTTCCCACTTATAACTTGTAAATAATATAGTAGCAGTATAGTAATGGTGTTTATAATAATGCACCACTGCACCCAAAATCCTGCTATTGGCAAATATTTTATTCCTAAATAAAAATAATGATAATATATTTTTTAATCTACAAATAATAAGGTTTACTGGGGAAACTGATTACTTAAAAGTAGAATAAAATGACTCTAGTTATAGCCAGAATCAGTGCAGTGTATTGCCATTGGTACATTTAGTTTTAATACTCTACACGTGTCATATGATGAGATTAAAATACATCTCTGATGTTTATCAATAAAAATGTTTCTTTGAATTTTGCTTCCAAAGGAATCTGTGATTTTAGAAAGATAAGTCTGTGATTTCAGATAGATAAGTCTGTGAGTTCAGATAGATAAGTCTGTGATTTCAAATAGTTAAGTCTGTGAGTTCAGATAGATAAGTCTGTGATGTCAGATAGATAAGTCTGTGATTTCAGATAGATAAGTCTGTGAGTTCAGATAGATAAGTCTGTGAGTTCAGATAGATAAGTCTGTGAGTTCAGATAGATACGTCTGTGATTTCACATAGATAAGTCTGTGATTTCACATAGATAAGTCTGTGAGTTCAGATAGATAAGTCTGTGATTTCACATAGATAAGTCTGTGATTTCAGATAGATACGTTTGTGATTTCAGATAGATAAGTCTGTGATTTTACATAGATAAGTCTGTGAGTTCAGCTAGATAAGTCTGTGATTTCAGATTGATAAGTCTGTGAGTTCAGATAGATAAGTCTGTAATTTCACGTAGATAATTCTGTGAGTTCAGATAGATAAGTCTGTGATTTCAGATAGATAAGTCTGTGATTTCAGATTGATAAGTCTGTGATTTCAGATAGATAAGTTTGTAATTTCAGATAGATATGTCTGTGATTTCACATAGATAAGTCTGTAAGTTCAGCTAGATAAGTCTGTGATTTCACATAGATAAGTCTGTGAGTTCAGCTAGATAAGTCTGAGTTCAGCTAGATACGTCTGTGATTTCAGATAAATAAGTCTGTGATTTCAGATAGATAAGTCTGTGAGTTCAGCTAGATAAGTCTGTGATTTTACATAGATAAGTACGTGAGTTCAGCTAGATAAGTCTGTCAGTTCAGCTAGATAAGTCTGTGAGTTCAGCTAGATAAGTCTGTGAGTTCAGATAGATAAGTCTGTGATTTCAGATGGATAAGTCTGTGATTTCAGATAGATATGTCTGTGATTTCAGATAGATAAGTCTGTGATTTAAGATAGATACATCTGTGATTTCAGATATATGTCTGTGATTTCACATAGATAAGTCTGTGAGTTCAGATAGATAAGTCTGTGAGTTCAGATAGATATGTCTGTGATTTCAGATAGATAAGTCTGTGAGTTCAGATAGATAAGTCTGTGATTTCACATAGATAAGTCTGTGAGTTCAGATAGATAAGTCTGTTAGTTCAGCTAGATAAGTCTGTGAGTTTAGATAGATAAGTCTGTGAGTTCAGCTAGATAAGTCTGTAAGTTCACATAGATAAGTCTGTGAGTTCAGATAGATAAGTCTGTGAGTTCACATAGATAAATCTGTGATTTCACATAGATAAGTCTGTGAGTTCAGATAGATAAGTCTGTGATTTAACATCGATATGTCTGTGATTTCAGATAGATATGTTTGTGATTTCAGATAGATAAGTCTGTGATTTTACATAGATAAGTCTGTGAGTTCAGCTAGATAAGTCTGTGATTTCAGATAGATAAGTCTGTGAGTTCAGATAGATAAGTCTGTAATTTCACGTAGATAATTCTGTGAGTTCAGATAGATAAGTCTGTGATTTCATATAGATAAGTCTGTGATTTCAGATAGATATGTCTGTGATTTCAGATAGATAAGTTTGTGATTTCAGATAGATACGTCTGTCATTTCACATAGATAAGTCTGTGAGTTCAGCTAGATACCTCTGTGATTTCAGATAGATAAGTCTGTGAGTTCAGATAGATAAGTCTGTGATTTCACATAGATAAGTCTGTGAGTTCAGAAAGATAAGTCTGTGATTTCACATAGATAAGTCTGTGAGTTCAGATTAATAAGTCTGTTAGTTCAGCTAGATAAGTCTGTGAGTTTAGATAGATAAGTCTGTGAGTTCAGATAAATAAGTCTGTGATTTCACATAGATAAGTCTGTGAGTTCAGAAAGATAAGTCTTTGATTTCACATAGATAAGTCTGTGAGTTCAGATAAATAAGTCTGTTAGTTCAGCTAGATAAGTCTTTGAGTTCACATAGATAAGTCTGTGAGTTCAGATAGATAAGTCTGTGATTTCAGATAGATAAGTCTGTGAGTTCAGATAGATAAGTCTGTGAGTTTAGATAGATAAGTCTGTGAGTTCAGATAGATACGTCTGTGATTTCACATAGATAAGTCTGTGATTTCACATAGATAAGTCTGTGAGTTCAGATGGATAAGTCTATGATTTCACATAGATAAGTCTGTGATTTCAGATAGATAAGTTTGTGATTTCAGATAGATAAGTCTGTGATTTTACATAGATAAGTCTGTGAGTTCAGCTAGATAAGTCTGTGATTTCAGATTGATAAGTCTGTGAGTTCAGATAGATAAGTCTGTAATTTCACGTAGATAATTCTGTGAGTTCAGATAGATAAGTCTGTGATTTCAGATAGATAAGTCTGTGATTTCAGATTGATAAGTCTGTGATTTCAGATAGATAAGTTTGTAATTTCAGATAGATATGTCTGTGATTTCACATAGATAAGTCTGTTAGTTCAGCTAGATAAGTCTGTGATTTCACATAGATAAGTCTGTGAGTTCAGCTAGATAAGTCTGTGAGTTCAGCTAGATAAGTCTGTGATTTCACATAGATAAGTACGTGAGTTCAGCTAGATAAGTCTGTCAGTTCAGCTAGATAAGTCTGTGAGTTCAGCTAGATAAGTCTGTGAGTTCAGATAGATAAGTCTGTGATTTCAGATGGATAAGTCTGTGATTTCAGATAGATATGTCTGTGATTTCAGATAGATAAGTCTGTGATTTCAGATAGATACGTCTGTGATTTCAGATATATGTCTATGATTTCACATAGATAAGTCTGTGAGTTCAGATAGATAAGTCTGTGAGTTCAGATAGATATGTCTGTGATTTCAGATAGATAAGTCTGTGAGTTCAGATAGATAAGTCTGTGATTTCACATAGATAAGTCTGTGAGTTCAGATAGATAAGTCTGTTAGTTCAGCTAGATAAGTCTGTGAGTTTAGATAGATAAGTCTGTGAGTTCAGCTAGATAAGTCTGTAAGTTCACATAGATAAGTCTGTGAGTTCAGATAGATAAGTCTGTGAGTTCACATAGATAAATCTGTGATTTCACATAGATAAGTCTGTGAGTTCAGATAGATAAGTCTGTGAGTTCACATAGATAAGTCTGTGAGTTCAGATAGATAAGTCTGTGATTTCAGATAGATAAGTCTGTGAGTTCACCTAGATAAGTCTGTGAGTTCAGATAGATAAGTCTGTGAGTTCAGATAGATAAGTCTGTGATTTCAGATAGATAAGTCTGTGAGTTCAGATAGATAAGTCTGTGATTTCACATAGATAAGTCTGTGATTTCACATAGATAAGTCTGTAAGTTCAGCTAGATAAGTCTGTGAGTTCAGATAGATAAGTCTGTGATTTCACATAGATAAGTCTGTGAGTTCAGATAGATAAGTCTGTGATTTCACATAGATAAGTCTGTGATTTCACATAGATAAGTCTGTGATTTCACATAGATAAGTCTGTAAGTTCAGCTAGATAAGTCTGTGAGCTTAGATAGATAAGTCTGTAAGTTCAGCTAGATAAGATATCTTTAAATCTGTCTTAAACAGGTTGAATTGTTTTTGCAACCAAGAAACAGCTGGAAGTCGGTGCAGATAGAAAACAAGCAATGCATGAGTTGATATTGTTTTTTTAATTCCCTTCTAACCACTATAAATAAATAATAAAGTACAACAATATCAACTTGATTGTCCCACTTACTTAATCTGAAATAATACATTTATCAAGTAGAACATATGACGTACCTGCATGTATTATCATACTACCTCAATATAGTTCTATGTGGATCTCACTATCACAAATAAGAGATTCAACCCCCAGAAGGGCAGTTTAGCAAATCCCAATGATCCTACCAATTCTCTAGTTCTTTAGGAACATTCTTTGGAATCCTAAACTGCTTGATTTCATATATCCCAACATCCGCTATGAAAGTAGGGGGTCATTATTTCTAATATATTTTAATATTCATAATATTTCCCTACAAGAGGCAGCTAGGATATCAACCAGATATATAGATAATAAATAGGCTGAGCCAAATATAAGATCCATAAGATATAAAAAACTAACCTTACACGAGTTAGATCGAGAATTAAAGGGACAGTCAACACCAGAATTTTTGTTGTTTTAAAAGATAGATACTCCCTTTATTACCCATTCCCCAGTTTTGCATAACCAACACAGTTATAATAATACACTTTTTACCTCTATGATTAACTTGTATCTAAGCATCTTCTGACAGCCCCCTGATCACATGACATTTTATTTATTATCTATTGACTTTCATTTTAGCCAATTAGTGCAGTGTCTGCCACAATCCACGGGCTTGCTCACAATGTTATCTATAGGGTTTACCTGAACTAGCTCTCCCCTGCTGTGAAAAGCAAATACAAAGCATGTGATTAGAGGTGGACTTCAAGGGCTTAGAAATTATCATATGAGCCTTCCTAGGTCTAGCTTTCAACTAAGAATACCAAAAGAACAAAGCAAAATTGGTGATAAAAGTAAATTGGAAAGTTTTTTAAAATAACATGCCCTATTTGAAATATGAAAGATTTTTTTGGACTTGACTGTCCCTTTAAGTATAGTTTTTTTTATAGTTTTTTGGGGGAGTTTTTTTGGGGACTTTTTGGGAGAATATTTGTTTGAAGATTTTTATGTTTTATAATTCTCTGATTTTTAATACATATGATCTCTGACCTTACCAATTATATAAAACCAACAGTTCACGGACAAAACTGTCCCTTATCATGTTTAGTAATTGACATTGTAATTTGATATTACAACTTACTTTATGAATATTTTAAAGTATTAAAATGTATTCTTTTAGGTAATAAGTATCGTTAATGTATATGTGAGTATGTATTCATTTGTATATAACATACCCACTAGGTTAAATTTTAAGAGTTGGAGCATGTGAGTGTTTTTAATGTAATTTCTAATGTATAATTTTAATGTATACTTTTAATGTATATTTTTTAAAATCACATTATTATGATCCTTTGTGAAGTTATGTTAAGTACAATCATATTTTGCTTAATATAGGCAGCATTGCAAATCATGGAATCCCTATTACCTTTGTAAGAAGTAGCCTATTTGGTGAATTTATACCCAGTTGAGTCTGGAACATGATAGCGATATACTTAATTATGAAACCGGAAGTGACATTGAGTTGGCTAACATAATAGCTAACCGTTAGAACACGAAACCGGAAATTACATTATCGATACAGGAAGTAGCGCAATAAAGAGTGACGTCACTTCCAGTTTGGCGAATCTAAGGACACAAGTAAATAACGACATACACGTTATGAGACTCCTGACATTAAGGGTAATCACACATCCGAATCAGTCTAGCAGATTGAATAAACAGGCTAAAAAAATATAAAGGAGGTATATAGGATACTGAAAGATGTCAGGCTCAGAACGGAAGGTAAATAAAAGGAAGGTATTACTTCCGGTTGATAATAGATACAGTTTGGCGCCAAAATAATGATAACAGTGATTGGCCACCTACACTAATAATAGAAGCCACCATAGCACACCACAGTATAGTCTTGATAAAGGCCTAAGGAAGGGCCGAAACGCGTTGACATTATAAGGTGAGCTTCATTCTGATTTCACTTACGATCTACTAGCAATATTGCACTATGTTATACTTATTTTGTTCACAGGATTAATACTAGGGGACTGAGTCTTGGATAGATCCTTTTCATCTGTATTTTTTAGTTTTTTCATTCACACTCTGAGGATACACTAACAGGAGGATTATTATTTTCTATCACCAACATTGAACACAACCACGTCACTTAACAATACATTATTCTTTGGATATACTTTTGTATTCACATTTTTTTCACCACATTTTAGATTTTTGACTTTTTGTTTTTCTTATCGCATATTTTTCCTTTTTTTTTGGATTTATTGGCACGTTTTGCTCATTTTTGAAAACATAAGGAACCAATCAGAACTGGACATTACTAATTGCGATTATAATCAATTGTAACAGATTGTACAACCAGGACCATATTGTATTTTCCTCATTTATTTAATCCCATGGATCCATGTTTTTACATTTATTTTTATTCTTAATTCAATTGTATATATTGTATTTGTTGTGAATATATGTATTTTATTTGGTATTTAAATTGTTAATTAAATGACATTATTTTAAATATATATCCTTAGCCTTTCTCACTAGTCGCTCCTTGGATTTTTAACAATTTGACAGGCATAGCTAGGTAGGCTCATGAGCTGGGAGTTAGCTGCTGATTGGTGGATGCACATATATGCCTTTTTTAATTGACTTACTGATGCATTCAGCTAGCTCCCAGTCGTGCATTGCTGCTCCTTCAATTAAATATACCAAGAGAATGAAGTTAGCACTATAATTTCTCTCCAAACTGGAGAATCTTTGCTTATTGGGGCCTTAGAAAGTAATGAAGCTATCTGGGAAACTAAAACAGTTTTTTTTTTACTTTTATTTTAAATACAAGAAATAGAAAGTGCAATGTAATTTGTAAGATACAATATACAAAGTATGATGATAATTTCTTAAAGTTACACAGAAGCTGTGAACACATAATCAGAATTTGTACAATCACAACCTAAATACACTGCTGTATACAAAATAAAATACAAAATAGAAAGTGCAAATGTAATAAAACTTAGTGCTTGACGATCTAAAGGTCTCAGGGCTGGCGAGATTATCTAAGAAGGCCAGTACCACTCTCACAGTTTATATTTAGCTTTGTTTTCATCTTTGCTAGCACTCCTATTTTTAGAAACACTCGGAACACAGGTAAACCTAATTCCATGCACACATTCTTTGTAAGCATTTAATTACAAATATACATAAGCATATATCTATAAAGCACAATGGTACAAGTGTTATTACTCGTTGACAGGATATTTTATAATAATAACTATAATACTAAGAGTTGTAGGTTTGTATGATTGACTCTACTATACAAAATACTTTTCCCTTAAAAGTAATAAAAAAAGAATCTCTTAAAGAAACATTAAACACATTAAACTTAGCTTTGCCCCACAACTCTTAGACATAAACAGCTTGTAGGTCTCTCTGGGAGCATGGGCCTAGCACAATTTTTACAGAAAAGCAAGAGGTGTCGGATGTCCTATAAAATAGAGCTTCTTAGTAGGAGCCAAAATATGCTTCAAGAATTAACAATCTGAGTTTTAAGGAATTCAAGTACCAGTAAAGCCCTTTTCTTGCGCTATCTATATATCCCACAAACCTGTGCCGTTTAATCAGCTAAAACTGCTTGAAAAAGTTCATTAAATCAGAAAGACTACTTGAAAGCCCCAATTTATACTCTAAGTTCTAACTTACAAGTGGAGCGGTATTTTGCTTGTTCGCTATAGCAAAAACTCTGCTAGGATTTTTATTTTTGCGCTAGCCAGGTTGTGCTGGTTTTACAAGTTTTTCTGCCAGTTAATCCTATAGTAGAACAGGTAGCCTCCATACATATTAATAACAATACATTTACCTCTATATAGCCTACACATATAATTACATCATTTACCGTTATTTTATTGCTATAAAGAGATATAACATTTATTTAGTTCTTGAGGTATTACAATAGTTTAAAAAGTAAAGAATGTATCTAATATTTCACAATAATTCCATGGATCATTTGGAATCTCCTGTGAAATACTATTGGCTCTAGAGTGGCTCGGTGCACGTAAAGGCTGGAAGCAGTTATGAGTCTGAAACAAATATATATTTTACTGAGAAATAAATAGAGGTGCATTTGTATCATTATGAATGCAAATTTGTGACAAAAATATGGATATTAATTTCATTTTCACTAAACGAATGTCTGAACGAATGCACTAACGTAAAGGGACATGAAACCCACAAGTTTTCTTTCATGATTCAGACAGAGACTTCACTTGGGTTTCCAATTTACTTCAAATATTAAATCTGCTTTGTTCTCATGTTATTCTTTCTTGAAGAATTATCTATAGGTAGCGTACCATGTCTGGGGCACTACATGACAGGAAATAGTGCTGCCATCTCTTGCTGATGTATAACATTCTTGTAAAACTGCTGCCATCTAGTGCTCTTGCTGATGTATAACATTCTTGTAAAACTGCTGCCATCTAGTGCTCTTGCTGATATATAACATTCTTTTAAAACTGTTGCCATCTAGTGCTCTTGCTGATGTATAACATTCTTGTAAAACTGCTGCCATCTAGTGCTCTTGCTGATGTATAACATTCTTGTAAAACTGCTGCCATCTAGTGCTCTTGCTGATGTATAACATTCTTGTAAAACTGCTGCCATCTAGTGCTCTTGCTGATGTATAACATTCTTGTTACACTGCTACTATCTAGTGCTCTTGCTGATGTATAACATTCTTGTAAAACTGCTGCCATCTAGTGTTCTTGCTGATGTATAACATTCCTGTAAAACTGCTGCCATCTAGTGCTCTTGCTGATGTATAACATTCCTGTAAAACTGCTGCCCTCTAGTGCTCTTGCTGATATATAACATTCTTGTTACACTGCTGCCATCTAGTGCTCTTGCTGATGTATAACATTCTTGTAAAACTGCTGCCATCTAGTGCTCTTGCTGATATATAACATTCTTGTAAAACTGCTGCCCTCTAGTGCTCTTGCTGATGTATAACATTCTTGTAAAACTGCTGCCATCTAGTGCTCTTGCTGATGTATAACATTCTTGTAAAACTGCTGCCATCTAGTGCTCTTGCTGATATATAACATTTTTGCAAAACTGCTGCCATATAGTACGACAGACACATGCACGCTCCTGAACTTACCTTCCTGCTTTTCAACAAAGGATAACAAGATAACAAAGACAATTTAATAATAGAAGTAAATTGGAAAGTTGTTTAAAATTGTATTCTCTATCTGAATCATGAAAGAAAAAATTTGGGGTTTTATCTCCCTTTAAAGAAAAACGAATATATCTACTAAACAAATTATTAGTATACATTTTGTATTCTTTATTTTAGTTTTAAAGATAATATATTTACCTATATGGCAAACATGAACTAGGTATGAACCTACCTAGGTTTAGATTTCAACAAAGAATGCCAAGAGAACAAAGCCCATTTTATGATAAAAATAATTTGGAAAGTTGTTTAAAATGGCGTGTTCTATCTGAATCATGAAAGTTTTCATTTTGGCTGGACTGTCTATTAATGAATATTCAGTTTTAAATTAAACAAATACCGAATAGCAGACAAATATACTGAAAAACTAACTTTTTAGAATATTCGTTACAAATGATTTGTCTGAAATGAATGGTTTGCTGCTGCACAAGTCTAGAAACAAGTACTTAATTCATGCTTAAACTAATAATGAGCTTTTTAAAGGATCACCCACCATTTTACTTTCATGATTCAATTTTAAACAAATTTTCTTTTATTTCTATTATCAAATTTGATTAATTCTCTTTGTTGTAGAAGCTGCAATTCACTACTGGGAGCTAGCTCAACACATTAGGTGAGACAATGTAAACAGGCATATATATGTAGCCACCAATCAGCAGCTATCTCCCAGTAGTGCATTGCTGCGCCTTAAACTACCTAGGTATGTTTTTCAATAAAGGATACCAAAAGAACAAAGCACATTGGATTGTATAAGTAAATTTGAAAGTCGTTTAAAATTGTATGTTCTATCTGAAAAAAGAAAGTTAGGTTTTGACTTTTCTGTCTCTTTAAATATATCCCCTAAAAGTAAAACAACTTTACTAATAAGCTAATATTTTTACAAAACATTGTAACATACCTTAAACTACATTAACTGTTAAAAATGGGTAAATACAAATTCAGATTGCACAGATACATTTTTTATTAGTCTTACTAAATAAAAAGTAGACAAGATTAGAACATGATTAACAAGAATAACTGGGGCAGATGGATTGACTACTAGTGATTCTATGCACAAAAGATCAAGGCAGGTGGGACTTGGCAGGTAGGAACAATATCTGGAGTAATTCTTGTCACACTGTTTTTCAAGCAGGTGGGACTTGGCAGGCAGGAACAATAGCTGGAGTATTTCTTATCACAGTTTTCAAGAACTAAAAACTTGTTGTCTTTTCACAGGATAAAAATTAAGGACATACTGAAGGTTGTAATTCAGATTAAATACATAACATTTCCGCCCATAATATTAGATAATTACATTTAACTCTATTATCTAATAGCTTCTAAACTTCTGTGAATGTAAAGTATCTGCAACTATTTTCCAACATTGCTCTTGCTGATGTATAACATTCTTGTAAAACTGCTGCCATCTAGTGTTCTTGCTGATGTATAACATTCTTGCAAAACTGCTGCCATCTAGTGCTCTTGCTAATGTATAACATTCTTGCAAAACTGCTGCCATCTAGTGCTCTTGCTGATGTATAACACTCTTGTAAAACTGCTGCCATCTAGTGTTCTTGCTGATGTATAACATTCTTGCAAAACTGCTGCCATCTAGTGCTCTTGCTAATGTATAACATTCTTGCAAAACTGCTGCCATCTAGTGCTCTTGCTGATGTATAACATTCTTGTAAAACTGCTGCCCTCTAGTGCTCTTGCTGATGTATAACATTCTTGTAAAACTGCTGCCATCTAGTGCTCTTGCTGATATATAACATTCTTGTAAAACTGCTGCCATCTAGTGCTCTTGCTGATATATAACATTCTTGTAAAACTGCTGCCATCTAGTGCTCTTGCTGATGTATAACATTCTTGTAAAACTGCTGCCATCTAGTGCTCTTGCTGATGTATAACATTCTTGCAAAACTGCTGCCATCTAGTGCTCTTGCTGATGTATAACATTCTTGTAAAACTGCTGCCATCTAGTGCTCTTGCTGATATATGACATTCTTGTAAAACTGCTGCCATCTAGTGCTCTTGCTGATATATAACATTCTTGTAAAACTGCTGCCATCTAGTGCTCTTGCTGATGTATAACATTCTTGTAAAACTGCTGCCATCTAGTGCTCTTGCTGATATATAACATTCTTGTAAAACTGCTGCCATCTAGTGCTCTTGCTGATGTATAACATTCTTGTAAAACTGCTGCCATCTAGTGCTCTTGCTGTTGTATAACATTCCTGTAAAACTGCTGCCATCTAGTGCTCTTGCTGATGTATAACATTCTTGTAAAACTGCTGCCATCTAATGCTCTTGCTGATATATAACATTCTTGTAAAACTGCTGCCATCTAGTGCTCTTGCTGATATATAACATTCTTGTAAAACTGCTGCCATCTAGTGCTCTTGCTGATGTATAACATTCTTGTAAAACTGCTGCCATCTAGTACTCCTGCTGATGTATAACATTCTTGTAAAACTGCTGCCATCTAGTGCTCCTGCTGATGTATAACATTCTTGTAAAACTGCTGCCATCTAGTGCTCCTGCTGATGTATAACATTCTTGTAAAACTGCTGCCATATAGTACGACAGACACGTGCACGCTCCTGAACTTACCTTCCTGCTTTTCAACAAAGGATAACAAGATAACGAAGACAATTTAATAATAGAAGTAAATTGGAAAGTTGTTTAAAATTGTATTCTCTATCTGAATCATGAAAGAAAAAATGTGGGGTTTTATCTCCCTTTAAAGAAAAACGAATATATCTACTAAACAAATTATTAGTATACATTTTGTATTCTTTATTTTAGTTTTAAAGGTAATATATTTACCTATATGGCAAACATGAACTAGGTATGAACCTACCTAGGTTTAGATTTCAACAAAGAATACCAAGAGAACAAAAGCAATTTTTATGATAAAAATAATTTGGAAAGTTGTTTAAAATGGCGTGTTCTATCTGAATCATGAAAGTTTTCATTTTGGCTGGACTGTCCCATTAATGAATATTCAGTTTTAAATTAAACAAATACCGAATAATGCAGCAGACAAATGTTCAGAAAAACTAACTTTTTAGAATATTCGTTACAAATGATTTGTCTGAAATTAAAGGGACAGTCTAGGCCAAAATAAACTTTCATGATTCAGATAGAGCATGCTATTTTAAACAATTTTCCAATTTACTTTTATCACCAATTTTGCTTTGTTCTCTTGGTATTCTTAGTTGAAAGCTTAACCTAGGAGGTTCATATGCTAATTTCTTAGACCTTGAAGCCCACCTCTTTCAGATTGCATTTTAACAGTTTTTCACCACTAGAGGGTGATAGTTCACGTATTTCATATAGATAACACTGTGCTCGTGCACGTGAAGTTGTCTGGGAGCAGGCACTGATTGGCTAGACTGCAAGTTTGACAAAAGAACTGAAATAAAGGGGCAGTTTGCAGAGGCTTAGATACAAGATAATCACAGAGGTTAAAAGTATATTATTATAACTGTGTTGGTTATGCAAAACTGGGGAATGGGTAATAAAGGGATTATCTATCTTTTAAAACAATAAAAATTCTGGTGTAGACTGTCCCTTTAATGGTTTGCTGCTGCACAAGTCTAGAAACAAGTACTTAATTCATGCTTAAAATAATAATGAGCTTTTTAAAGGATCACCCACCATTTTACTTTCATGATTCAATTTTAAACAAATTTTCTTTTATTTCTATTATCAAATTTGATTAATTCTCTTTGTTGTAGGAGCTGCAATGCACTACTGGGAGCTAGCTCAACACATTAGGTGAGCCAATGTAAACAGGCATATATATGTAGCGACCAATCAGCAGCTATCTCAAAGTAGTCCATTGCTGCTCCTTAAACTACCTAGGTATGTTTTTCAATAAAGGATACCAAAAGAACAAAGCACATTAGATTGTATAAGTAAATTGGAAAGTCGTTTAAAATTGTATGTTCTATCTGAAAAAAGAAAGTTAAGTTTTGACTTTTCTGTCTCTTTAAATATATCCCCTAAAAGTAAAACAACTTTACTAATAAGCTAATATTTTTACAAAACATTGTAACCTACCTTAAACTACATTAACTGTTAAAAATGGGTAAATACAAATTCGGATTGCACAGATACATTTTTTATTAGTCTTACTAAATAAAAAGTAGACAAGATTAGAACATGATTAACAAGAATAACTGGGGCAGATGGATTGACTACCAGTGATTCTAAGCACAAAAGATCAAGGCAGGTAGGAACAATATCTGGAGTATTTCTTGTCACACTGTTTTTCAAGGCAGGTGGGACTTGGCAGGCAGGAACAAAAGCTGGAGTATTTCTTGTCACATTGTTTTTCAAGCAGGTGGGACTTGGCAGGCAGGAACAATAGCTGGAGTATTTCTTATCACAGTTTTCAAGAACTAAAAACATTTTGTCTTAAAGGCATCTGCAACTATTTTCCAAAAGTTTTGAAAAAGTGATTTTTTTTTAATCTACATTCCAGGATGAAATTAAATTATATATATATATATATGTCCCATACTAGAATCAAGAAGCCCATAATGAGGTTGTACCCAACTACTTTTAATTTAGCTACAGAAACTTAAATTCACAACCAAATTGGAGGAGAATACTGAAATTTAATTCTCTGTCATAGCGTGGGCTTTAATTTTGGGAAAAAAGGAGGACCCTTTTTCTTGTAGTGGCTTATACCTTGTATCTCAGCCCCATATATCAGTTTGCTATAGAGGTTGTGGAGAGCTGGGTACCTACTACCATATGTTGTAGTCCAGTCCACATGTTAGTCTGTTATGGGATCAGACCTCAACTAGTGAGACAATTGTAGATAAACATATACACCTTTCTCACTAACAGCCTCTACTACACGAACCCCTGAAAAGGCTGTCCAAAGCTATTAACAAGCTGATTGTACTGCACTAATAACTTGCATAGCTAAAGAGTCATCTGACCCACATTCCAATGTGATTGTTAATAAATTGCTATCTATCTGGGAACACTGGATTATACTGGAAGATAAAAGATTCAGAACACTAGGAGTAATCAGGAATGATACAAAGCACATACATATTCGCTGCTGGATGTAGAGGTTGGGTTAAAACAGTAATGGACTTTGGTGATCGGGATTTCCCCAACAGAAAGGAATTGGTTTATGGCTGCACAACCCAACTGTTCGTCTATAATCTTTGACTCTTTATCTTTTCATTTTCTCTTCTACCTTTTCTTCTTTCACTTTTCTATGTTCTTCCTTTTCTTGATGCCTATTTGATACTTGCACAATCTGGAGTATTAGTTAACTCCATGAGTTTATTTTCTCTAAATTGTTGAAGTGTTTTTGCCCATTAATAATATATTGATGTCTCTGGCCTTTTGGGTGAGGCCATCAATTTACTAGGAGGGAAATGAAACATAATGTTTTATGGTAGTGAAATATTTTAAGGTAAGACAAGGAATAAAGTGTTTCATTGAGTGAGAGATTATTTGGTGTAGGTCATGTCCTGAACATACACTAGCAGGTACTGAATTGTATGTCTCCTGGTATTGCCATACTCTCGTGCTTACATCCTTCTGATGGTAATGTCATGAGATTGAACTGTTCTCATACTCATATTCTTGCTTCCCCAGGGAGTGAAGTATCCCAGGAAAGTTTGCTACTTCATGGTCCCTTTGCCAGGAAGCCCAAGCGGATCAGGACAGCGTTCTCCCCATCACAGCTTCTCAGGTTGGAGAGAGCGTTTGAGAAGAATCATTATGTTGTGGGCGCAGAAAGGAAACAGCTGGCCAGCAGTCTTAGCCTATCAGAAACACAGGTAAGAGGGGATGGATGATGGGAATTGGGAAGTCAACCAGAAAACACAGTATAAATCCAGGGCCACCAAATCATCTGTCATGGCAGTACAGTCTGTGATATGCTGTGCAGTGTTTCTCAAAATCTTATTCATCTCTCCATGTTTTAGTAAACTGACTTCTTAGAATATCCTAGAAAATAATAAGAATGGAAAAACCATAGAGACTATTTATGTAATGTTTTTCTATTATTGACCTTTGGCCTTCCTGATACAGATCTGGTTTTACTATAGTAAAGTGGTTCTCCAGTTATCAGCTTATAATGTTGCTTGAATATATAGGCTAAGATTTAAGGTGTATTCTGCTATCAGTTATAATATTTGTGAGATCACTTTCTGGGAAGACTATCTCTGCTGTTGCAGTAGCTACTTTATAATATTTGCTTATTATAATCTTTGGGGGGATTACAGTTAGAGGTATAGCTCACTGGGGGTTCATGTGATACCTGGGTAAGGTGGTACAGATTGTATAAGTCATGGGTAAGAGATAATATCTGGAAAGCTCACAGGTAAAGCATGGCATTCTGTCTTGCGTTTGGTTTGCAGTATATTCTACACTAAAGATGGCATATTTCTAGGAAAATTGTGCAGATGAGGGAGGGTACAATAAAAATAATATATATGGATAATGTAAGGCGCTAGGGGTACTATTGCTGCTTGGGGGCACAATGCCATTCTGAAATAGGAGAGTTGTTGGGGGTACAATGTAATGTGAGGGGTTATTGGTTGCTACTGAGTGTTCGCTTTAGTATAAGAGGGTTCTGGTGCTGATGGGGGTACACTGTAGTGTTAGGGGATACAATATAGTTGGGGTACACAGAAGTATGAGGTATGGATACTGTTGGGGTAAACTGCATTGTTAGGGAGTATTAGTGCAGCTGTGGTTACACTATACTGTTAGGCGGTTATGGTGCAGCTGGAGGTAGCAGTGTTAGGGGATACCATGTAGTTGGGGTACACAGAAGTATGAGGTATGGATACTGCTGGGGTAAACTGCATTGTTAGGGAATATTAGTGCAGCTGTGGGTACACTATACTGTTAGGGGGTTATGGTGCAGCTGGAGGTAGCAGTGTTAGGGGATACCATGTAGTTGGGGTACACAGAAGTATGAGGTATGGATACTGTTGGGTTACACTGCATTGTTAGGGAGTATTAGTGCAGTTGTGGGTACACTATACTGTTAGGGGGTACTGATGCTGTGGGTACACTATACTGTTAGGGGGTACTGATGCTGTGGGTACACTATACTGTTAGGGGGTACTGATGCTATGGGTACACTATACTGTTAGGGGGTACTGATGCTATGGGTACACTATACTGTTAGGGGGTACTGATGCTATGGGTACACTATACTGTTAGGGGGTACTGATGCTGTGGGTACACTATACTATTAGGGGGTAAGGATGCTGTGGGTACACTATACTGTTAGGGGGTACTGATGCTGTGGGTACACAGCTACAGTACTGGGAGCTAGCTGGTGATTGGTGCCTGCACACACGTGTCTCTTGTTATTTTGGCTCACCAGATATGTTCAGCTTGCTCCTAGTAGTACTGCACTGGAGCTGACTTTAACTGTGCGTTTAGTACCTTTGCAGGGGTTAAACACACAGATATATAAGGCAATAATGCAATAATATTAGATCAATTTCATTTTTGCACTTATACGTCCCTTTCAAACTATTCAATTGTTTTTTAAAAAGGACATGAAACAAAATATTTTATTAATCACATGAAAGGCACAATTTGAACAAATAACCAGAACAGCACTCTTGGTCTTGAAGATTACTTAGTGAGTGACAAGGAAAAGACCCAAAATGTAATATATAAATGTGAGATAGACAGACAGACAGTGCTAAGTGGGTGCTACGCAACCCCATTCATTACTGTAGCATTACTGATGCCAGCTAACCAGACTTGCTGCGGTGCCTTTATACATGTCCTGTACAAAACAACAAGAGGATAGAGGGTAGGATCAGGCCGCAGAAGGGCATCATATACTGCTGTACCATTGATATGAAGCTCTGTGGTCACCTCTCTGCACCCACAGATTTTATAGTCTAGATTCTGAGGCCTCTGCCTATGTAGTCTCAGTTTTGTAACAGGGAACATTTATCATTGTTGTGACATATTCTAATTTGTTTTTCTATCACAAAACATATATTTAGTCCTTGTGTTTTACCCGGCTCTGTTACATGACGTAGCAGCCCTCTGTGCCAGTTAACAAATTGCAGTGCAGGCGGCACACTGACCAATTAGGACTAATCTCTGAAATCTTTCCTGTGCCGATCCAATTAGGCTGACTCCTCAGTCATTCTCACACAGGGGAAGTTGTAGAAAGCATTTGCTTGTGTGTTATATGAGTGCATATGTAGATAAGTAGCAATCACAGCTGGACGTATTCAGATATTTGTGTATACACTGAGACACATTTGCTTCAAACCATCTGTGATATTATTCAGCTTTGTATGCTAAGATTTCCATTTTTAAACTCCCATCTATAGCTGCACAGTTAGTGCTCAGTAATCACATTTTCCTATCCTTCCTCAATACAACTGTATATATTATCAGACCCCAAATAATGCTGCATAATCTAAGATTAGGATCTTGCAAGAAATTTTAGGTTTCAACTAAAGAAATTGATTATATTTATCAAACAGTATCACTTGTGCCAAACACATATGGTCATTAGGAATGTATTTTTAACCACTTGTGTCCAGTATCCCAAGAAACATAAGGTCTTTGATCACATTCTAGTTGTAAACTTAAAGAATGATAAAACTCACTTTTTACTCCACTTCTAAACACATTTGATATTTCAATTACAATTATATATGGACAGAAAATGAGGTAATATTTAGGTATGTGCAAAGTTTGTTATTCGTGCATTCCCTTGTCAAACAAATTCCAAAAATGGCCCTGGCTATTTTTGCTGTCGGATATATTAGTCTTAAAGTATATTATGCAAATCCAACCAATTTTGCACATATTTAGTAATAAATATTTGTTAAAAGTTTAACAAACAACTATGTTTAAGTGTTTATTCTTTGTAGTCACTTGTTAAAGTTACAACTGGAATGTGATGTATATGGTCCTACACGGACTGTTCCTTCACACATTATTAGATATAGGGGTCTATTCACAATTGACCTGTGCAGCACAAGATTGGCTTTGTGAGAAAATCTGCCAAACTGCTAAGCACAAAGTATAGAAGGTCTGCATATTCTTGTAACAGACTTTAGTCTGACTTATCACAAGTCAGGGAATTTAAGTTACATGATCTCTGTCTACCAACTTTATTTAGGAATTAAAGGGACAGTCAACACCAAAATTGTTTTTGTTTAGAAAGATAGATAACGCCTTTACTGCCCATTCCCCAGCTTTGCACAACCATCATTCTTATATTAATATACTTCATAACCTTTAAACCTCTAAATGTCTGCCTGTTTCTAAAGCCACTACTTACAGCCTCTTATCACATGCTTTTTATTAGCTTTTCACATCAGGGGAGTCCATGTGAGCCATACAGATAACATTGTGCTCACGTCCGTGGGTTGTGGCAGACACTGCACTAATTGGATAAAATGCAAGTCAATAGATAATAAATAAAAAGTCATGTGATCAGGGGGGGCTGTTAAAAGAGGCTTAGATACAAGGTAATCACAGAGGTAAAAAGTGTATTAATATAACCGTCTTTTCTGTGCAAAATTGGGGAATGGGTAATAAAGGGATTATCTATCTTTTTAAACAATACATTTTTTGAGTTGACTGTCCCTTTAAGAACCTGACTATTGCAAGCCGTGTGGGGTGAAGATATTTAACAAGTGCTGGTGTCAATCATTATGTCAATTTGGACAGGGAAATCCATTCAAATATAGTTAATAAGATGCAGACATCTCACTTAAAACATTTTTAGATACAATTTGACAATTAAATATACATATTAAAGGAACAGTAAAGTCAAAACACATTTTTCATGATTAAGATAAACAATAAACAGTTTTCTAATGTACTTATATTTTCATATGTGCTTTTTTCACTTAGTATCCTTTGTTTAAGAGTAAACCTAGATAGGCTCGGAGTAGTACTGTGAGCTAGCTGGTTAGTGGTTTCTGCACATACAGTATATGCTTTTCTTCTTTGGCTAGCCCCCCCAGAAGTGCATTAGTGCTAACCCCCTGTGGGGTTAGTTTTATATATGATACAAAACCTGCAATAAAATCAGGTATTCTAATACTTGCAAATTATTATTTACTGGGTGAGGAAATATTTATGGTAATTATTGTTCTTTGAAATATTCCCTTTTAACTGTTGCATACATTATTATGTAAATATTAATCTATTTTATCTTTGTATGATTTAATCTTCTGTATTTTAATTTTTTACGCCATACCCTATTAACAGGAATTACAAAAATAAACATACTGCATACTATTAAGATTCTGAGACGCATCCAGTTATAAGTGTTGTGCTTCTGCTTTTTTTTTTATGGGGAGAGTTTTAAAATAATAAAATTAAATAGTTTAATAAAACAGGGACACTGCTTGTGTTCAATAATAAGATATAGATGGTGCTGACGAATATTTTATATAAGGAAATGCTTTGTGAATAGCAGTGAAAATGAATCTGATAAAGTATTGCCAGACATAAAACTGAGGTCAGATTGCATTGTGCTATGAAAGATATATGTGGTGTAGATATTAAAAGCATATGTAAGTACTAAGCAGAAATTGGTGGACACTGACAGAGTAAGACAATGTTTTGAAGCTACAATGAGTGCAGGTGATGAACTGGTAGAATGGGTGTGATTTGTAAGCAAGAGATTCGGTAGCTTTATTACAGGGTTCATATGTCTTTACCATCATTTGTGAATTTACATCTAAAGGATATCTAATGAGGGGCGTTGAGGATGAATCAACAGATAATAAGAGGCTAGATAAATCCATGTGATGATTAACTGCTGTAGGAGATTATGATGAGTGGCTGACTTATTAGTTTCATTGTGTTTCAGATGAGAAGTGAGTGAATTCACATGTTCTGACTTGAGAAGAAGCAAAAACAATGAATCAATCAAAAGGACGTTCAGCGGTTGCGTTATTAGCAATAGGAAAGAGTTTAGATGGGGGGTCCTGGAAGCATCATGTAAGGAACGCAATTAGGAGATGTATTCTGAAGACAGCAACAAAATGTTACAGGATAAAAATCATGTCATAAAAATACAGAATTGTTACTGGAGCCGACAATCTTTACCACTATCATTTTGTTAGAAAAGTGTGCGTTGTTTTACAGTTCATTATCTCATAACCTCTGCTGAGACCAGTTAAGAACAGATATGTAGCAGGGTTAGGCTTGGTAATTCTGAATTCTCAGAACTGCGAAATTCCATATTTTCAGAGATACTAAACCCACATTTTTTTCTTCGTGATTCAGATAGAGCGGCGATTTTAAGCAACTTTCTAATTTACTCCTATTAGCAAATTTTCTTTGTTCACTTGGTATCTTTATTCGAAAAAGCAGGGATGTACGGTTAGGAGCCAGACCATTTTTGGTTCAGCACCTGGGTAGCGCTTGCTGATTGGTGGCTACATTTTAGCTTACATTCTTGCTTTTTCAAATAAAGAAAGCAAGAGAACAAAAAAAAATGATTATTGAAGTAAATTAGAACGTTGCTTAAAATTGCTGCGCTATCTTAATGATGAAAGAACAAATTGGGTTTAGTGTCCCTTTAACCTACATGAAAATAATGAAAGTATATGATATATATGTGCACAGCAGAAAAAAATATTTTGTTTCGTTTCGGACCAATTCAGATTTTTTCGAATTTCATTTCAGATCGATTCAAATTCGGATACATTCGAATGTATTTGTTTAGGAATTTATTCGGCTTCTAATAAATTCGGATGTATTCGTTTTGGATTTGATTCGTAAGTTCGGTATGTGTTATGTTGATTCAGATGGTTCCAAGTTACACAAACGGAATTATTTCACTGTCTCAGTAAATGTAATTTTTATACTGAATTGTGATTAGTCTATGGCCATTCGAATGTAGCGAATAAATCAGAACTAATTCGGATTTATTCATTACAAATGCGTTCGGATAAGTTTAGTTTCGTTGCTAAGGTAATTCAGAAGTTTGAATCTATTTGAATCTCTGAATTTGGCGAATTCGTCCGAATTTTGATTCAGAACGAAACGCACATGTCTAGTATATGATACTATATAGGACATAATAATTAAAGTCTATTGCAAAGTTGTTATACTGTGCAGAATTAATCTTTCTATATTACAATCTTTACAAACAAAAAAAACAAACCATAAGGATTAGTGGCATTTAGGAAATTAAAGATACCAGGGGTCTGATCTGATGTTTTTCTGGATCACCTCACTAAATCTAGCCTTTACATTGGCTTCTGTAGACCACCTATCAGCAAAGCAATTCCAGATCTTCTTAGGTTCAAGTCCAACCTTGACCAACACTCTTACAAAACAAATCTGCTGCCACAGCACACAAATACAGGTGGTGCTCTAGATTTATAAAACGAATCAAGCCTTACCTGAAATAAAGTATAATACAAATATCTGTTATAGATGTAATCTCCGTTCCCCCAGCCCCGGATGTACTGTACAAGCGCATCTAATCTGGTTGATAATATACTTCATCATTTTCATCATTTTAAATAATGATTAAATCAGACATAGAAAGAAAGAGATGAAAATTGACTTATACAAGATATTCATTAATTATGTAATTAAGTCAAATCACATTAAAAGTACCAAAAACTAGGGAGGTGCTAATCTGGAAACATTATTTAAAATAGATAATCCTATCCTCTAATAAGAAGGACTTGTTAATTAGTAACAAAAAACTGGGCAACAATATGCAGCCAATCAGTATCACTGAACTCAAATTTAATTATAGATAATTAAATCATCTTAAAATTCACAAATTATTAAAAATTAAAAAGAATTAGAGATGCCAAGTTAAATGAAAACCTAAATTTTTTTCTTTCAATCAGATAGAAAATTTTTAAACAATTTTCTATTAGTAGCAAATTTTCTTTGTTCTCTGTATCTTTTTTGAAAAGCAAGGAGGTGAGCTCAGGAGCGTGCACGTGTCTGGAGCACTATACGGCAGCAGTTTTGAAAGCATTTTATCAATTTGCAAGAGCCCTAAATGGCAGCACTATTTATTGTACTTCTGTAGAAAGGAAATTTGTTAGAAGCTTTTAGTGAAATAGAATCTACCCCAAAGATGGGAACTCAGCTGCAGATATCATGCATGAGCAAGCTGATTCCTGACTTGACAGTTTAAGGGATATTAAAAATGAAATAAACACCAAATATAATTATAGGATTAGCCTGAGAATAGTATACAGCTGTATATATACAATTATGTTTGTTGTTTAAATATTGAAGAAATAAGTGAAAAGTTTTTATTCTTATAACGTTCTTTAGTTTTTATAAAGTAATGTGTGCCACCATGTTGGAAACTAGACTTTCCCCTTATCTATCACATCTGTTGAGGACAATTAGGGACAGATATACAAAGTCAATAAAAGAGAGTATGCAAACAAGGCTAATAGGGTTTCCATGCAGCCATTGTTTGCACACTCTCTTTTTATAGATGGTTTTATATTTGTTCCTAACTGTCCTCAGCAGAAAAGATACATCAAGAGAAAACCTAGGTTCCAATATGGAAGCACCCATTACTTTACAGAAAACAACAACAACATAGTTAAATTACAGGAAAAGGGGAAACAAATGTAAATATATTATAAATGTTGTTTAGTACACAGAGTTAAACATTTTATATTACACTCTCAAATTGATTACTGCCCCTTTAAATGAGGCTAAACAATAAGGTAGTGGAAGGACCTGTTAACTATCATCTATTAGCTCTATAACTCCTCACTCTATTCCCCACCTTTTCTCTGCAGTTTGTTTCATCTCTATTCAGTGCTTCTGCATTCAGGGTACAGGGGGTTGCTGTTCCTGGTCACATGGTCTGCAGAGGGCCACTAAGCAGACAATGTTTTCCCCAGGACCTATGAAGCTAATGCTAGCTAATATAGATGATAAAAAAACAGACAATGTTATAATATTATACTGCACCACTGACTGCTTCATAATGGTCTCTAATGCTGCTATCATTGTTTGTAGAGAACCCCAGTAGTATTGGGCACCAGCAGGTAGAGAACTGTACAGAGTCCGGCTGTATACAGAAGGATACCCTGATAAATTCAGGGCTATTGTCACATTTGACAGGTGGTGAATATTATAATAATAGGAATTTATGGTGCTCAGGGGCAGTTTAAGGCTAAATTTTATTTTTTTAAAAACTTCCTTCTCCTTTACATCTCTCCTTACACTGTGTAAAACACTGAACATATACAAATGGCTCTACCTTGCAAATTCAGGTAAGATAGCGCCTATGAGGACAGTGATATATGGGATGCACAGCATTCCTCAGCACCTACCTAGAACTGCATTTGTTTCTGTAGTTGTTGGAGTCAGGAAAAATATATTTTTCTCTTACTAGGTGCATTGTTTATTGTTTTTTCATTTTCATCATATTGATCAGTAGAAAATAACCATAGATCAGGGAAGATCTAATTTGATGAGCTTGCTTGCACATATTAAAGGAACAGTTTACCCCCAAAAAATCCTCCCCTTTAATTTGTGCCCAATGATCCATTTTACCTGCTGGAGTGTATTCAATTGTTAAGTAGCTCATTTACCTTTATTTTGGCATTTGAAATAGCCAATTTAGCCTGTGGTATCCTCACCTATAATGAAAGTTTCTAGACTTAAGTCCAGGCTCTTGGTAGGCAATGTAAACACAGCCAGCAGAAGAAATTACACTCCCAGTGGGGTGTAAAAGAGATAACTAATAAAATTATAATTTTCCATTGTTCTCTCTAAGTATTGAGCTTTGGTTTACAGACAAATATAAGATAAGGAAGCATGTGTGTGTACACAAAGTGATAACATAATGATACTAACTGCAAGCTCAACCCATTGTAATAGGCAGTGGTTTCAAAGCACAATATACACAAATAAACCTGAAAATGCAATTCTTCATACATTTTATACTCTGCAGCTGGTTTAACAAGTCATTGAAAATATATTAAGGGAAAAACAATTTTAGAGTGTACTGTCCCTTTAACTATAGATACTTTATAACTGCACAGTAATTAGACAATTTATTTGGCAATACAATGCAGGTAATGAATGTAAGTTATAATTTGGTTAAAAAGTTCTAAAAAGTTATTCACAATTGAATTAGTTTGTTTTACGTTTTTGAAAGCTCATCAGATTCTTCTTCAAAATGACTTAAAATGTATTACAACCCACGACTAATGTATTTGTCGACAATAATCCCACCATATGCTGCAATGCATCTTTTATAGATTCCTTCTTCCCAACTTTACAGTGTTTTTCAAGCCTCTGTTTCTTTGCCAGGAATATAAAAATACAGCTTTATCCGCCAGTTTAAGCGCAAAGGCATTTGCTTATAGATGGGAGGGGTGAGAATATTTGTGGTAATCTCTGGCTTACTATTGGCTAACGCTCTAATGGTTATGCAAATGACACAGTGGTGCGATATTGCGGGAAGTTTGCCTTGCAGGTCTGACGTTTGTATAAATTAGAATTTTTGACAGAAAAGAAGGCCCAAGGTGCAAAAACAGATAAAGTAGAGTAGAATTACTGTCACCTAGACCAGCGTGTGCTTAGCTGAAACAAGAAATGCTTATAAAACCAGGAAATTATTTAAATAGTTTTTCACAGTCTAGTTTTCCATTTTTATCCTGCATATATTTCACTTTGTGGGTTTACTTTGGTCTTATAAATTCAAATAAAATATCTTCCTAGTATATCAAGTAAAATATAGGCTTCTTGATTATTACCAACCAGTCCAGTAATTAAGAAAGAACCCGTAGATGAAATTATTTAATAATGTAATATTATTTTTGTAAAATCAGCCAACTATAAAATAACACCTATAAGCTCATTTTTATTCCTATGTAGCCTTTTTTTTTAATAAAACATCTGAATGTAGGTAGCAACGCAGCCATGTTTGGCAGTAAGTGCAAAGCAGCGCGTGAAAGGTAAACAAAATAAAAAAATAAAAAATATTGCACAGGAAGTGAGTGCAAGCTATGGAAACGTAAACATAAACATACAGGAAACTGGCACTGCCAGGAGAAATGCAAACATAAACAAACAGATAGGAATTAGATGTTATCAACAGAAAGAGAACTTAAACCAAACATGCTGAAACTAGCAGGGGAAATCTGACAGTAAATAACATGTATAAAAACAGGAAATAAATAAAGGAGGAGATATTTGTAGTGATAAACGGATTTAGTATCTCAAGAGGGAAAAAATACAAATACAATCATGATTCTTTAACATTTAACTATCTGCTAATCACTAATGCAGTGTCATTAAATGGGGTCAACTGGAACTGGTGGCAAATCCAAAAAAACAGAAGATGGGTTTCGTAATCTTATTATTAACTAAAGGTCCATTGTGCACAAAAAGTACTCACATATTGCAGGGCAGCAATTACTTGTAATAAAATATAGTTTGCATGACAACAAAAAGTATAATCTGCTTGTAATAATCCTTAAGCGAAATGCACAACCGTTAGTGCTGCATATATGCTTGTTAGTTTATAAAGACTACTCATACAGTGGTGTTGGCTTATAAAGACTACTCATACAGTTGTGTTGGCTTATAAAGACTACTCATACAGTGGTGTTGGCTTATAAAGACTACTCATACAGTGGTGTTGGCTTATAAAGACTACTCATACAAGTGGTGTTGGCTTATAAAGACTACTCATACAGTGGTGTTGGCTTATAAAGACTACTCATACTGTTGTGTTGGCTTATAAAGACTACTCATACAGTGGTGTTGGCTTATAAAGACTACTCATACAGTGGAGTTGGCTTATAAAGACTACTCATACAAGTGGTGTTGGCTTATAAAGACTACTCATACAGTGGTGTTGGCTTATAAAGACTACTCATACAGTGGTGTTGGCTTATAAAGACTACTCATACAGTGGTGTTGGCTTATAAAGACTATTCATACAGTGGTGTTGGCTTATAAAGACTACTCATACAGTGGTGTTGGCTTATAAAGACTACTCATACAGTGGTGTTGGCTTATAAAGACTACATATACAGTGGTGTTGGCTTATAAAGACTACTCATACAGTGGTGTTGGCTTATAAAGACTACTCATACAGTGGTGTTGGCTTATAAAGACTACTCATACAGTGGTGTTGGCTTATAAAGACTACTCATACAGTGGTGTTGGCTTATAAAGACTATTCATACAGTGGTGTTGGCTTATAAAGACTACTCATACAGTGGTGTTGGCTTATAAAGACTACTCATACAGTGGTGTTGGCTTATAAAGACTACTCATACAAGTGGTGTTGGCTTATAAAGACTACTCATACAGTGGTGTTGGCTTATAAAGACTACTCATACAGTTGTGTTGGCTTATAAAGACTACTCATACAGTGGTGTTGGCTTATAAAGACTACTCATGCAGTGGTGTTGGCTTATAAAGACTACTCATACAGTGGTGTTGGCTTATAAAGGCTACTCATACAGTGGTGTTGGCTTATAAAGACTACTCATATAGTGGTGTTGGCTTATAAAGACTACTCATACAGTTGTGTTGGCTTATAAAGACTACTCATACAGTGGTGTTGGCTTATAAAGACTACTCATACAGTGGTGTTGGCTTATAAAGACTACTCATACAGTGGTGTTGGCTTATAAAGACTACTCATACAGTTGTGTTGGCTTATAAAGACTGCTCATACAGTTGTGTTGGCTTATAAAGACTACTCATACAGTTGTGTTGGATTATAAAGACTACTCATACAGTGGTGTTGGCTTATAAAGACTACTCATACAGTGGTGTTGGCTTATAAAGACTACTCATACAGTGGTGTTGGCTTATAAAGACTACTCATACAGTTGTGTTGGCTTATAAAGACTACTCATACAGTGGTGTTGGCTTATAAAGACTACTCATACAGTGGTGTTGGCTTATAAAGACTACTCATACAGTGGTGTTGGCAGACAAGGACACATCTCCACAAAACTGCAGTCTCTGGAAAACAAGTAGGATATTAGTTGCAACTGAAAGTGACATCTGTAGCTTAGGAGGGATATGAAACCCTAAAATTTTATTTTGGGATTCAGACAAAGCATACATTAAAAACAAAAAGTTTCCAATTTACTTCTATTATCAAATTTGCTTTATTCCCAAGGTGTTCTGTGTTAAAGAGATACCTAGGTAGGGGTTTGCAGCCCTATATGGCAGGAATTAGTGCTCTTGCAAATGGATAACATGCTTGCAAAACTGCTTTTCAACAAAAGATACCAAGAGAACGAAGAAAAATTGATAATAGAAGTAAATTAGAAATGCTCTATCTGAATCACGAAAGAACATTTTGGGGTTTCATATTCATAATATTCACATTGCTGCCTGGAAGTAAGAAAGATATCACACTCCAACTTTCTGTCTATGAGAATCTAAACCCACCATAGTCAGTAGTCTCAAAAGTTCAGCATATGGAAGTCTGAGACAAGAGCAATCAATACCTTGCTTAAAATAGATACTGTATAAGTTTAAATATTAAAGGAATTATTTTGATAATTAAATTATTTTTTGTCCATTGTTTAACACACAAATACACCTCTACTGATGATACTTTGCAAAGAGCTTGTTTGTTAACACGTATCACCCATGTCTATGACGGACCAAAAAACTGCAAAAGGAATTGTCAGACCGTTCAGCAACAAGGTACTCTACCTTTTGTATTAAACGTCACAGCATTTTGTATTACTCCTGGTTGTCATATGGTTTTTTACAGAAATGACCAAAACTTACAAAAAATACTTACTTGATTGTATGCATGACATATATAAAACTGTCTGCGTCTCAGTACCTTTAAAGGGAAATTAGCTACTTTAAAAATGTAATAACATTTTTAATTATGTGTCATATATGTCTGTAGTTGTCCCCATGAGAACAGTAAGATAAGGGGAGAACTAGGTTTCAACATGGCAGCGTTCATTACTTAATAGAAACTAAAATTCTTTATAGAAACTACTAATATAATTATACATATACATAAAATGATTTTTTACTTTAAGTTTTTGAAATATAGGAAATTAAATTGCAGAACTTACATAATATCAGAATTTAAAGGGACCTGAAACAGTAAATGAATTATAAATATAATACTGTATTCAAAGCAAAAACTAGCCTGAGAATATTCTATACATGTATTTTAATTATATTTGTTGTTTTAATATAGCAAAAATAAGTGTATTTTTTCGTTTTCATAAAGTACGGAGGGCAGCCAAGTTATCTAATCTATTCTGATGAGAAAAAGTCAGGAGACATATCTTGTCTGCATCATTACTTTACAGAGATGGTTAAATTACAGTAAAGGGGACAAAATAAATAATGACAATATATTACAAAGTTGTTTTACTACACATAAACATTTAGTATTACAACCTCAGATTGTTTAATGTACCATTAAAGGGACATAAATTACAAAATTATATTTCATGATTCATACAATTTTAAATAACTTTCCAATGTATTTCTATGATTAAATCTGTTTCATTCTCTTGGTATCCTTTTTTGAAGGAGCAGCAATGCACTACTGGGAGCTAGATGAACACATTGAGTGAGCAAATGACAAGAGGGATATATGTGCAGCCACTAATCAGCAGCTGGCTCCCGAGTGCATTGCTGCTTCTGAGCCTACCTAGGTATGCTTATCAACAAAGGATATTAAGAGAATGAAGAACATTGGATAATATAAATAAATTGGAATGTTATTGGAATCATGAAAGAAAAAGTGTGGGTTTGATATCCCTTTAAATTCTAGCTATCTCTTTAAAGAAAATTAAAACTGAAACTAAGCTTTGTGTTACCCCTCTCTGTGTGGCGTTTGAGGATACTTGGGACATGGCTAGGGTAAAACTAAACTCTTGCTTTGGCAGTAACGCAGGTGTCTTGAGAACATGTTCCATCTAGATCCAGCCCTTTAACAAATGTATCTAAAGTCCCCTCCCCAGTCTTTCATCACTTGTTAACAAGAAGATTCAGTTATTTGACCCGATTTTGTTGTCCACTAGGTTTCTTAGATATGATTCAGAATACTGGGAAGCTCTTGGTAAAAAAACGTGCCTCAGGTGTGAAGAGAAAAGGTCCATAGTAATATCTTGGATGAATTTAGGAAGTTAAACATTTTGACACTGGATGGTGACCCAAAACATCTTCAAAGTTGTTTTCATTTCCTAAAGTGCCCACATTCTCTTAGAAAATCTCAAACATAAAAAAGAGAGAAGCGAGAAATGGGCTTGACCTGCGCATGAAGGTCACTCCAGTGACGTCTGTAGGTGATGAGGCAGTTACAGGTCAGAGGCCTCCTTTGTCCTTCTTGTAGGGTTCTTGCTAAAGCTTTCCTTGTCTTAGCTCTTCCTAAAGCCGTGGTCCCTTATTATCACAAGATTATTTACACAGGTGTCTGTCAAACATGAGACAACTGTGGCTAAAGACAAGCGTCACTCTGCTGTTATAAGTTCTCCTACAAATAACACAAACACACAAAATAAATATATTACTATTACATTTTAAAGAACTGGGCTAATCAGTGAAGAATATATTGCTGCTGGCAAACATACAACAAAAATACTCACATATCTAATCCATATGTTTACATGTTCTGATATATATCATGGTGTGTAAATAATGTTTAAGGTAAGAAGTGGTGAGGAATTCTGGGCACAGAGGGTGACAGATGACTACAGGGAATGGTTAATAAAATCTGTTAAATGTAGAGAGATTGGAAAAGAGAGACAAATTGTTTTGTGTAATGGGAGTGACCAACCAATTAGGATTTAGTGATGAACAGTGGTGTAGTGAGCTGGTGAAAAACGTATGTGCTGTTTAAAGTTCTTTTTTTCGTTGTTCAAATCTAAATCAAATCAAGGTAATTCTATACTTTGTTTTCTTGCTGGATTTTTAACAAAAAATAGTTAATCGGTTGCTGAATAAACTTACTTTCTCTTGACAGCTTTTAGGAGGCATCACCCATTTCATTTTTTTTTCATTTTATAGAAACTCCTCCATTTTTTATTTTTGTGGGTTCTTAAAGGGACACTGAACCCAAATTTTTTTCTTTCATGATTCAGATAGAGCATGCAATTTTAAGCAACTTTCCAATTTACTCTTATCAATTTTTCTTCATTCTCTTTCTATCTTTATTTGAAAAAGAAGACATCCAAGCTTTTTTTTGGTTCAGAACTGTAGACAGCACTTTTTTTTATTGGTGGATGAATTTATCCACCAATCAGCAAGAACAACCCCGATTGTTCACCAAAAATGGGCCGGCATCTAAACTTACATTCTTGCATTTCAAATAAAGATACCAAGAGAATGAAGAAAATGTGATAATAGGAGTAAATTAGAAAGTTGCTTAAAATTGCATGCTCTATCTGAATCACGAATGAAAAAATTTGGGTTCAGTGTCCCTTTAACTATTGATTCTGTCACAAGGTAGGCGCACTAAACATCACATGAATGCCATAAAATACAGATCTGTGGGTGGAGAAAGCGACATAACAGTAAATGCAATGCTTACTACAAATATTTTGACAGTCCTTTGTAGTTTGTGTCTCATAACTTCAGTTTATTATTACTCTGTGTCCGATTAACTTATCAGGAATCTAGTGCAGGCCCTTCAATGCTTATTTTCAGGCCCATTACTTTTATATCAAAAAGCAAATCCTTTGTCCCCAATTCCCCATATGCAGCACAGAATGCTGGGTAATTTTGCTTAGCCATTGTAGATGTTTCTGTGACTTGTTAATATGTAGGTTTGTTGCATTTATCTTGTAAATAATTGTTCACTTGACATCATTTTTAAAGAGATAGAACAATCGTAATCATTCACTTGAATACATGTTTTTTTTTAAAGCAGCAAGCGAGCAGTTTGTGCTTCTAATGCACTGCAATGCACAGTGACACGTACTGGCCCTTTAATGCCTGGTGATAGGGCTTATAGGGAGACAATAATAGTCTAAATAGCACTAGACACACATGTATTGACTATACATTTTTTGCTCTGTAAATATTCTGTATATATTTTATGTAGGTGGGTTATGGATTTGGCATATAATTATCAATTATAAAAAAGCACATATGCTTACATTCTTAAATTAATGATAATATGCTTTGACTAAGACAGTTCTTAGATTTCTTTTGGAAAAAGGTTGAAATCTATCTGCAAAATATTATTAAACATAAATTACTGGAGAATAATGATATAAGCAAACAAGTGGAGCGCTAAATTATTGCACTCCTGCAAACATTTGGAGGAGCACAATAATTAACCAACCATTACAAGTGGCTGGTTATTGCTACCGTGAGCTCTCAGTAGCAATTAGTGCTCTGAAAGTTAACGTAACAGCATCAGAACGAGGCTCCCTTAGGAGCCTATGGAAACACAATCTCGTAAGAGCTCGCGTTCACGTTGTGATTAACTTGTAATACCAGCACACATTATCGTTTGCAGGTATTACAAAATAAAGCGCTAATATCGCTTGCATGCAATTATTCTACTAAAGAAGGAATAAACAACACAATTATATGAATAGGCAAGGGGGGGACCTATCTAACCTTTATTTGTTAATAATAATACAATGCCCTTAAAAAAAAAAAATAGAAACACAAATTTTATCTTGAGAAATGTTTATGTTGCTATGTAGTTTTCTTTATGTAAAACAGAGACTTCTACATTACAATACAAGATCTAAAAAAAATCCCAAAGTTTTGTGTGATTGCTCTTTATGCCGGCAAGGATTTGAATATCACACCCTAAATTTGAGCTTTGCCCCAAATGCAGCAGCACATCCCTCTATGGTAACTAAGTAGTTAAAAATGGCAGTAAGAAGATGCAATAAGTGCTTCTTAATGTTGACAAATCCGTGGTTGTGTTTCATCGTATTGGCTAATTTTGTTCCCCTTAGATGTATTGTCCCAGTTTGGGTTATTTACCTTGTCGATTTCACTGCCTTTTCTTGTGGAGATGAAAATGTTCTCTTGAATCTCAAAACTGGAGTATTAAATATGCCGTTTGCATTTTCACATTCCCATGGATTGTGGCCAAATGAGAGTTTGTGGTTCACACTGCATATCTTGGAATTAGTCAATGTGTATAATTGCTATCACGCAGCGTTCTCACCCAGTAGATCCTGTTTGAAATATATGGGTTTTTTTTTTAATTCACGCATGATATTATTTCTCTTCCTCCTCCTTCCACCTTATTCTCCTGCAGTAATCAGTCCATCTATAGTTGTCAGCTTTTTTAGATTTTTTCTTATTTTAGTTCAGAGCCATGTTCTTACCTGTGGTTAACAATAAAACATTTATTCGAACACCTGTACTGTACCCCAACATTGCAGAAAGGACAAATTACCCCTCTCTCAAATTATTACTTATGTAATCACTGTGTGCTTTACACATAAATACAGAGATTTGTTTCAATACTGCTCTGAAAAGAGTATTTTATTAACCCTTCCACAGTCTGGACAGTTTTCCTCTACAATCTGTAATTAGTATAGGGTTTTACAATTCCTGTCTGTAGCGATTTTCTGTACCCGATCACACGTAGAGACAATCACAATTGAGCTGATAAACAGCTCAGGAAGGGAATACTTAAAGGGACACTGAACCCATTTTTTTTATTTTGTGATTTAGATAGTGCATGCAATTTTAAGGAACTTTCTAATTTACTCCTATGATCAATTTTTCTTTGTTCTCTTGCTAACTTTATTTGAAAAAGAAGGCATCTAGACTTTTTTTTTGGGGTTCAGAACTCTGGACAGCACTTTTTTATTGGTGGATGAATTTATCCACCAATCAGCAAGAACAACCCAGGTTGTTCACCAAAAATGGGCCGGCATCTAAACTTACATTCTTGCATTTCAAATAAAGATACGAAGAGAATGAAGAAAATTTGATAATAGGAGTAAATTATAAAGTTGCTTATAATGTCATGTTCTATCTGAATCACGAAAGAAAAAAATTGGGTTCAGTGTCCCTTTAAAGGAACATTAAACACTAAACATATTTTATAAGCTAAGTATAAAGGTTATTACCACCTACCTCTAGACATGGGTGTAGAGTAGACATGTTGAAATCTAGCTTTCACTGCATTCCAGTGCTGATGTGTTTGTGCATGTGCAGCTATTCTCCTTTATAAATCTGCAGTGCCACCTAGGTTCCAATATGGAAGTACCCATGATTAGAGGGAGGTAGATGAAATTTGTTTAGTGTCCCTTTAAAATCTGGCCTGCTAGGGCTCTTGAGCACTGTGAGAAATTCTGAAATAAAATTGTCAGGTAAGTAATATGAATAATCAGTAGGTCACCATTATTTAAACAAAAGGACTGACAACCTATTATTTCATGGCTTAGTACAACACCAAACCTTTTTTGTTCTTATTTGCTCACTTCATACAGGTTCTCATATAGGTGGAGAGATGGGATCTCAGGTTTAATGAAAATAAAATGTCAAATAGCTCTAGTCTTAAATACCTTGCAAGTAAGTAAAAGCTTACGTTGTTTTGTATAGTGATAGAACACACTTTATAAGTAGTGGTGTATATAGCAGCCAGAGGGCCCTACGGAAAACTAAAAGACAATGACTCCTCTCCAGAGCGGTCATGTCCAGAATATGTAAGTTAATACTTAAAGGGACATGAAACTTTCTAATTTACTTCTATTATCTCATTTGCTTCATTCTCTTGATATCACTTGCTGAAAAGCATATCTAGATATGCTCAGTAGCTGCTGATTGGTTGCTGCACATAGATGCCTTGTGTGATTGGCTCACACATGTGCATTGCTATTTATTCAACAAAGGATATCTAAAGAATTAAGCAAATTAGATAATAGAAGTAAATTGTAAAGTTGTTTAAAATTACATGCCCTATCTGAATCATGAAAGTTTAATTTTGACTAGACTGCCCCTTTAAAGGGGCACTCAAGTCATAATTAAACTTTCATGATTCAGAAAGAACATGCAATTTTAAACAACTTTCCAATTTACTTCCATTAACAAAATGTGCACAGTATTTTTATATTTACGCTTTTTGAGTAAACAGATTATACTGAGCATGTGAAATAATTCACACATTGTACATTTATACATTTGGCATTGGCTGAGGGCTGTCACATGATACAGGAATAGTGGAAATAGACATAACTTTGAAATATGTCAGCAAACAATCTACTACTTTTTTGAAGTTGAGACTATGCGCTATTGCATTGTCTTTTTATCATGCATTTGTTGATTATGCAAATTTACTGTATTTACTAGTCCTTTAGCTGGTGAGACCTCCTGGGGTAAGGAATGAACATGGGAAGACCATTCCCTCTTTACTGTTGAATATCCTACGTGCAGTGATCCATACTGCTGCTTGACAAATCATTTTCTTTAATTGTCCATAATGTTTGAGCTGCCCATGTAGTGTAAGTCCTGAGCCCTCCTACCATAAAACTTATACAGTATGCTAAATCTCGTGAAAGTGATGCAGCATAACTGTTTATAGCTGACAACCAAATATCTCCTGAACATTTTTATGTGAATAAGAAAAATTTTACCTCAACATCTCTTCTACACCCAGAGTGAGTGCTCTGTTATATGTGTACTATTATATGTGTACTGTTATATGGGTACTGTTATATGTGTACCGATATATGTGTACTGTTATATCGGTACTGTTATATGGGTACTGTTGTATGTGTACTGTTATATGGGTAATGTTATATTTTTACTGTAATATATGTTTTGTTATATGTGTAGTTATATGGGTACTGTTATATGTGTACTGTTATATGTTTACTGTTATATGGGTAATGTTATATGTGTACTGTTATATGTATACTGTTATATGGGTAATGTTATATGTGTACTGTTATATATGTACTGTTAAATGTGTAGTTATATGTGTACTGTTATATGTGTACTGTTATATGTGTACTGTTATATGGATAATGTTATATGTGTACTGTTATATATGTACTGTTAAATGTGTAGTTATATGGGTACTGTTATATGTGTACTGTAATATATGTACTGTTATATATGTACTGTTATATGTGTAGTTATATGGGTACTGTTATATGTGTACTGTTATATGGGTACTGTTATATGGGTACTAATATGTGTACTGATATATGGGTACTGTTATATGTGCACTGTTATATGGGTACTGTTATATGGGTACTGTTATATGGGTACTGTAATATGGGTACTGTTATATGTGTACTGATATATGGGTACTGTTATATGTGTACTGTTATATGGGTACTGTTATATGTATACTCTTTTTATGGTCATCTGCATGGTGGGAAAAAAACAGCAGCCAATCAGCTTCATCAGAGTTCACACTTTGCTTTGCTGTTATCTCATGGGGTTTCACTGAAATCTTATTATTTCATAGAAAACTTCCTTAAACTGAAGTGATAAATAAAGTGACTTTGCCTGTACATGCCAGATGTATGCTCCCAGGCAAGCATCCTGAATGGCTGCTTAAAGTCCCTTTACAATGTGATGGGGCTACTGAGGAAATTTTGATGTAAAAATAAATCTTCTTTTTTACATATAGATGCTCAGGTGATATTTTCTTGTCAGCTATTTACAGCCATGCTGCATTATTTTCAAGTGTTTCAACATTTGGGTATCATGTCCTTGATAAGCCTTGGAAGTACATTGGGTTATCTACATCTAAATAATATTGTTTGCTGGAGAAAGACCTTGTGAAATATAAAATATACAGATATTTTTTTGTTGTTGACATAATAATGTAACTGCATGCACCTATACAATGGGTTGACATACACAGCCTTTCTATATACCCACTTTAGACTATTGAACTATTGAAACAGTTTATACAGATGGTATATACTGATAACATATGGTGAGGCAACAAGTAGTATAAAACGTCCAGTTTATTTATATCCAGTAAAAACACAAATCCAGTGATAAATACATTAACCCCCTCTACATAAACTCATTTTTTGTCTTTCCAATAACAAAGTTAGATATAATATTTTGAGATAAGAACCCCCCCCCCAAAAAAAAATCTGTTAATTCAGGAACGATTATATTGTCTTTGTGTGGTATAAAATAGGGTTCTTTAGCTAATTGTGCTTGAATATATGAAGCACTTTAACAATCATATTACTTGTAATAATTACTTTGAGTATAGAAACTTACTCAGATTCTTACTTAGAGGTTTATATGTCCTTCTAGACGTGCGTCATGTCCCAAAGTGGTGCAAAAGATTGATTTGATGGAAAAAGTTATATAAAAATTGCAAAAGATGTCAAATGTTATGTTGGATCATGAATAGTGTAAAGACATTATGTTGTAACAATTGAGTAGAAAAAAATACCAAACGCTATAGTAAGCTAAAGTAGAAATATTATTTTTTGCTTGTTCTAAGGTATAATAATATCTAGTTGCTGTTACCCTGGTTACTCCGCTAGGATGAAATGTTGCTCAATAATGTAGACCTAGAAATGTTGGAACTATGTAATGAATTGCAGGTTCTCTAAGTAACAGGTACTAAGATCGTCTTGGCCGAAGGGAACGCCATTCATATAATGTTGTTTTCTTTCTTCTTCTTCTGCACAATTGGCGCAGGGGAAAAACATATTTTACTTTAAAGTTCCTTGTCTGAGAAATAGCTGACAAGATGGAAATCCAAGAACTGAATGGACATTGGTATTAGTAAAACATAACAATAAGGAATGACTTCATCTTGACTATTTTTGTTACCATAAACTTGTTCAGGGATCTCAGATCTAAGACTGACCTCTAAGGTCCATCTTTTTATCTTTACCTGAAAGACCCCTGTCTGTGTTGAGAAACTGTGACTTCTTACCTCTAAATCTGCAATGCATTCCATGGAATTCAAAACATTGACCCAAATATGTGCTGTTAAATGGTTAATATGTGCACAAGCTCCTTTTTATCTGTCTATAATTGGCCACAGCAAATGAGATTAGATAGCCAAGCAGTATTTCCCTTGACTGCAAAACTTTGTTTAGGCAACGCTTTTAGGAAGCTGCATTTCATATCAGATGCATAATTATAATAATACTATTATGTCTCCTTAACCCTTTTGCTGCTACGCTATTTCCACACCCCAGCGCTAAAGTTTTGAGTTTTTTTTTGCTACTTATATTTTAACACTATTGTAAGTCACATTTCAGTGAGTGTCCCACACTAATTACATATATAGGTTTTTTTCCAGCAGACCGAGCAGAGTCAGAATATACCATTATTATATTTATATTTCATGGAATGAGAGATAGTTGCGGCAACTGGAAAAAATATTTTTAAGATTAAGGTACATAGTACTTAAAAAGGCCATGGGGCCCATTTATCAAGCTCCGTAAGGGCCCGTGTTTCTGGCGAGTCATCAGACTCGCCAGAAACACAAGTTAGTGGAATAGTGGTTAATACATTTTAATAGTTGCGGCAATGTCTGGAGCGGAATATTAGGCAATTAGGGGTTAATAAATTTATTATAGTGTTTGCGATGTGGGAGGGCCTCGGTTTAGGGGTTAATAGGTAGTTTATGGGTGTTAGTGTATTTTTTTAACACTTTAGTTATGAGTTTTATGGTACAGCTTTGTAGCGTAACTCTCATAACTACTGACTTTAGATGGCAATACGGATCTTGTCAGTACAGGGTGTACCGCTCACTTTTTGGCCTCCCAGGCAAACTCGTAATACCGGCGCTATGGGAGTCCCATTGACAGGCTAAAAGGTGTACGGTACACCTATACCGACAAGACTCGTAATAGCACCGTTAGGGAAAATGAAGCGTTATAGCCCATAACGCTGCTTTTTCACTCATAACGCCAAACTCGTAATCTAGCTGACTGTGCTTACAAACTGACAGTTTAAATGCTTTCAAAACATGACTTTTATTACAAGCAGAGCTTAACGATAATGTATGCTATGCATTAGTCTTGTGCATTTATTTATATACCGTGGATATTCGCTGTGTATCCAAACGAATGCGCCAACTAAATATAAAGAAAACAAAGAAATACTGATTAAATTTGTCAGTATTCATTTGTTTCCTTTAAATTACCTTTAGGGGTTAAATAATTACCTCTAAATCAGGTAGACAATGCAAACTTAAACAACTTTCCAATTTACTTCTAATATCAATTTTGTTTAATTTCTTGGTATCCTTTGTTAAAGAGTAATACTAGGTGAGCTCAGGAGCGTGCACGTGTCTTTAGCCATCTGACAGCAATATCTGCAATAATATTTATAGCAATGTTATACAGAGTTGCAAACATTGTTTGACAATGTTTAACATTGCTATAAATATTATTGCAGATATTGCTGTCAGATGGCTAAAGACACGTGCACGCTCCTGAGCTCACAATGAAAAACTCTTTAATAGAGGATATCAAGAGAACAAAGCAAAATTGATGGCTGAGATAAATTGGAAATCTATTGACAATTTCATTCTCTATCTAATAAATTTAAGTTTCATTTTGGCTTTATGGCCCTTTCATTAAAGGGACATAATTTACTTGTATTATCAAATTTTCTTTGTTTTCTTGTTATTCTTTGTTAAAAAGCAGGGATGTCGCTCAGGAGCATGCACGTGTCTGCAGTACTCTATGGCAGCAGTTTTGCAACAATGATATACATTAGCAAGACCACTAGATGGCAGCACTATTTCCTGTGACGTAGTGACCCAGACATGTGTACGCTACCTAGATCTAGATATCTCTTAAACAAAGAATAACATGAGAACAACGAAAATTTGATAATAGAAGTAAATTGGAAGCTTTTTTAAAATGATATTTTCTATCTGAATCATGCAAGAAAAAAAAGTGGGTTTCATGTCCCTTTAAAGGGACAGTATACTGTAAAATAGTTTTTCCCTTAATGTGTTGACAATTGCTTTTTTTACCAACTGCAGAGTAAAACATTTATGAAAATTAGCTTTTTAAGGCTTATTTGTGTATATTAAAACTCTGATTTTGTGTTTTGAAGCCACAACCTAATAAAATAGGTTGAGCTTGTAGTTATAATCAGATCTCATTACTGTATCACATTGTGCACATATACCTGCTTCTTTATCTTATATCTGTCCTTAAAACATTCACCAGTACTTTGAGAGAACAATGGAAAATCAACATTTTACTACCTTATCTCTGCTATATCGCACTGGGAGTGTCATTTCTTCTGCTGGCTGTGTTTACAAAGCTTATCTATAGCTGGTACGCGCGGCCACAAACTTTCAGAATAGGTGGGGATATCACAAGCTAAATTAACAATTTCAAATGCCAATATAAGGGTAAAGGAGCTACTTGTAAACAATTTAATACACTCCAGCAGGTAAAGTGGATCATTGGGAACAAATTAAAGGGGAGAAATTTTTTGAGTAAACTGTCCCTTTAAACTATGCTCTTATCTTTAATCTATTAGCATTTTGTTAGATATACTCACATTTAATCTTTTCCACCCATGTTTTGCTAAATGAAAGCTGAACCTTAAAGTAATCAAATATAATTGTATTATTGGCCTTGAGAAACTAACCAATTGTGTTTTATCCCAACAGGTGAAGGTTTGGTTCCAGAATAGGAGAACAAAATACAAGAGACAGAAACTGGAAGAAGAAGGACCAGATTCTGACCAAAAGAAGAAAGGGTCACACCATATCAACAGGTGGAGGTTAGCCACCAAACAGCCCAATGGAGAAGATATTGATGTCACCTCTAATGACTAGCTGGGGGTATTCCCAAAGGAGGAAGAAGAATCCAAAACTCCCAGTGACTTCCCAGAGTTGCAATTTGGAAATATGAATAAAACACTTTGAATCTGAGAGAGCTTATTTAAATACCAAGGAGTTTGTTATAGACATATTAATGCATAGGACAGACGATGACTGGGAAACCACGTGACCCATTCAAAGGGAAATATGCACTTGACGTAGAAAACGATGAGACAATTTACAAGTCTGGCTGATTTCTCTCATGGACTTTTATCAGCCACACAATGACCAACAATAAGAGTTGAAAAACATTCTTTGTTCTCTCTCTCTATATACTTTTGACTTTTGATTTCCTTCCCCTAATTTTTTAATTTATTTTCTTTTCCTGATAAAAAAACAGTAGCCATTACCAATTAGTGTTTAAATGTGTGTCAATAAAAAGAATATTGAAACCTGAATGTGGGATTCTCATGTAGTAATTAGGTCTATCAGTTTGTTAAAATAATGAAAATCAACAAAAATCTTTAGGTTTTCAATAAAGGCAATGCTGGATTATTGAAGATACTATTCTTGCTTATGTTAAAGGGGCAGAATACATTTCTGGCATTCATATGACAGAGCAGTATTTAAAGGGACATTTTAGAGCAAACATGACATGCTATATTTTATTACGTTGTCATATATTAGAGCATGTCATTTTTGCACAACTCACTTTGGTATTTTGTTTGTTTAGCCCCTGCAAAAAGCTGAACAACTCCTTACTCACTCACCTGCTGTTTCCTGCTCGGATCAGCAGTACTCTATGGTTCCCAAGCAGGACTTAATCTATGTGTTTAAACCCCTTTGCAGAGATTAAATACATAGCATATGCTAAATATGCATTTTCTTAAAAACTGTACAAAGATAAAAAATAAAATGAAAAAATACTTTAATGTCCCTTTAATGCAAAAGAAATATGTATTTATAAAGTTTTAAAGTCTTTTTTTTTTTCATATTACTTTAGCGAGTCAACAATGGCTCACAAACGTTTTGCACTGCACCCAGCTGATGATAGGAAGCTCCAGTCAACTCAAGACATAAATAATTCTAACATATTCCAACCTTATAATGATAGGAATGTTCTTCAAAAATGTAGATAATTCTGGAATTAGATCTGTTTAAAGTTAGCAGATTACAGATTGGATTGTATCACTGAAAATGTGATGTCAGTGACTAAATATTGTAGAAATGATTGATGAATATGTTATTTCTCAATTCTGGCAGCTGCCTAGGGGTGTTTTTACATTAAGGGGTAACAGATTACCTGTTCGAGTTCCCTTCTCCTAATTTAAATGATGTTTTCTCCAGACAAGGATTCCCAGACCCAGTATAACAAACCAGATCATTCATTTTATGGCAGATAAATAATTGTAATAATATAGTGACACATTTCATAAAGTAACATTTTTATGTAAAATTTCAAAATGATGCTTTATTTGTAACCTTTATCAGTGGTAACTGCTTCTAACCAGCCACATGCCACTGTCTGTGATAGATTATTTGAACAAAAATAAATACGTACGGCTAGATTTAGAGTTTTGCGGCCAAAGGGGTGCATTAGCTACGCGTGTTTTTTCCCCCCCCGCACCTTTTAAATAATGCTGGTATTTAGAGTTCTCTGAAGGGCTGCGTTAGGCTCCAAAAAGGGAGCGTAGAGCATAATTTTCCGCCACTTCAACTCTAAATACCAGCGTTGCTTATGGTAGTGGCCAGCTTGAAAAACGTGCTTGTGCACGATATCCCCATAGGAAACAATGGGGCAGTTTGAGCTGAAAAAAAAAAAAAAACCTGCAAAAAAGCAGCGTTCAGCTCCTAACGCAGCCCCATTGTTTCCTATGGTTAAACACTTTCTAAGTCTGCACCTAACACCCTAACATGTACCCCGAGTCTAAACACCCCTAACCTTACACTTATTAACCCCTAATCTGCCGCCCCCGCTATCGCTGACCCCTGCATTATATTATTAACCCCTAATCTGCCGCTCTGGACACCGCCGCAACCTACGTTATCCCTATGAACCCCTAATCTGCTGCCCCCAACGTCGCCGACACCTACATTATATTTATTTACCTCTAATCTCCCCCCCAAACGTCGCCGCTACCTTACCTACACTTATTAACCCCTAATCTGCTGACCGGACCTCGCCGCCACTATAATAAATGTATTAACCCCTAAACCGCCGAACTCCCGCCTCGCAAACCCTATAATAAATTGTATTAACCCCTAATCTGCCCTCCCTAACATCGACGACACCTAACTTCAAGTATTAACCCCTAATCTGCCGACCGGACCTCGCCGCTACTCTAATAAACGTATTAACCCCTAAAGCTAAGTCTAACCCTAACCCTAACACCCCCCTAAGTTAAATCTAATTTTTATCTAACGAAATAAATTGAATCTTATTAAATAAATTATTCCTATTTAAAGCTAAATATTTACCTGTAAAATAAACCCTAATATAGCTACAATATAACTAATAATTATATTGTAGCTATTTTAGGATTTATATTTATTTTACAGGCAACTTTGTATTTATTTTAACTAGGTACAAAGAAAACAGCTCTTTTGCCTGTAAAAAAAACATACAATACCCCCCCCCCAACATTACAACCCACCACCCACATACCCCTAATCTAACCCACCCAAGCCCCCCTTAAAAACCTAACACTAAGCCCCTGAAGATCTTCCTACCTTATCTTCACCCAGCCAGGTATCACCGATCCGTCCAGAAGAGGGTCCGAAGTCTTCATCCTATCCGGGCAGAAGAGCTCCTCCAGAGGGTCCGAAGTCTTCATCCTATCTGGGCAGAAGAGGACATCCGGACCGGCAGACATCTTCATCCAGGCGGCATCTTCTATCTTCTTCCATCCGGCGCAGAGCGGGACCATCTTGAAGCAGCTGACGCAGAGCCATCCTTCTTCACCGACGGACTAACGACGAATGAAGGTTCCTTTAAATGACGTAATCCAAGATGGCGTCCCTCGAATTCCGATTGGCTGATAGGATTCTATCAGCCAATCGGAATTAAGGTATGAAAAATCTGATTGGCTGATTGAATCAGCCAATCAGATTCAAGTTCAATCCGATTGGCTGATCCAATCAGATTGAGCTTGCATTCTATTGGCTGATCGGAACAGCCAATAGAATGCGAGCTCAATCTGATTGGCTGATTGGATCAGCCAATCGGATTGAACTTGAATCTGATTGGCTGATTCAATCAGCCAATCAGATTTTTCATACCTTAATTCCGATTGGCTGATAGAATCCAATCAGCCAATCGGAATTCGAGGGACGCCATCTTGGATGATGTCATTTAAAGGAACCTTCATTCGTCGTTAGTCCGTCGGTTAAGAAGGATGGCTCCGCGTCGGCTGCTTCAAGATGGTCCCACTCCACGCCGGATGGAAGAAGATAGAAGATGCTGCCTGGATGAAGATGTCTGCCGGTCCGGATGTCCTCTTCTGCCCGGATAGGATGAAGACTTCGGACCCTCTTCTGGACGGATCGGTGATACCCGGCTGGGTGAATACAAGGTAGGGAGATCTTCAGGGGCTTAGTGTTAGGTTTTTTAAGGGGGGTTTGGTTGGTTTAGATTAGGGGTATGTGGGTTGTAATGTTGGGGGGGTATTGTATGTATTTTTTTTACAGGCAAAAGAGCTGTTTACTTTGGGGCATGCCCCGCAAAAGGCCCTTTTAAGGGCTGGTAAGGTAATAGAGCTGTTAACTTTTTATTTTAGAATAGGGTAGGGCATTTTTTTATTTTGGGGGGCTTTGTTATTTTTTAGGGGGCTTAGAGTAGGTGTAATTAGTTTAAAATTCTTGTAATCTTTTTTTATTTTTTGTAATTTAGTGTTTGTTTTTTTTGTAATTTAGTTTAGTTGATTTAATTGTAGGTAATTGTAGGTAGTTTAGTTAATTAATTTATTGATAGTGTAGTGTTAGGTTTAATTGTAACTTAGGTTAGGATTTATTTTACAGGTAATTTTGTAATTATTTTAACTAGGTAGCTATTAAATAGTTCTTAACTATTTAATAGCTATTGTACCTAGTTAAAATAAATACAAAGTTGACTGTAAAATAAATATAAATCCTAAAATAACTACAATATAATTATTCGTTATATTGTAGCTATATTAGGGTTTATTTTACAGGTATTTTATTTCGTTAGATAAAAATTATATTTAACTTAGGGGGTGTTAGTGTTAGGGTTAGACTTAGCTTTAGGGGTTAATACATTTATTAGAGTAGCGGCGAGGTCCGGTCGGCAGATTAGGGTTTAATAAGTGTAGTTAGGTATCGGCGACGTTGGGGGGGGCAGATTAGGGGTTAATAAATATTATGTAGGTGTCGGCGATATTAGGGGCAGCAGAATAGGGGTACATAGGGATAATGTAGGTGGCAGCTGTGTGCGGTCGGCAGGTTACGGGTTAAAAAAATGTATTAGAGTGGCGGCGATGTGGGGGGACCTCGGTTTAGGGGTACATAGGTAGTTTATGGGTGTTAGTGTACTTTAGAGCACAGTAGTTAAGAGCTTTATGAACCGGCGTTAGCCCATAAAGCTCTTAACTCCTGACTTTTTTCTGCGGCTGGAGTTTTGTCGTTAGAATTCTAACGCTCACTTCAGCCAAGACTCTAAATACCAGCGTTAGGAAGATCCCATTGAAAAGATAGGATACAGACACTGTATTCGTCTGTTCTCCCCCCTATCCCTAAAAGTGGCAGTCGTCTATCGCCCTCCTGGACCAACCGCACAATTCTTTGACAACTTCGCTGCCTGGCTTCCTCACTTTCTCTCTTCAAATATACCAACCCTAATTCTTGGGGACTTCAACATTCCCATTGACAACCCATCTGCCCCTGCTGCCTCTAAACTTCTTTCACTCACATCCTCCTTCGGTCTCTCACAATCCACCCCATACCCGACTCACCGTGATGGACACTCCATCGACCTGGTATTTTCCTACCTCTGCTCTATATCTGACACCACCTGTCACCCTTTTCCCATTTCAGACCATCACTTGGTCACCTATAATATTAATGCAACAGCTAAACCCACTTCTCCATCCCGCCCCCGCACCTGTAGAAATACACATGCTGTGGATCCGCTCCAATTTTCAAAAATCACTCAAAATCTCCTCCCTCACACCTCCACTATAACCTGCCCTGATCTCGCTACAGCCCACTATAACAAAACTCTCTCCTCTGCGTTAGACACACTTGCCCCTCCCCAGCTGCGCAAAACACCACGCCGTCAGTTACAGCCCTGGCATGCTCAGCAAACACACTATTTGCAAAAATACTCCCATACTGCTGAGCGTGTCTGGAGGAAAACTCACTCTGAACCTGATTTCATACACTATAAGTTTATTCTTCGTTCATACACTTCCGCCCTTCACTTAGCCAAACAAACTTACTTCTCTTCTCTCATATCTACTCTTTCCTCAAACCCTAAACGACTCTTCTCCACCTTTAACTCTCTCCTCTACCCACCTGCTCCACCACCCCCGCCTGTCTTTAGTGCTCAAGACCTGGCTGACTACTTTTTAAACAAAACACATACTATCCGAAGCAACATCCCAACACCAACCTGCAATACTCCAACAACAGGCCCAATTACTCCCTCTGCCACCCTCTGTAACTTCCATCCAACCACTGAGAATGAAGTTTCTTCCTTACTATCTTCCTCACGCCTCACTACCTGCCCACTCGACCCTATCCCTTCCCATCTAATTCCCTCCCTATCTTCCACCCTCACTCCTGCTCTTACCCACATCTTCAACCTATCTCTCTCTACCGGCTCATTCCCATCTTCTTTCAAACACGCAAAAGTCACTCCCATACTCAAAAAACCCTCCCTCAACCCTAATTCTCCTGAAAGCTACCGCCCCATATCACTGCTTCCACTAACATCAAAACTCCTTGAAAAATTAGTTTACAATCGCCTAACCCACTTCCTGTCCGCCAACTCCTTGCTTGACCCACTGCAATCCGGATTCCGCCCAAAACACTCAACTGAGACTGCCCTTACCAAGGTCACAAACAATCTTCTCTCTGCTAAAAATATTGGCCACTACTCTATACTCATCTTACTTGACCTCTCAGCTGCCTTCGACACAGTTGACCACCCCCTCCTCCTACAGACCCTTAGCTCTTTTGGCCTCTGTGACACTGCTCTTTCCTGGATTCACTCCTATCTTTCTCACAGGTCTTTTCTGTGTCACTTGCCGGCGACTCCTCCTCTCCTATGCCTCTGTCTGTTGGAGTACCTCAAGGATCTGTTCTGGGTCCTCTACTCTTCTCCATCTATACTTCTTCGCTAGGTAAACTTATCAATAGTTATGGTTTCAAATATCACCTCTATGCTGATGACACCCAGATCTACCTTTCCACCACTGCTCTCTCTCCCTCTGTCCTCTCTCATGTCAGCAACTGCTTATCTGGTATTTCTGGTATTTCTTCCTGGATGGCCTCTCACCACCTAAAGATTAACATGTCCAAGACTGAGCTCCTTCTTATCCCCCCCTCAAGCTCTACGCCGACTCCTGACTTCTCTATCCCTGTTGACGGCATCACCATTTCCCCATCGCCCCAAGTCCGCTGCCTCGGAGTCACACTTGACTCAAACTTATCCTTCATCCCCCATATCCAATTGCTTTCTACATCCTGCCGCAATCATCTACGCAATATTTCTAAAATTCGCCCTTTTCTGAGCGCTGACACAACAAAGCAAATAATCCACTCCCTTGTTATCTCCCGACTTGACTACTGCAACAACCTACTCGCTGGCCTTCCTCTTTCCCGCCTCTCCCCCCTTCAATCCATCCTAAATGCCTCTGCCAGGCTGATCCACCTTTCCCGTCGAACTGTATCTGCTGCACCTCTCTGTGAGTCCCTTCATTGGCTCCCCATTCACAGCAGAATTAAATTCAAAATTCTCACCCTTACATACAAAGGTCTCACCAACGCCGCTCCCCTCTACCTATCCTCTCTAATACACAAGTATACTCCAGCCCGTCCACTAAGATCCAACAATGACCTGCTCCTTGCATCCGCAACTATCACCTCCTCTCATGCTAGACTGCAGGACTTCTGTCGTGCAGCACCTACCCTCTGGAACACTCTCCCTCGTGCTGTCAGGCTTTGCCCTAATCTTTCTTCCTTTAAATGCTCCCTGAAGACTTTTCTGTTCAGAGAAGCCTACCATCCAACTCAATAATAAATTAATTTTACTTACCTAATATTTCCCAAATCTAACTCTGTATTAACATCCTTCTCAATCTTGCAGTCCTCACATCCTGTTTCCCAACCTCCTACCCTTCTAGAATGTAAGTTCCCACGGGAATAGGGCCCTCAATCCCTCCTGTATGTGTTTGTAAATTTTGTCCTGTATCTTAAGTCTTGTATTGTTTTATTTAAATGAATTGTATCCATGGACAGCGCTGCGGAATATGTTGGCGCTTAATAAATAAAGTATAATAATAATAATAATAATACGCAATTGGCGTAAGGAGATCTGCGGTATGGAAAAGTCGCGGCTGGAAAGTGAGCGTTAGACCCTTTCCTGACTGACTCTAAATACCAGCGGGCGGCCAAAACCAGCGTTAGGAGCCCTTAACGCTGGTTTTGACGGCTAATGCAGAACTTTAAATCTAGGAGATTGCAAGATAAAGAATGAAAAATGTATAAAAGCAAAAACAGTGACTATGAAAAGAAAGTGTGTGTTTGTCTATATATATATATATATATATATATATATATATATATATATAAATTATAGTGCACTTAGTATATAGGTTGTACATATGTCCCCACTGAGCTACTTCATAAGGCCACCTGGCTGGGAGAGGGGGGGGTAGTGGCCCAGGTGTAGTCCGATGCCTTCCTGTAAGCTAAGTAATATGTTGTTAAGCAATCATAGGGTGGTGAGCGTATGGCTCATTTTGTTCTGTAGTTTTTGATAGTGAAGAAAATAGATTTGCACCCCCAACTTCTACATTGGAGGTGGTGGAAGTGGCAGTGCTGGTGTACATGACAGTGGCCGTGGCAATAATTGTAGTAATGCTATTGTTGCTCTTATTTGGGTCACTAAATGAACCAGCTTACCTGAAAATCTGGGCACAGCCTTTGACCCAAACATTTGTAACTGTACAGTGTATGTAGCTCATGTCTTGGCTCTGTGAAAAATTGACTATTGTTTGGGGGTGGGCGGAGGGGGGACAGTTGACTGGTAATGCCAATAGGACCAGGTTTTTCCATACTGCTGTGTGCAGCTAATGCCACTGTAAAGGAAGAAAGCTTCTGCTTTGAGGGGGTAGTTTCCACGGGATACTATTATGTGACTGCATGATTATTTACAGAAAGTTGCTGGTGGCTGTTCAAAGGATCACTGTATTCTCCGAAAAATGTTCCTTTATGTCTCGCTAGTCTCATAAAGCACTCACTGGATGAAATGTTCTAAAACAAGTGGGGTGACCTTCACTGTACAGACAATTGGTGATATTGCCTTTTTTTGGGTGGGGGGGGTAATTTATTATTTGGGTAGGATTAAAAATGTAGTATTTTTTTAAAAACACACATGATTACCTACTTTACCTAATCTGCCTAAACACTAAAGATTTGATGCACTGAATAATAGTTTAACATTTTAGAATAAGTATTATTGTTAAAAGTATCACTACTTTTTATTTCATTACATTAATACAGCACTACAATTGTAGTCATGGAAACACCCTTCCAAACCTGATTGGCCAGACAGTTTAACTTGACATTGACAGATTGTTGTTTCATCAGCAAAGTCATTGATCAATAGGCTGGTTTTTGCCTGTATTCTTTGTATTAGTGAACAAATATATTAATACATTTTGTACATTTAACAATGTAGTCATTTATTTGTTCTTTGGCCATCTTGTTTTTTTTTAAAGATCATTAATTATAATTTCAGTGTTTAGCTGTTTAATAACCCTCTGCACTGTCCAATCGACCACCAGGGCATTAATATTTACTATTGGGGTAAACTGGGCTCTTTTTGAGGTTGAAAATTATTTTTTTTTTTTACAGTACACCATCAATTTGTAAACAGCCAGACGTACCCGTCCTCTCTATGGATTCCCCAGTATTTGTTTGTTTGTTTAAGCAAGTGTCAGTATTAGGGCTGGTAACTTACTTAATAATATTTACAGTTTCTACACCAGACAAACAAATGCTATTTTTGAGAACAAAGCCTGCCAGGTTGGCTTATCTGCAGCTCAGAAAATCTCTTTCCCCTCATTCGATCTTGATTTTATTTCTAATGTCTGCGGAGAGCCAGATGCTAGATTTCATAGGTGCTGTCACACTTCACAAAAAGAAACGTGGGACTTGCTGGGAAGTCAATGGGCTCAGCAAATGTAACACCTTTCCTAGTCAATGCACCATTACCTCAGTTCCATAGAAGCATTGACATAATATTCACTAAAAGCAAAAAATAAATCACTGAGATTCCAACTGGCAAACTGAACTAAAATAATGGCATAAACAAAATAAATACAGACTGGACACAATAAATTACAGCCATATGCAGTAACCAAGGGCTCAGAGAGGCAATGGACTCCCAGGTTTTCAAATGTGTATTCAAGAGCATTCTACAACAATAAATAGCACTGATATGGTAAAGACCATGATGATATATATACTTATTTAACCCCTGATGAGTAAACTATAGTGATATTTCTCAACATATATATATTAATACTAAAAAGAAAAAAGACCACTATTATCCAGCACCAGACTATGGGGCATATGTATCAAGTTCCGTAAGGAGCTTGATGCCCCGTGTTTCTGGCGAGCCTGCAGGCTCGCCAGAAACAGCAGTTATGAAGCAGCGGTCACAAAGATCGATGCTCCATAACCTATCTGCCCGCTCTGACATTGCCGGAAATCAACCCGATCGAGTACGATCGGGTTGATTGACACCACCCTGCTGGCGGCCTATTGGTCTGCAGGGGGCGGCGTTGCACCAGCAGCTTTTGTGAGCTGCTGGTGCAATGCTGAATACGGCGAGCGTATTGCTTGCCGTATTCAGCGAGGTCTGTTGGACCTGATCCGCACTGTCGGATCAGGTCCGACAGACCTTAATAACTAGAGGTCTATAACTCAAAGATTAATTACATTACCACAGAAAAATGGGAAAGGTAGAAAGATTAGTACACACTGACAATATTAATATATTTAATTAAACAAATATGGCAACATATACATCTAACAGATTGCATCAGATAGGGCTATATGGACTGCATAATCAAAGAAAAAACATTGAATATGTCCTTCAATAAAGTCCATTCACTGAATCCTTATTGGGGAAACACCCCCCCGGGATGTTTAATTTGTAATCCAGAATTGGTAAAAAAACATATATTGTGATATGGATATTCTTATGCAAGTCCCACTCTGACCATAAACAAAATGAATGAGTTTCCACAAAGCCGTTCCATATTAATAACAACCAATATATATATATATATATATATATATATGTGTGTGTGTGTGTATATATGTGTGTGTGTGTGTATATGTGTATGTATGTGTGTATGTGTGTATATATGTGTGTGTGTGTGTGTGTGTGTGTGTATGTGTGTGTGTGTGTGTGTGTGTGTGTACCAGCGCGACCCCCTTCTAGATATGAAGAAGTGTTTACTGAAATGCCTTTCTATCAAACACAACACCAAAATACTCAAAACACCTATGCATATGAATATTACAGCAAATTTAAGGTACAGTGCACTAAATAGAGAGCAATTTGATTTGTATTAAAGTGAATGTAAATTTTGATGCTAGAGTGCCTGGTTTTTAAAAATTTGATTAAAAACAGGGGCACTTTAATTCATCAAAATTTACATTTCACTCCTGTTGTGGAAAAAAAACTTACCTTTTAAACTTGACAGCAGCTCCAGTTTCCTCCACCCATCGCAAAGCCTCTTCCTGGGTCTAAAATGAGGAATACGGCTTCCTCCAAACACAGCGTTGAATCAGACACTGATTCCCCCGGGGGGAAGCCGTGATTGGAGGATGACCTATCCATCATTTCTGACATCAGAAATGGCTTGCGACGACAGGAGGAAGCTGGAGCTGCTGTAAAGTTTAAAAGGTAAGGTTTTTTTACAACAGGAGTGAAATGTACATTTTGATTAATTAAAGTGCCCCTGTTTTTAATCGAATTTTTAAAAACCGGGCACTTTAGCATCAAAATTTACATTTACTTTAAGTGTAATATTCAAGTTTTAAAACACTCTGGTCTCTCCCTCTGTACTTCACCCTCCAAATGTGAACTTTTACCTAGCAGCGAGCTCTCATTATTTGTATGAGAGACATTGTGCCACTCGCAGGGACAGCACCTATTTTATAGAATTGCATGAGGGCTGCCCCTGCGAGTGAAAAAACACATCTTAACCGGCAAAGTTTTATGATCAGGGCCAAAATGTGAATGCCAGGAAAAGATTTGAGGAATGTCCCATGTCTATTACGGGGGAATATGAGTCATGATTGTACACAAGGAACAAAGGAAGCTACTAAACCTCACCCCTAATGAACAAATCAGATCCTTAATTTGCAATGTATATTTATAATTATAAAGGGGTACAGAAACAGATATTCCTGTTGTCTGGTTATTAAATAACATATGGTTTATAAGTTTATAAACATTTTATAATACAAGTGTGCTGCAATTGCTTTTCAATAGGCAAACTCCTCCCACCAGTGTCAGTATCTGGCAGAGCCAATCCAGGCTTGGTTCTGAAGAACTCCCCTAGAAACAGTCTTTACCGTAATATAAAGTGCATTGTTATGCATTTATTATCTGCTTAAACTAATTAGGGACATATATGTAGTATGGCCTTCCTAAACACCGCTTCTCCTCCCTTTAATCTATTATGGCCGCGTTCGGGCAGCGCTCAAGAGCTAGTGGAGGCGCTTCACTCCCAGCGATGACATGGCGCTAGGTGACGTCACAAGCAAGGGAGCTTCGAAAAAATGTTCGCATGCACAAAGGGATCTGCTGCACAATAATGGACTGCGCATGCGAACGTTTTTACTAAGCTCCCTTGTATTGTAGCTGCCTGCCGAGAATGAGTTCCCCAGTCTCTTCGCAAACATCGGAACTCTGACCCACCTCCATTCAGCTGCTCTCAGCTCAGCCCCTGTAGCTTATCCTGCACTGAATAGAGGCGGGTCAGAGTTGCGATGTTTGCCAAGAGAGACTGGGAAAATCATTCTTGGCTCTGGGGATCAAAATCGGCAATTCCCAGAACCCCGCCCACACATCTCTAACCCGACCACACAACGATCGGGAAATACACATAAAATAAAATGGACATAAAATAAAAGGGAAATACACATAATGCTTGAACGTCAGGTCTTTGTGTTTATATACATATAATATGATTTTTTGTGAGCTCTAGATAATGTAGCCCATTTCTTTTCACTTCATACGCTACGTATGAAGTGAAAAGAAATGGGCTACATTCTCTAGAGCACACGAAAAATCATATTATATATGTATAAATAACATGGCAGCCTCAACAGCAACACGTGTGTGGAGGCAGCCATGTTTCCAAGCGTCTGAGCTTGCTATGAAAAGTCGGTATAGGCTGTAATGCAAGCATTTTAGCAGGATCGAACAACCTGTAATACCGGCGCTATGAAAATCCAATGCAAAAACATCAATTTTATGAGTGCGGAATGGACGTTGCGTTACAGGCTAAAATGCTTACTATTGGGAGCTAGCTGAAGAGATTGGTAAATCAATGAAAAGAGGTTTATATAAGCAGCAATCAATCAGCAGCTAGATCACAGCTCCTGAGTCTACCTAAGTATGCTTTTCAACAAAGTTTATCAGAATAATTAAGCAAATTAGCTAATGGAAGTAAATTGTAAATGTTCTATCTAAATCAAGAAAATATTTGTGGGTGAAAAAACAATACAGAATTAGCATTTAGGCGTGTTAAAGCATGTTGTATGGTAAATGACAACATAAAAACGTATATTCTAAAAGAAGACCACATCCTACAGTATTCCTGCTACCATGAAAACTGTAATTAAAAGATCAACATCAATATTCCTCTGTATAGTGTTGCATGAAGAAAATGAGAATAATCACTTTTGACATTAAACCATGTTGTATGTTACATGATAAATGTTAAAGGGATAGTGAACACCAAAAATGTGTATTGTTTAAAAAAGATAGATAATCCCTTTACCACCAACACTGTTATATTAATATACTTTTTATCTCTGTGATTACCTTGTATCTAAGCTTCTACTGACTGCCTCCTTATCTCAGATCTTTTGACAGACTTGCATTTTAGCCAATCAGTGCTGACTCTTAAATATTTCCACGTGCATGAGCACAATGTTATTTAATATGAAACACATGAACGAATGCGCTCTAGCTGTGAAAAACTGTCAAATGCATTTAAATAAGTGGCAGAAATTAACATATGAGCCTACCTAGGTTTAGAACTTCAACTAAGAACACTAACAGAACAAAGCAACATTGATGATAAAAGTAAATTAGAAAGTTGTTTAAAATTACATATATATATATATATATATATATATATATATATATATATATACACACACACATATTAACACATAAATAGTGATTTTGTGAATAGTTCGCTGGCGAATAGTTCCCAGGGAACATAACTTGCTCGTGTTCGCAACGGCGGGCGAACATATACGATGTTCGATCCGCCCCCTATTCGTCATCATTGAGTAAACTTTGACCCTGTATCTCACAGTCTGCAGACACATTCCAGCCAATCAGCAGCAGACCCTCCATCCCAGACCCTCCCAGCTCCTGGACAGCAGCCATTTTAGATTCATTCGGAGGCTGCATTGTTAGTGAGAGGAGGGACAGTGTAGCTGCTGGTGATTTAATAGGGAAATTGATAGCTAGGCTAGTGTATTCAGTGTCCACTACAGTCCTGAAGGACTCATCTGATCTCTGCTGTAAGGACAGCACCCCAAAAAGCCCTTTTTAGGGCTAGAACATCATTTTTTTTCCCTGTGTAATCTAATTGCAGTTGCCTGCCTGCCAAGCCACTTGCCCAGTGCCACCACTCATATCTGGTGTAACAGTAGTGTAAATTTTTTTTTTTTTAAACTTTTTTGACTGTGAAACATCAGTCTGCTAGTGTAATCTAATTGCAGTTGCCTGCCTGCCAGCGTGTGTGCCAGGCTCACTTGCCCAGTGCCACCACTCATATCTGGTGTAACAGTAGTGTAAATTTAAAAAAAAAAAACTTTTTGACTGTGAAACATCAGTCTGCTAGTGTAATCTAATTGCAGTTGCCTGCCTGCCTGCCTTCCAGCGTGTGTGCTAGGCCCACTTGCCCAGTGCCACCACTCATATCTGGTGTAACAGTAGTGTAAATTTTTAAAAAAAACTGTTTCGACTGTGAAACATCAGTCTGCTTGCGTAATCTAATTGCAGTTGCCTGCCTGCCAGCGTGTGTGCCAGGCTCACAGCGTATACTGTGCCCACTTGCCCAGTGCCCCCACTCATATCTGGTGTAACAGTAGTGTAAATTTAAAAAAAAAAACTTTTTTGACTGTGAAAGATCAGTCTGCTTGTGTAATCTAATTGCAGTTACCTGCCTGCCAGCGTGTGTGCCAGGCTCACAGCGTATACTGTGCCCACTTGCCCAGTGCCACCACTCATATCTGGTGTAACAGTAGTGTAAATTTAAAAACAAAAACATTTTTGGACTGTGAAACATCAGTCTGCTTTTTTGTGTCAGGCTCACAGCGTATACTGTGCCCACTTGCCCAGTGCCACCACTCATATCTTGTTTAATAGTAGTGTAAGTGTACATTTAAAAAAATAAAAACTTTTTGGACTGTGAAACATCAGTCTGCTTTTTTGTGTCAGGCTCACAGCGTATACTTTGCCCACTTGCCCAGTGCCACCACTCATATCTTGTTTAATAGTAGTGTAAGTGTACATTTAAAAGCAAAAAAAACTTTTTGGACTGTGAAACATCAGTCTGCTTTTTTGTGTCAGGCTCACAGCTTATACTGGGCCCACTTGCCCAGTGCCACCACTCATATCTTGTTTAATAGTAGTGTAAGTGTACATTTAAAAAATAAAAACTTTTTGGACTGTGAAACATCAGTCTGCTTTTTTGTGTCAGGCTCACAGCGTATACTGTGCCCACTTGCCCAGTGCCACCACTCATATCTTGTTTAATAGTATTGTAAGTGTACATTTAAAAAAAAAAACTTTTTGGACTGTGAAACATCAGTCTGCTTTTTTGTGTCAGGCTCACAGCGTATACTGTGCCCACTTGCCCAGTGCCACCACTCATATCTTGTTTAATAGTAGTGTAAGTGTACATTTAAAAAAATAAAAACGTTTTGTACTGTGAAACATCAGTCTGCTTTTTTGTGTCAGGCTCACAGCGTATACTGTGCCCACTTGCCCAGTGCCACCACTCATATCTTGTTTAATATTAGTGTAAGTGTACATTTAAAAAAATAAAAACTTTTTGGACTGTGAAACATCAGTCTGCTTTTTTGTGTCAGGCTCACAGCGTATACTGTGCCCACTTGCTCAGTGACTCATATCTTGTTTAATAGTAGTGTAAGTGTACATTTAAAAAAATAAAAACTTTTTGGACTGGGAAACATCAGTCTGCTTTTTTGTGTCAGGCTCACAGCGTATACTGTGCCCACTTGCCCAGTGCCAACACTCATATCTTGTTTAATAGTAGTGTAAGTGTACATTTTAAAAAAAATGACAGGCAGAGGCAGGCCACCCCGCAGGTGCCGTCGTGGTCGTGGTGCTGTGATTCCCTTTGGCCCTAGAATAATGCCCAGTGTTCAGAGGCCACGTCCCATGAACTCGAAAAGTTCTGAGGAAATAGTTGACTTTTTAACACAGGACACCCAATCTTCTATAGCTTCCGCTCCAAACCTTGACGCACCATCCTCCTCCAGCTTATCTTTGGGCACCTCTCAAGTTACCACTCGCCCGCCTGCCGCCACAACCAACACTAGCACCACAGCCGCTTCACTTGATCTGTCAGAGGAGTTTTTTACACATCAGTTGGAAGAAATGAGTGATGCACAACCATCATTGACAGAGGATGTAGATAACAGTGATATGTCTCAGTCAGGCAGCATTACAGAAATGGATGTACGGTGTGATGATGATGATGTTGCACCCGCTGCTGCTTCCTTTGTTGATTTTTCAGATACAAGTGGTTGATGATGACGATGCATCCGTGGATGTCACGTGGGTGCCCGCTAGAAGAGAAGAAGTTCAGATGGGGAGACAGAGAGGAGGAGGAGGAGGAGACGAGTTGGAAGCAGGGGGAGGTCGTCGCAAGGAGCTAGTGACACAGTCAGACAGCATGCATCGGCACCCGGGGTCAGCCAGACAGCACGCCAATCAACGCATGCTGTTGCCAACACCAGAATGCCGTCATCGCAGAGCTCAGCAGTGTGGCATTTTTTTTGTGTGTCTGCCTCTGACAACAGCGATGCCATTTGCAACCTGTGCCAAAAGAAACTGAGTAGTGGGAAGTCCAACACCCACCTAGGTACAACTGCTTTGCGAAGGCACATGATCGCACATCACAAACGCCTATGGGATCAACACATGAGTAGAAGCAGCACACAAACTCAAAGCCGCCATCCTCCTCCTGGTCCAGCATCTTCAGCCATGTCAACCACTGCTGTCCTCCTTGCCCCCTCTCAACCATCCGCCACTCCGGCTCTCTTCCGGAGCAGTTCCTGCTCATCTGCCCACAGTCAGGTGTCTGTCAAGGACATGTTTGAGCGTAAGAAGCCAATGTCACAAAGTCACCCCCTTGCCCGGTGTCTGACAGCTGGCTTGTCTGAACTCTTAGCCCGCCAGCTTTTACCATCCAAGCTGGTGGAGACTGAGGCATTCAAAAAATTTGTAGCTATTGGGACACCGCAGTGGAAGGTACCCGGCCGAAATTTCTTTGCACAAAAGGCAATCCCCAACCTGTACTCGATTGTGCGAAAGGAAGTAATGACATGTCTGGCACACAGTGTTAGGGCAAGGGTCCATCCGACCACTGATAGCTGGTCTGCAAAGCATGGTCAGTGCAGGTATATCACCTACACTGCACATTGGGTAAACCTGCTGACGGCTGCCAAGCATGGAATGCATGGCTCTGCAGAGGAGTTGGTGACACCGCCACGACGTGCAGGCAGGCCTGCTGCCACCTCCTCTACTCCTCCTACTCCATCCTCTTCCATAACCTCCTCTTGCTCCACATCAATGGCACCCCCCAGCTCCCTATGTACTATTCCACATGCCGGATACGGCAGTGACACGCTGTCTTGGGGTTGACTTGCCTGAAAGCAGAGAGTCACACCGGACCAGCACTCCTGTCCGCCCTGAACGCACAGGCTCAGTGGATGACTCCGCACCAACTGGAGATCCGCAAAGTGGTTTCTGACAACGGAAGTAATTTGGTTGACACATGTGCCGTGCAATCTGATCGTACAACGCTTTGTGCATAAGTACCCAGGCTTATAGGACGTCCTTAAGCAGGCCAGGAAGGTGTGTGGCCATTTGAGGTGTTCCAACACGGCCATGGCGCACTTTTCCGATATCCAGCGGCGAAACAACATGCCAGTGAGGCGCTTGATTTGCGACAGCCGACACGTTGGAATTCAACACTCCTAACAAGTATTTGTATGACCGGGGTGCTAGGACAGCCTCTGCGGAGCTGGGAATTTTTTTGCCACGTTACTGGACGCTCATCCGCAATGCCTGTAGGCTCATGCGTCCTTTTGAGGAGGTGACAAACCTAGTCAGTCACACCGAAGGCACCATCAGCGACATCATACCATTTGTTTTCTTCCTGGAGCGTGCCCTGCGAAGAGTACTGGATCAGGCCGTAGATGAGCATGAAGAGGAAGAGTTGTGGTCACCATCACCACCAGAAACAGCCTTATCAGCATCACTTGCTGGACCAGTGGCAACGCTGGAAGAGGATTGTGAGGAAGAGGAGTCAGAGGAGGAATGTGGCTTTGAGGAGGAGGAGGAAGACCAACCACAACAGGCATCCCAGCGTGCTCGTTGTCACCTATCTGGTACCCGTGGTGTTGTACGTGGCAGGGGGGAAGAAGATACCTTCAGTGAGATCACTGAGGACGAGGAATGGGACATGAGTAGCTCGGCATCCAACCTTGTGCAAATGGGGTCTTTCATGCTGTCGTGCCTGTTGAGGGACCCTCGTATAAAAAAGCTGAAGGAGAATGACCTGTACTGGGTGTCCACGCTACTAGACCCCCGGTATAAGCATAAAGTGCCTGAAATGTTACCGAATTACCACAAGTCGGAAAGGATGCAGCAGTTCCAAAATAAATTAAAAAGTATGCTTTACACAGCGTATAAGGGTGATGTCACAGCACAACGGGAATCTAACAGGGGAAGAGGTGAAAGTAATCCTCCTCCTCCCACGACCACGCCGGCAAGGACAGGACACTTTACGGACGTGTTGTTGATGGAGGACATGCAGAGCTTTTTAAGTCCTATGCATCGCCACAGCCCTTCGGGGTCCACCCTCAGAGAACGACTTGACCGACAGGTAGCAGACTACCTCGCCTTAACTGCAGATCTTGACACTCTGAGGAGCGATAAACCCCTTGACTACTGGGTGTGAAGGCTTGACCTGTGGCCTGAGCTATCCCAATTTGCGATAGAAGTTCTGGCCTGCACCGCTTCAAGTGTCCTGCCAGAAAGGACCTTCAGTGCAGCAGGAGGTATTGTCACTGAGAAGAGAAGTCGCCTAGGTCAAAAAAGTCTTGATTACCTCACCTTTATTAAGATGAATTAGGGATGGATCCCGAAGGGACTGACATTGGGCGATACATTAGAGTAAAAAAGGCCTGATGAGATGAGCTGCCTTGGGCTAAAAATGGTCCACACGCTGCTGTATTTTATTTTCGAATGCCGGATGACTTGCGTGACTTATCCGCCACCAACTAGGGTTCAAGCCGCAATGTTTTAGGACACTTTCTGCATGGGAAACAAATATCAATTTTTCTGGCCGCTGCTACAGCAGTGGCTGCAACAATACCTAATTTTTCAGGCATGTGTACATGCCAAATTTTCCTGGCCTCTGGTGCTGCACTGTGGCTTCAAAAACCAAACCAAAAAAAAAAGGCACGTAACAGGGATTAAACTGATAGGAATAGTACTACTTAACACACCACTCCTATCTGGTGCCCCAAATTTGAAGTAGGAGGACCGACCAAGCATCTTTTTCCATCTCCCGGTTCCTAAAATCCATGCAATATACACGTCCCCTGGCACCGCAACTGCCTCTGGGAACCTTACCATGGGTCCCAGCCCGCACATCTTGTAATTCTCTGTCTCGGAAATGATCTATCAAATCTATCTATTTATCTATCAAATCTATCTATCTATCTATCTATCTATCTATCGTATCTATCAAATGTATCTATTGCATCTATTGATCTATCTATCTAATCTATGTATCTATCTATCTATCAAATCTATCTATCTCGTGGCCGGACTGTTATCTGACAGCCACTTGTGTTTCGGCCAAATGTCCGTCGGCCAAATGTCCATCTGCCAAATATCCGTCGGCTAAAAGTCCGGCCACGATTGCATGCGCAGTGCCCCAAATTTGAAGTAATAGGACCGACCAAGCATCTTTTTCCATCTCCCGGTTCCTAAAATCCATGCCATATACACGTCCCCTGATAGGGGACGTAACAGGGATTAAACTGATAAGAATAGTACTACTTAACACACCACTCATATCTGGTGGCACAGTAGATTGCACGCGCAGTGCCCCAAATTTGAAGTAGGAGGACCGACCAAGCATCTTTTTCCATCTCCCGGTTCCTAAAATCCATGCCATATACACGTCCCTGGTGCCGCAACTGCCTCTGGGAACCTTACCATGGGTCCCAGACCGCACGTCTTGTAATTCTCTGTCTGGGAAATTATCTATCTATCAAATCTATCTATTTATCTATCAAATCTATCTATCGTATCTATCAAATGTATCTATTGCATCTATTGATCTATCTATCAAATCTATCTATCTCGTGGTCGGACTGTTATCTGACAGCCACTTGTGTTTCGGCCAAATGTCTGTCGGCCAAATGTCCATCTGCCAAATGTCCGTCGGCTAAAAGTCCGGCCACGATTGCACGCGCTATGCCCCAAATTTGAAGTAGGAAGACCGACCAAGCATCTTTTTCCATCTCCCGGTTCCTAAAATCCATGCCATATACACGGAACAGGGATTAAACTGATAGGAATAGTACTACTTAACACACCTTATAATAATGCAGAGAGAGGCAACGCAGAGAGAGGAGTCTGAAGAAGAGGAGTCAGAGGAGGAAGGTGGCTTTGAGGAGGTAGAAGACCAAACACAGCAGGCGTCCCAGGGGGCTTGTTGTCACCTTTCGGGGACCCTTGGTGTTGTACGTGGCTGGGTGGAGGAAGAGACCTTCAATGACATCAGTGAGGACAAGGAACGGGACATGGCTAGCTTGGTATCAAACCTTGTGTAAATGGACTGTTTGCGGTTGTTTGCGGTGCATTAAACAGGGAGTTTGGTCTGTCACTGTGAAGCGGGTGTAACCCTTACACTACCTGATCGATACAACATCATACCTGATGTTTTAAAGCACGTTATTCCAAACAATTTAGGAATGTTAGGTGATTTATGCCCTTTATGGATTAAAACCAGACTCTGCATCAACTATGTAATTTTCCGTGGGAGTTTTGCCATGGATCCCCCTCCGGCATGCCACAGTCCAGGTGTTAGTCCCCTTGAAACAACTTTTCCATCACTATTGTGGCCAGAAAGAGTCCCTGTGGGTTTTAAAATTCGCCTGCCTATCGAAGTCAATGGCGGTTCGCCCAGTTCACCCGTTTGCGAGTTAGTTAGTTAAAAAAAACTAGGTGTATGTAAATATAACAACCAATGAAAATATTAAAATATTTAAACTTCTACTTCTGACTGAAGCGCTGTGTTTAGAATAAGAGATTAGTAGTGTGAGCAAATGGATCTATTTTACGTTGCTTAATTATAGTGGTACAATGTAGTGGTTGCTTTCACAACTATCTATACACACTAAATGACAACCAAATTCTCAAATATCCCATCTTCATCTGTGTTCCAAGGGATAAACTGCGCGGCACTTACCTCATAGGATATCATATATGTATGCTCCAAAGGGAGCTGTAACATCCAGATGTTATCGTATGGGCTGTACGGTGTATAGATGAAAAGGAGCATACATTTATTCTGCTAAGAAGATATCATTATAAGAGGCTTTTAACTTATTGACATTTGACATATGATATTCTCCATTTATTAGGGGCATTTATCTGACATACAATTTTAGTATTGTGTTTTTTAGATTCTAGGAGACCCCTATTGGATTTCTGATATGCTCCTAGTATCCTATATATTCATATAATTGCATGGGATATTTGAGAATTTGGTTGTCATTTAGTGTGTATAGATAGTTGTGAAAGCCACCACTACATTGTACCACTATAATTAAGCAACGTAAAATAGATCCATTTGCTCACACTACTAATCTCTTATTATAAACACAGCGTTTCAGTCAGAAATAGAAATTTAAATATTTTAATATTTTCATTGGTTGTTATATTTACATACACTTAGTTTTTTTTAACTAACTGTTGCGCCACTAGAGTCTCTCCTTTTATGTTTGTTGTTTCCCCTCTTCCCACTTATTTGGTTAGTATATGAATATATACATATATATTTATGTGTAGTGATGTCGCAAACTTAAAATTTTCCGTTTGCGAACGGCGAACTTCCGCAACTGTTCGCGAACGGGTGAACTGGGCGAACCGCCATTGACTTCAATAGGCAGGCGAATTTTAAAACCCACAGGGACTCTTTCTGGCCACAATAGTGATGGAAAAGTTGTTTCAAGGGGACTAACACCTGGACTGTGGCATGCCAGAAGGGGATCCATGGCAAAACTCCCACGGAAAATTACATAGTTGATGCAGAATCTGGTTTTAATCCATAAAGGGCATAAATCACCTAACATTCCTAAATTGTTTGGAATAACGTGCTTTAAAACATCAGGTATGATGTTGTATCGATCAGGTAGTGTAAGGGTTACGCCCGCTTCACAGTGACAGACCAAACTCCCCATTTAATGCACCGCAAACAACCGCAAACAGTCCATTTGCACAACCGCAAACTCCCCATTTGCACAAGGTTGGACACCAAGCTAGCTCCACTTGTAATCTGGCCCTTTATTTTTAGAAAGATTTCCTTATTTTACTATGGCCCCTAGTTATCAAGCCGTCAACCTCAAATACGCTGGAATTCCGCAGCGTATTTGTGGCGAGGCTGATTCGCCTAAGTTATCAAGCCCTACACACCGGCAAAAGTGGAATATAGTGACGTAAGCTTCGATCCGCCGGACACAGTCTGACACAGATCGATTCTTACGTCACTCCAGATGTTCCGAACACAAGTTCGGCACAATCTGACTACTTTTGCTAGTTATCAAAAAACTAGCAGGTACGTTTGGCACTTTTCCGGCCCAGCATACCTGGTTATCAATCCGCCGCCCTGGAGGTGGCGGATCCCATAGGAATCAATGGGAGTCTGACCATAGCGAAAGTTCATGTTCGCTGCTGCCCGACATCCCATTGATTCTTATGGGAGATGTCTGCACCTAAATCCCTAACATGTACCCCAAGTCTAAACACTCCTAATCTGCCCCCCCTACACCGCCACAACTAAATAAATGTATTACCCCCTAAACCGCCGCTCCCGGACCCCGCCGCAACTATAATAAACTGATTAACCCCTAAACCGCCGCTCCCGGACCCCTCCGCCACCTACATAATACCTATTAACCCCTATCCTGCCCCCCTATACCGCCGCCACCTATAATAAATGTATTAACCCCTATCCTGCCAATCCCGTACCCCGACGGAACTAAATAAATTGTTTAACCCCTAAACCGCCGCTCCCGGACCACGCCGCCATCTATATTAAACTTATTAACCACTAATCTGCCCCCCCTACACCGTCACCACCTATAATACATTTATTAACCCCTATCCTGCCCCCCTATACCGCCGCCCCCCTATATTAAACTAATTAACCCCTAAACTTAAGTCTAACACTAACCCTAACACCCCCCTAACTTAAATATTATTTTAATAAATCTAAATAAAAATTACTCTTATTAACTAAATTAATCCTATTCAAAACTAAATACTTACCTATAAAATAAACCCTAATATAGCTACAATATTACTAATAATTACATTGTAGCTATTTTAGTATTTATTTTTATTTTACAGGCAAATTTAAATTTATTTTAACTAGATACAATAGCTATTAAATAGTTAATAACTATTTAATAGCTACCTAGTTAAAATAAAGACAAATTTACCTGTAAAATAAAAACTAATCTAAGTTACAATTACACCTAACACTACACTATCATTAACTAAATTATTCCTATTTAAAAATAAATACTTACCTGTAAAATAAACCCTAAGATAGCTACAATGTAATTAATAATTACATTGTAGCTATTTTAGGATTTATATTTATTTTACAGGTAAATTTGTATTTATTTTAACTAGGTAGAATAGTTATTAAATAGTTATTAACTATTTAATAACTGCCTAGCTAAAAGAAATACAAAATTACCTGTAAAATAAATCCTAACCTAAGTTACAATTAAACCTAACACTACACTATCAATAAATAAATTAAATTAATTAATTAACTACAAATACCTACAATTAAATACAATTAAATAAAGTAAGTTACAAAAAATAAAAAAACTAAGTTACAAAAAATAAAAAATATTATAAGATTTACACCTAATCTTAGCCCCCTAATAAAATTTCCAATCAGCCAATAGGATTGAAGTTCAATCCTATTCGCTGATCTAATCAGCCAAAAGAATGCAAGCTCAATCCTATTGGCTGAAGAGGATGTTCTGCGTCGGATGTCTTGAAGATGGACCTGCTCCGCTTCGGATGGATGAAGATAGAAGATGCCGTCTGGATGAAGACTTCTGCCCGTCTGGAGGACCTTTTCTTCCCGGCTTGGATGAAGACTTCTGCCCGTCTGGAGGACCACTTCTGCCCGGTTTGGTGAAGACATCTCAAGGTAGGGTGATCTTCAAGGGGTTAGTGTTAGGTTTTATTAAGGGGGGATTGGGTGGGTTTTAGAGTAGGGTTGGGTGTGTGGGTGGTGGGTTTTAATGTTGGGGGTATTGTATTTTTTTTTACAGGTAAAAGAGTTGATTACTTTGGGGCAATGCCCCGCAAAAAGCCCTTTTAAGGGCTATTTGTAATTTAGTATAGGGTAGGGATTTTTATTATTTTGGGGGGCTTTTTATTTTATTAGGGGGATTAGATTAGATGTAATTAGTTTAAAAAACTTGTAATTATTTTATTATTTTCTGTAATTTATTGTTTGTTTTTTTGTACTTTAGTTTATTTTGTTTAATTGTAATTAATTTAATTTAATGTAGGGAAATAATTTAATTATAGTGTAGTGTTAGGTGTAATTGTATCTTAGGTTAGGTTTTGTTTTACAGGTAAATTTGTATTTATTTAGCTAGGTAGCTATTAATTAGTTAATAACTATTTAGTAACTATTCTATCTAGTTAAAATAAATACAAAGTTGCCTGCAAAATAAAAATAAACCCTAAGCTAGCTACAATGTAACTAGTAGTTATAGTGTAGCTAGTTTAGGGTTTATTTTATAAGTAAGTATTTAGTTTTAAATAGGAATTATTTAGTTCATTGTAGTAATTTTATTTAGATTTATTTAAATTATATTTAAGTTAGGGGTGTTAGGGTTAGGGTTAGACCTAGGTTTAGGGGTTAATACATTTAATATAGTGGCGGCAACGTTGGGGGCGGCAGATTAGGAGTTAATAAATGTAGGTAGGTGACGGCGATGTTAGGGATGGCAGATTAGGGGTTAATACCATTTAAGTACAGAAAGCGGTAGGCAGGTACTACTCCAAGCGTGTAATGTTAAAAAATACAACATTTATTGATAAATTTAAAAGAATGAACAGACATGGCAGCAATAGAGCAGGAAGTCTGACATGTTTCGCACCTCACAGGTGCTTACTCATAGACTGAGTTCTGTGACTCTATCCCACATGTTTATAGGCTGAAGTGGTAATTGAGTTAACCACTTCAGTCCCACAAGCACAGAAAATAAGGTAAAAACAATCTATTGCTTGACATCGAAAAAATGTTAATTTACCAAAAGGCTAGTTATTAAATTAGTAACCATGGCAATGTTGTAGATTCTACCTGCTATTAAATAACATATTAAACATATTCAAATATGAATTTTTCTAATCACATTATCTTTAAAGATTTTTAAGATATGGACACTATAAAGTGAAGATAACATAATAATATGAAGATGTAAAAATATGATGATATATTGGTATGATAGTGTAGACATTCTGGCATAGGAGAAACATTATACAAGTATATGTATATTAAATGTATACTGAAACCTGAGTGTAACAGGGAATTTGAATACATAGACAATATACTTAACCATCAATAAAATAGTTTATATCACATTCCCTGTTCATACCAGAAGGAAAAAGTGTATTTAATTTTAATATCCAGTAAAGTTCTTTTTTTTCCCAGAATTTTATCCCTATTACCTCCTCTTAAAGGAACATTTGCTAAATCAATAACCTGAAATGAAAGTTGTGCAATATTTGTAAGATGTTTGTTGTTAAAATGTTCAGCAACTGAAGAGTCTGTACTATAATTTTTTACATCCCGGACGTGTTCGTTAAAACGTGTCCTAATAGTGCGTGTGGTTTTTCCCACGTACTGAAAAAAACAAAGGTTACAAGTTAATAGATAGATGGCATATTTAGAACCACAATTGGCATAGAACTCTATCGGATATATTTTATCATTGAATTGGCACACAAAATGATCCTCCTGTAAAACACTTGAGCATGCCAAACACATGCATGCTCCACATTTAAAAGTGCCTTTTTTGTTTAACCAGGATGTAACATATTTTTGTGTAGAATTTTGTTTTTTAACTAAACTAGGTGTTAATGTTTGCGCTAATGTTCTAGATTTTCTAGGTACAAATTTGCACTGTTGTATTAGTGGCTGTAAAGTTTCATCCGATTGCAACAAGTTAAGATGTTTTTTTTTAAATTTTGACTATTTCTTCATATTGTTGGCTATATGGTGTAGAGAAAACAATAGCATCATTAAAGTTAGAATCAGAATCATGAATAGATTCTATAAAATGTATATCCTGTTTCTTATCTATATCTTTATCTTTTTGAACCAGTTTTCTCACATCTTCCAGCTGTTTGTGGTTATATCCTTTTACTTTGAGTCTGTCTCTAAGCTCTATAGACTGATTTTCATATATGCTGTCTACTTTGGTATTGCGCCTCAGTCTTAGGAACTGTGATTTAGGTATAGACCGAACTAAATGATTTGGATGTTGGGAATGTGCGTGCAATATGGTATTTCCTGCTGTTTGCTTTCTATATGTGCTGGTCACTATGGTATTATCTATAATTTGTATGGTAAGATCTAAATAATTAACCATCTCTTGGCTGTGTACCCCAGTAAATTTTAGATTTAAATAATTATCACAATATTTCAAAAAATTGGAAAATATATCATCATCCATAGGTATCTTAAAGATAAATAACAAATCATCTATAAAGCGCACATAATGTGCAATATGCTGATTCCAAGGATTATTTGAAGAGTAAAGATATATTTGTTCCCAAAAGGCCACAAAAAATGTTGGCAAACGAGGGGGCAAACCCTTGCCCCCATCGCCGTACCACATATTTGCAAAAAATATTCATTGTTAAATAAAAAATAATTGTGGGACAATAAGAATTGTAATACCTCACAGATATAATCGATTTGAGACAGGGCATAATATGATTCTCTTTCCAGAAAATATTTAACAGCCATAATGCCTTGATTTTGTGGAATCGATGTATAAAGGGAGGTAATGTCTATGACACCCCAGGAGTAATCGATATGCCAGTTGACTTCATCCAAGGTGAGCAAAAGATGCGAGGTGTCCTGTAGGTAGCTCAACTGTGACAAATCAATAGGCTGTAAGATGGAATCAAGCCATGCGGCTAAAGGCTCAAACAGAGAGCCAATGCCTGCCACAATTGGCCTACCCGGAGGACACCCCACATCCTTATGCACCTTGGGCACATGATTAAATATAGGGCAAATAGGATTAGCTGGAACAAGTGAAGATTTATCTTTTTCATTGAAAATTCCCAAGACAATTCCATTATCTATCAGCTTAACAAGTTCCTTTCTAAATAAATTAGTCGGATTATTAGTTAGTTTCTTATATGTTTTGTCATTAGACAACTGTCTGTAAGCCTCATCAAAGTATGCTTCCTTATTCATAACAACTATGCTGCCCCCCTTATCCGAATTGCGTATAACTATATTATGATTGTTTTGCAAAGATTTAAGTGCTTTACGCTCATTACAAGTCAGATTATGGGGGGCAGAACAGTGTGTTTTATTCTCCAATGCCAGAATGTCTTTTTGTACAGCTTTTTGAAAAGCATTAATACATGGCCCCCTAAAATTAGTGGGGTAAAAATCAGAGTAATGATGTGGTTTAGGGAAAGACACTGTTTGATATTTTAGATTTTCATCATTGTACATATCTACCAGCGTATTGAGAGTACAAGCCTCTTCAAAATTCACATGTACTTTTTTTATAATATCTCTTTTTATTCTCCACCCCCCTGGAGTCAACACTGTCCTGAAACTTATTCATTACAAAGTATCTTTTCAATGTTAACTTGCGGACAAATTTATTGACATCCAGGAGGGTGGAAAAACTAGAGAAACTACTTGTGGGTGCAAATCCCAATCCTTTAGAAAGCACATTTGTTTCATGAGCATTTAGTTCATGATCAGATAGATTAATTATACTGAGACCTTGATCAGTTTGATTTCTAGATAGATCTGCTAATGTGTCCATATTTTCTAAGTTTAAAGTCCCTTCTTTTTCTTTTCCTTGTTCTTTCCTTCTCCTTTTATACTTTCTTTTGTTAATACAATTTAATGAGTGTTTGCGAGGCGGGAGTGCGGCGGTTTAGGGGTTAATATATTTATTAAAGTGGCGGCGATGTCCGGTTCGGCAGATTAGGGGTTAAAAATGTTATTTTAGTGTTTGCAATGGGGGGGGGGCTCGGTTTAGGGGTTAATAGGTAGTTTATGGGTGTTAGTGTACTTTTTAGCACTTTAGTTATGAGTTTTATGCTACGGCGTTAGTCCATAAAACTCTTAACTACTGACTTTTAAATGCGGTACCAGGCTTGACAGGAGAGGCTGTCCCGCTCACTTTTAGGATGACTCGTAATACCGGCGTTAGGAAAATCCCATTGAAAATATGGGATACGCAATTGACGTAAGTGGATTTGCGGTATGTTCGAGTCGCGGAAAAAAAGTGAGTGGTACACCTGTACCTGCAAGACTCGTAATACCAGTGGGCTTTAAAAAGCAGCGTTGGGGCCTCTCAACGCTGCTTTTTAACCCTAACGCAAGACTCGTAATCTAGGCAAAAGTGAGGTAAGAAAAATGAGTAAGAGCTGTAAAAGAAGCAGGGAAAAAAGATGTGCTAAAGAAAAAACTAACACCAAAAAACATGTGTGGGGTCTCGTGGACTCTCACCACCATAAAATAAATTAATTTATCAGGTAAGCATAAATTATGTTTTCTTTCATACAGGTGGTGAGAGTCCATGATCCATTACTCCTGATAACTAATACTCCAGGTGTGAAGTCCATGAGTAATAACATAAAGGGAGGGATTTTTTTTTTAATGAGAAATTAAATCCACAACCCCAATTATTTTTTTAATGCACTTAAAATAAATAAAACAGGCAAAATAAATCAAACTAAGAAAGCTGTCTGAAGAACCTTTCTAGCAAAGGCTGCTTCAGAATCAGAGAAAACCCTATGACTAAGGACTAAATGTTTAATTCCAATGCTATCCAGTTCAGAGACTTGAGATCCTGATGGAAAAATTGAGACAGAAGGTCTGACAGCAGAGTCAGAGGCCAAGAAGGGTAGCTGGACATCTGAACCAGATCTGCATACAAATTCTGTGAGGCCATGCTGGGGCAATCAGGATTAAAGACGACTTTTCTCTAGGAAAAGTCTTGGAAATTACTCTGGTAAGAAGTACTAGAGGTGGAAACAGATAAGCAGTCTAAAAAGACCATGGGACTACAAAAGCATCCACTAATTCTGCCTGAGGATCCATGGACCTCGCAAAGTACCTGGGAAGTTTATTGTTCAAACGAAAGGTCATCATATCTTTCTCTGGGAGACCCCAAAGATCCACAATCTGATTGAAAACATCCTGGTGAAGAGACTACTCCCCTGGATGTAGAGATTGATGACTGAAAAAGGAATATGAATCGCAGAGACTAGACAAGAATTGTTTGTTGCCCATGAGAGAATTTGAAACACCTCTGTCATTGCTAGGGAATTGTGAGTTTCCCCCTGATGGTTGATATAAGCTACTGCTCTGACATTTTTCATCTTTTCAACAGAGACCAAGCTTTAAGAGCCCTAAAAATTGCACAGAGTTCTAGAACATTTATTGGTAACCTTGCCTCCCGAGGATCCCAAACTCCCTGTGCTGTCAGAGACCCCCAACAGCTCACCAGTCTGAAAGACGTGCATCACATAGATGAACATGTTCTTTTTACAGGTAAATATATATATATATATATATATATATATATATATATATATATATATATATATATATATGCAGTAGATAGATAGATAGATAGATAGATAGATAGATAGGAATACATATTTAAAAATGCAAAGAACAATTTATACTTTGGGAAGAACATTGGAATGTAAAATATTTACAGTAAATACACAGTAAAATATTAAAATTGAATAAAAATGGTTTTCTTGTATTTGAGTGGAAAGTACTTCATAGTGTTTATTTATGTGTAAATATGTATATACATGTGTATATGTAACAACATTTTAAATCAGGGGGAGATAAAAGGCTAGTTTAAAATCCTCCACTACGCACAAAATATAGAGAAAATAACTCATTGTGTAGTTCATTAACAAATCTAGGCAGGCCCAGAGGCTTGTTTTCCCACAGAAAACCTCAATGAGTTATTTTGTCTATATCATGTGTATATGTGTTATATGTATGTATATAGCCCTTTCCACTCAAATACCTTACTATATATACCATATACATTTTAACCCTTATCACATAGTGTATATATGAGTGTAACAGTTTATTATTGTTCTGTTTGGTGCACATTTTTTGTCAACACTTAGGGGCATATTTATCAAGCTCCATATGGAGCTTGATGCCCCGTGTTTCTGGCGAGCCTTCAGACTCGCCAGAAACAGCAGATATGAAGCAGCGGTCACAAAGACCGCTGCTCCATAACCTGTCCGTCTGCTCTGAGCAGACGGACAGACATCGCCACAATACAACCCGATCGAGTACGATCGGGTTGATTGACATCCCCCTGCTGGCGGCCCATTGGCCGTGAGTCTGCAGGGGGCGGCGTTGCACCAGCAGCTCTTGTGAGCTGCTGGTGCAATGCTGAATACGGCGAGCGTATTGCTCGCCGTATTCAGCGAGGTCTGGCGGACCTGATCCGCACTGTCGGATCAGGTGCGCCAGACCTTGATAAATATGCCCCTTAGCATTTACATGAGCTTTTTAGTCATGTTAACCCGACAAGTGCAAATTTCACTGTGCTTGAGCAAACACATTTACTTTCAACTTATGAATACAAAGAGAAAAGCGCTCTACCAGGAATGAAGAACATCTTAGTAGCTAGTTCTATAGCAAGTTACCACCTAGCAGCAGCCTCTTTTAGGCCAGTTGTGCTAACCCAGGCAATTTTCCTTTGAACAAGGAATATGACAACCTAGATGATCATTCCAGCCTTACAGGTATGGGGGTGGTTAGTTGATTAAGACCAAATAAATAGTAACCATCAATAATCACCTAATCAACCCCCATCCAGGTATGAGGCTCGTTAGGAGATTAAAGTCTACAAAATCCTAACTAACAATAATCACTCAATTAACCCCCATACAGGTATGGGGGGTGATTGGGAGATTAAAGCCTAAACTGCCACCTCCCAACGCAAACTAGAACTACACTAACAACTAAACCCCCCTCTAAACTAACCCCCTCTAAACTAACCCAACTAAGTTACAAAAAAATAAAATATTAGAAATAGCCATTAGAAATAACTTTTCAAAATTTTAACTCTAATCATCCTTTTCTATTGGATTATTAGAATTTAAATTAAAAAAGGTATTTCTATTGGCTGATTCAAATCAGCCAACAGGAATTGAGTGGTACCCCTATATATTGGGGTTCTTTACTTCCGGGTTTCAGATCGCATGAAGAGAAGGGTTCCCTGAAGAGAGCCGAAGAAAGCAGATGCGGTGGAAGAGGCCGCTGAAGTCCGCCTCCGTGAAAATGGGCCCTGGCGCGGTTCATGGTGGCATAGGGGGTTAATAGTTAGAACTTTGGTGGGTTCATGGTGGCATAGGGTGTTAATAGTTAGCACTTGCGAAGTGTTCATGGCGGTGCAGGGGTTAATAGATAGTACTTGCAGTGGGTTGTGGCAGTTTAGAGTTAAATAGCGATTTGCGGTGGGTATGTGGCGGTTTAGATGTTTATTAGTTTAGTGTTAGTGTGCGATCGTGGGGTACTTCAGTTTAGGGGTATTAGGATTAGCTATTAGGCAGACGGCAGTAATATTCCAGGGATCATTTACTATTCATCACCAATATAGTCGGTGATGCTGGGTGTTAATTAAGCCAGCATCACTGATCAATGGTGTTTATTAGTTTAATGTTAGTGTGCGATCCTGGGGTACTTTAGTTTAAGGGTATTAGGATTAGTGATTAAGCAGACGGCAGTAATATTCCAGGGATTATTTACTATTTATCACCAATATGGTCAGCCATGCTGGGTATTGCTTAAGACAGCATCAGTGATCAATGGTGTGTATTGTAAACACCTTTCAACGATGCAGCTATGTCAGGAGCTTGGAATATTCCGACAAGCTCACTCGACATAGCGGCGGATTGCTTGTAATATTTTGCCTCCTTGTACCCCTTATAAACATTGGGGCCAAAGAGAGAAGTGCTCTACCAGTAACGAACAACAGCTCAGTAGCTTGTGCTATGGCGAGTTACCACCTAGGAGTAGCCTCTTTTAGCCCAGCTGTGTTTTTCACAGGGGAAAACTTTCCATAATTATATCAGTATGATCCCGTCAAGTAAGGTCAGTCCAGCCCTGAAATACCACGCAATCCTCCTTTGAACAAGGAACATTACATGACAACCCCAGACAATCGTTTCTGCCCTCTGTGGGCCTCATCAGTGAATTGCAGCCATATTCCTCTAAGCACACTGGGCAAGGAGTCTACGTTTGGTTTCCCCCATAACCTTTAGGAAGATCCCTCCAGGGTCATAATACAAATGAATACAAAGAGAGAAGCGCTCTACCAGGAATGAACAACAGCTCAGTAGCTTGTTCTATGGCAATTTACCAACTAGGAGCAACCTCTTTTAGCCCAGCTGTGCTTTTCACAGAGGAAAACTTTCCTGAAGTATATCAGTCTGATTCTGCCAAGTAAGGTCAGTCCAGCCCTGAAATACCAGGCAATTCTCCTTTGAACAACAAGCATGACAACCCCAGACGATCGTTTTGGCCTTCTGTGGGCCTCGTCAGTGAGCACACTGGGCAATTAGTCCACATCTGGTTTCCCCCGTCACCCTTAGGGAGACCCCCCAAGGGTCATAATAATAATGAATACAAAGAGAGAAAGAAAAAGAAAAGCGCTCTACCAGAAACGAACAACAGATCAGTAGCTTGTTATATGGCAAGTTGCCACCTAGGAGTAGCCTCTTTTAGCCCAGTTGTGTTTTTCATATTATTATTGTTTTGTTTGGTGCACATTTTTTTTAACACTTAGCCTTTACGCAAGCTTTTCATTCATGTTAAGCCGACAAGCGCAAATTTCACTGTGCTCGAGCAAACACATTTACTTTCAACTTACGTGCACAAGTTAGCATGGTCGCGATATTAGTTAGTGCGACTCGCACACCATTTGCAATCTAACCCTTTGTGAGGCACTGGCTCCTACTGAGCACATGCAAGAGATGGGAACGCAGTCTATTGTGAAGAGAACTCAAGCTGACACCAGAGGAGAGCTGCTGGTATATTTACAGCCTACTGTACACATCATTCTTTTTGGACTGGAACTATATATTTTATTTGTACATGCCAGTATTAGATCTTTTGCAGGCCTTGGCACCAATTGATATTTGGAGAACATAAGATTGAGTGTTTGTGATAACACTGCAAACCTACTGTGCTTCAAGACTTCTAGATTTGTTTTTAATATAAAACACATTTTCAAATTTCAAAAACATGTCTTTTAATGCTGGATAAACAATCTAGACTGTTCATGTCTCTTGGATCGGTTTTCTTGCTGCAATAGGGTGTTTGCATTGAACATTCATTAATAGATGAGCCTACTTAGTTTTAGTTATTCCAGCCTGGACTGTGACCACTTGGGAAGTGCTAGTTCATTTGAGTTAGGATCCTGACAAGTTGGGTCATGTTTAATAGTAAACAAGCTCTGCACATCATTGCTAGAAGTAGGTTACGCCTGCTTAGACTTTATTAATGTTGAGTGGACATTTTCATTCAGATCAGTGTTTATATGGCATTGTTTTTGTTGGGTAAGTAGAGTCTTAAAGGGATATTAAAAGGACACTGTACACTAGATTTTTCTTTGCAAAAATGTTTTGTAGATGATCCATTTATAAAGCCCATCTTGGAGTGTTTTTTGTAAACATGTATAGTTTTGCTTATTTTTAATAACATTGTGCTGATTTTCAGACTCCTAACCAAGCCCAAACGTTTTAGATGTAGACTGATGTCTACAGACTCCTGCTTTCTCCTGTTTGTCTAATGGGTCTTTTCAAATGCAGGGGATAGGGGGAAGGGTCTGCTCTTCCTGCTTTCCCAGCCCCTTTAAGTGGGTGTCCCAGCCTAACCTAATCAACAGTGCTAAACTGAATGCTTCTAAGTAAATTTTTAAAAGGCTTTATTTATTTTTTTTACAGTTTAATCTTTATTGGATCCATATTCAACAGAAAAAGAAAGAATAAAAAAAATATTTTTTCCAAAATTAATCACTGATTCAGGTAACTCCATCAATACAATAAAAAATAAACATTTTTCATCACCAAATTAATCAACTTCTCTATAATGTTCCTCCTTAATAACATTTCCCCTCCTTACACTTGCATGTCTTTGTGGAAAAAAAAGTGAGCCCCCCCCCCTAATTTCTTATTTAATCTGAAATTGAGTGATTCATTTAATTTGATCCTTCATATCACCGCCATAAATATTTATAAACTTACCCCAAGTCTTTAGAAAAACAAATTTCTTTTTAAGTCCATATAACTTACAATCTTATGCTTCTAAAATTTATTGATTAATTAAAACATTTTTTCACCAATTTAATCCAGTTTTTGAAAATTAATTGTCTAATCAAGAGAGTGGAAGTTAAGATAAATTCTTCATTCCCTTTCCAGTTTTCATTTTTACACAAAAAAAAAAGATTTTGCTAATCACCACCCGAGAGATGAAGTATGATACTTTAGCAAAGATTTGAGATAGTTTTGGGCAATCATAAACCAGATGACAAAAGTCTGGATTCATTGCAGAACATTTTAGACATCTCCTTTTCCATTTATTAACCTTCCTTGGGGGTCAAATAATCTTGATGTATTAATCTAGTTTGTGTCTCTCTTAATCTAGACTGTAACATCAAGTAATGAATAGTCCTCAGGCTATTCAGACATAGGGGCCTATCTATCAATCTCCGAATGGAGCTTGATGCCCCGTGTTTCTGGTGAGCAGAAACAGCAGTTATGAAGCAGCGGTCTAAAGACTGCTGCTCCATAACCTGTCCGCCTGCTCTGAGCAGACGGACAGACATCGCCAGAATTCAACCCGATTGGGTTGATTGACATCCCCCTCCGAGTCTGCAGGGGGCGGCGTTGCACCAGCAGTTCTTGTGAGCTGCTGGTGCAATGCTGAATACGGAGAGCGTATTGCTCTCCGTATTCAGCGAGGTCTGGCGGATCAGGTCCGCCAGACTTTGTTAAATATAGGCCTTAAAGTTTTAGTATATTCTGCATTGATCATAAAAGCCCATTTTCCAGACAACCTTAAAAAATTACATCCCGTGACAAAAGATTTCTATAAATTAATGGTAAAGACCACCTATTTGGATTCTGCTTGTCTAGAAGTTCCAACAAAGAGTGGTGCAGCCATAACCCTGGAATACATCTCGAAATCCTAACCACATAACTTCTAAGTTGCATAAAATAGAATTTTTGTGATTCTGGTATATTATATTTCTTCTGAAAATGTTTAAATATATAAGGTTTGTTAAAGTTAAATCCATTATGTGCCTAATTGTTCTTATTTGTTTAAGTTCCCATTCTTTAAATATTTTGCAAATATTACCCGCTGGAACATACATATATTCCCTGATATTGGAAGATAGCTAGAAACCTTTAAATCCCTATCCCACATTTTATTCACCTTTCTCCAAGTCAATAGAATATCTTTAGAGGGTGTAGATACATTTTCTTGTCTAACTCTCTATTTGTAGCATCCAGAATAAAGTTTAGAGAATGTGGAGCACACACATACTCCTCCAATGTTTAACATGAAAGAGAGATGTCACTAGATAACCAATCCAGCGGGTATCTAAGAATTGCTGAGTAATTATACAGTTTTAGGTTGAGTACAGTTCCCCCTCCTTTGAAGTAAGGTTGATATAATTTTTCCAATTTAATTCTCTGCCTTTTTCCCTGCCATGAAAATTTTCTCAAGGCTTGATTATATCCAAGAATATCTTGGTCTTTAATTAAAATAGGGATCACCCCCCACCCAAAAAAATATATATAAATATTATATATCATATTACTCCCTCCCTACCGCCCCCTCCACTCCTGAAATTACAAGTGAATGTTAGCAATTTGTTCTATATGGATTTTTAATCCCTTATCTTGATAACAAATAAAATCCAGATCCTACCAGGAAAATCCTCCCTTTTCCTTTTTAATTTCTAATAATAGGTGGCTATAATTGCAGTATTTATTAAAAGATTTTTTACCTCTGAAATTGACGGAGTTTTATTGTAAGTCCAATTTACAAAAATGAATTTCCTAAGGATTAAGCTCACTAGTTGAACAAATTTACCTTTCTTTTCCCAGGAGTCATTGCTAACCAAAAGGAGAATAGCTTCCTTGGTCAAACAAATCTTCCTTTTTGTTATTAAAGAGAGAAGACAGCTCGTTTTGGACCAAAATTGTTTTAACTTTGTACATTCCTATAATAGATGTCCTAAATCTGGGTTTGCATATAAACATTTGGGACATACATTTCTAACTTCCTTTTTCCATTTAGCAACCCTACATGGTATAAGATAATATCTATGAAGTAATCTAAATTGAGTTTCTCTTAAGTATTGTCTACTGTTCTAAGGATTTTATATATTGAAGATAGAGACCATTTCCCGAAATTAATGACTTCTAATAATGGATGCTTATGCCAAATCTGCGGGAAGTTCCTAACCAATTTTGCAATATAATTTTTAGCTTGAAGAAAACATAATTTATGTAAGAACTTACCTGATAAATTAATTTCTTTCATATTAGCAAGAGTCCATGAGCTAGTGACGTATGGGATATACATTCCTACCAGGAGGGGCAAAGTTTCCCAAACCTCAAAATGCCTATAAATACACCTCTCACCACACCCACAATTCAGTTTAACGAATAGCCAAGAAGTGGGGTGATAAGAAAGGAGCGAAAGCATCAAAATCAAGGAATTGGAATAATTGTGCTTTATACAAAAAAATCATAACCACCACAAAAAGGGTGGGTCTCATGGACTCTTGCTAATATGAAGGAAATGAATTTATCAGGTAAGTTCTTATATAAATTATGTTTTCTTTCATGTAATTAGCAAGAGTCCATGAGCTAGTGATGTATGGGATAGCAGATACCCAAGATATGGAACTTCCACGCAAGAGTCACTAGAGAGGGAGGGATAAAATAAAGACAGCCAATTCCGCTGAAAAAATAATCCACAACCCAAATCAAAAGTTTTAAATGAAAAAAACTGAAAACATAAGCAGAAGAATCAAACTGAAACAGCTGCCTGAAGTACTTTTCTACCAAAAACTGCTTCAGAAGAAGAGAAAACATCAAAATGGTAGAATTTAGTAAAAGTGTGCAAAGAAGACCAAGTTGCTGCTTTGCAAATCTGATCAACAGAAGCTTCATTCCTAAAATCCCAGGAAGTAGAAACTGACCTAGTAGAATGAGCCGTAATTCTTTGAGGCGGGGACTTACCCGACTCCACATAAGCATGATGAATCAAAGACTTTAACCAAGACGCCAAAGAAATGGCAGAAGCTTTCTGACCTTTCCTGGAACGAGAAAAGATAACAAAAAGACTAGAAGTCTTTCTAAAATCTTTAGTAGCTTCGATATAATATTTCAAAGCTCTTACTACATCCAAAGAATGTAAAGATCTCTCCTTTGAATTCTTAGGATCAGGGCACAATGAAGGGACAACAATTTCTCTACTAATGTTGTTAGAATTCACAACCTTAGGTAAAAATTGAAATGAAGTCCACAACACCGCCTTATCCTGATGAAAAATCAGAAAAGGAGATTCACAAGAAAGAGCAGATAACTCAGAAACTCTTCTAGCAGAAGAGATAGCCAAAAGGAACAAAACTTTCCAAGAAAGTAATTTAATATCCAGAGAATGCATAGGTTCAAACGGAGGAGCCTGTAAAGCCCTCAGAACCAAATTAAGACTCCAAGGAGGAGAGATTGACTTAATGACAGGCTTGATACGAACCAAAGCCTGTACAAAGCAATGAATATCAGTAAGATTAGCAATCTTTCTGTGAAAAAGAACAGAAAGAGCAGAGATTTGTCCTTTCAAAGAACTTGCAGATAAACCTTTATCCAAACCATCCTGAAGAAACTGTAAAATTCTAGGAATTCTAAAAGAATGCCAGATTACTTATGAGAAGAACACCAAGAAATGTAAATCTTCCAGACTCGATAATAAATCTTCCGAGACACAGATTTATGAGCCTGTAACATATTATTAATTACTGAGTCAGAGAAACCTCTATGACTAAGAATCAAGCGTTCAATTTCCATACCTTCAAATTTAATGATTTGAGATCCTGATGGAAAAATGGGCCTTGAGATAGAAGGTCTGGCCTTAACGGAAGTGTCCAACGTTGGCAACTGGCCATCCGAATGAGATCCGCATACCAAAACCTGTGAGGCCATGCTGGAGCCACCAGCAGTACAAACGAACGTTCCATTAGAATTTTGGAGATCACTCTTGGAAGAAGAACTAGAGGCGGAAAGATATAGGCAGGATGATAATTCCAAGGAAGTGACAACGCGTCCACTGCTTCCGCCCGAGGCTCCCTGGATCTGGACAGATACCTGGGAAGTTTTTTGTTTAGATAAGAGGCCATCAGATCTATTTCTGGAAGTCCCCAGATTTGAACAATCTGAAGAAATACCTCTGGGTGAAGAGACCATTCGCCCGGGTGTAACGTCTGGCGACTGAGATAATCCGCTTCCCAATTGTCTACAACTGGGATGTGAACTGCAGAAATTAGACAGGAGCTGGATTCCGCCCATACAAGTATCCGAGATACTTCTTTCATAGCTTGAGGACTGTGAGTCCCACCTTGATGATTGACAAAATTAGGAAAAAACGTAGGGCATTTAAATTATTAAAAGAAAATAGTACAGACTCAGCATACAATATTTATAAGGAATGTAACAAAGCATGCAAAAAAGCAATCAAATTAGCCAAAATTGAAAATGAAAAATTAATTGCCAAGGATTCTAAGTCTAACCCTAAAAGGTTCTTTAAGTACATAAATAGCAAAAAATCTAAGAAGGATAATATAGGTACATTAAAATGTGTGGAGGGTAGCATGATAAATAATGACAGGGAAAAGGCTGAGGTACTAAACCAGTTTTTTTCTTCAGTATACACAAGAGAGGAACCATTGAATGATACTTTGGAACAGAATAGAACATGCCAGTCCATACCACTAACTGGGTTTTGTTTAGAGGATATCAGGAAAAAACTAAAAAATATTAAGGTAAATAAAACTCCAGGCCCAGATGGAATACACCCAAGGGTGTTAAGTGAACTTAGCACTGTTATAGACAAACCTTTACTCTTAATTTTTCAAGACTCATTATCCTCAGGCATGGTACCCCAGGATTGGCGTAAAGCTGATGTGGTGCCACTCTTCAAAAAGGGAAGCAGGGATGATCCAGGAAGCTATAGACCAGTTAGTCTGACATCAATAGTGGGGAAGATATTTGAAGGGATTATAAGGGATTATATTGATGAGCATATTCGTGTAAACAAGATTATGAGTTCTAATCAGCATGGCTTTAGGAGAAATAGATCATGTCAAACTAATCTAATTAGATTCTACGAGGAAGTAAGTAAAAATATAGATAAAGGGGAATCAGTTGATGTGATATACTTAGATTTTGCAAAGGCATTTGATACAGTGCCACATGAGAGATTAATGCACAAAATTAAGGGACTGGGAATAGCTGAAAATGTTAGCTCATGGATAAATAACTGGATAAAAGATAGGGAGCAACGAGTAGCAGTAAATGGATCATACTCAGATTGGACAAAGGTAATCAGTGGCGTCCCCCAGGGATCAGTACTGGGCCCTGTTCTTTTTAATATTTTTATAAATGACTTGGAGCAAGGATTAAATAGCGACATCTCTATTTTTGCAGATGATACTAAGTTAAGTAAGGTCATTAGGTCAGAGCAGGATGAACTCTCTTTGCAAAGGGATTTGCTAAAATTAGAACTATGGGCAAGTGAATGGAAAATGAGATTTAATACGGAAAAATGTAAGGTTCTACATTTTGGAAGTAAAAATAAGCAGGCTATGTATTTTTTAAATGGGACAAGACTTAGCCAAACACAGGAGGAAAGGGATTTGGGAGTAGTAATAGATAACAAGCTAAAGATGAGTGCACAATGCAGGGCAGCGGCTTCAAAGGCTAATAAGATACTAGCATGTATTAAAAGAGGCATTGATTCAAGGGAGGAAAGCATAATTCTGTCATTATATAAAGCCCTGGTAAGACCTCACCTTGAGTTTGGAGTGCAGTTCTGGGGACCGATTGCTAAAAAAGATATTGCAGAACTAGAAAAAGTTCAGAGAAGGGCCACAAAGCTAATAAGGGGATTGGAGAAATTAACCTATGAGGAGAGGCTAGCCAAACTGGGTCTGTTCTCTTTAGAAAAAAGGCGCTTGAGAGGTGACATGATTACTTTATATAAATATATTCAAGGCCCATATACAGAGATGGCAGAAGCTCTTTTTATTCCAAGAAAATTGGTTCTGACAAGAGGTCATAATTTAAGGTTGGAGGAAAGGAGATTTAATCTCCTGCAACGGAAACGTTTTTTCACTGTAAGAGCAATAAAATTGTGGAACTCATTACCAAAGGAGGTAGTGAATGCCAATACCATAGATACATTTAAAAATAGTCTGGATAAATTTCTGTATATAAACAAAATTCATGGATATGATTGCTAGTATTAAATGGGTCACATTTTAATGGGGTTATTTAAGCTTAACTGCAGCTTTTTGTAAGTATTTTAGATTTGTATAGGTTGAACTCGATGGACTTCAGTCTTTTTTCAACCTTATCTACTATGTTACTATGTTACATACGCCACAGTTGTGACATTGTCCGTCTGAAAACAAATAAATGATTCTCTCTTCATAAGAGGCCAGAACTGGAGAGCTCTGAAAATCGCACGGAGTTCCAAAATGTTGATTGGTAATCTCGCCTCCTGAGATTCCCAAACCCCCTGCGCTGTCAGAGATCCCCATACAGCTCCCCAGCCTGAAAGACTCGCATCTGTTGAGATCACAGTCCAGGTTGGACGAACAAAAGAGGCCCCTTGAATTAAACGATGGTGATCCAACCACCAAGTCAGAGAAGATCGAACATTGGGATTTAAGGATATTATTTGTGATATCCTTGTATAATCCCTGCACCACTGGTTCAGCATACAAAGCTGAAGAGGTCTCATGTGAAAATGAGCAAAGGGGATCGCGTCCGATGCAGCAGTCATGAGACCTAGAATTTCCATGCAAAAAGCTACCGAAGGGAATGATTGAGACTGAAGGATTCGACAAGCTGAAACCAACTTTAGACGTCTCTTTTCTGTTAGAGACAAAGTCATGGACACTGAATCTATTTGAAAGCCCAAAAAGGTTACCTTTGTCTGAGGAATCAAAGAACTCTTTGGTAAATTGATCCTCCAACCATGTCTTTGAAGAAACAACGCAAGTTGATTCGTATGAGATTCTGCAGAATGTAAAGACTGAGCAAGTACCAAGATATCGTCCAAATAAGGAAATACCGCAATACCCTGTTCTCTGATTACAGAGAGAAGGGCACCGAGAACCTTTGAAAAGATCCTTGGAGCTGTTGCTAGGCCAAACGGAAAGGTAACAAACTGGTAACGCTTGTCTAGAAAAGAGAATCTCAGAAACTGATAGTGATCTGGATGAATTGGAATATGAAGATATGAATCCTGTAAATCTATTGTGGACATATAATGCCCTTGCTGAACAAAAGGCAGAATAGTCCTTATAGTCACCATTTTGAATGTTGGTATTCTCACATAACGATTCAATATTTTTAGATCCAGAACTGGTCTGAAGGAATTCTCCTTCTTTGGTACAATGAATAGATTTGAGTAAAACCCCAGACCTCGTTCCAGAACTGGAACTGGCACAATTACCCCAGCCGACTCTAGGTCTGAAACACATTTCAGAAATGCCTGAGCCTTTACTGGGTTTACTGGAATGCGAGAGAGAAAAAACTTCTCACAGGAGGTCTTATCTTGAAACCTATTCTGTATCCTTGAGTAAAAATGTTCTGAATCCAAAGACTGTGAACCGAATTGATCCAAATATCTTTGAAAAATCGTATCCTGCCCCCTACCAGCTGTGCTGGAATGAGGGCCACACCTTCATGCGAATTTGGGAGAAGGTTTTGACTTTCTAAAAGGCTTGGATTTATTCCAGACTGGAGAAGGCTTCCAAACGGAAACCGTTCCTTTAGGGGAAGGGTCAGGCTTCTGTTCCTTATTCTGACGAAAGGAACGAAAACGATTAGCAGCTCTGTATTTACCTTTAGACTTTTTGTCCTGCGGAAAAAAGGTTCCTTTCCCCCCAGTAACAGTTGAAATAATAGAATCCAACTGTGAACCAAATAATTTATTACCTTGGAAAGAAAGAGAAAGCAAAGTTGACTTAGAAGTCATATCTGCATTCCAAGATTTAAGCCATAAAGCTCTTCTAGCTAAAATAGCTAAAGACATATACCTGACATCAATTCTAATGATATAAAAAATGGCATCACAAATAAAGTTATTAGCATGTTGAAGAAGTTTGACACTTGTTGCGCTAAAGTCTCCAACCAGAAAGTTGAAGCTGCAGCAACATCAGCCAAAGAAATAGCAGGTCTAAGAAGATTACCTGAACATAAATAAGCTCTCCTTAGAAAGGATTCAATCTTCCTGTCTAAAGGATCCTTAAAGGAAGTACTATCCGCCGTAGGAATAGTAGTACGTTTAGCAAGAGTAGAAATAGCCCCATCAACTTTAGGGATTTTATCCCAAAATTCTAATCTATCAGATGGCACAGGGTACAATTTCTTAAACCTTTGAGAAGGAGTAAATGAAGTACCCAGACTATTCCATTCCCTAGAAATTACTTCTGAAATAGCATCAGGAACTGGAAAAACTTCAGGAATAACTACATGAGGTTTAAAAACCGAATTTAAACGCTTAGTAGATTTTGTATCAAGAGGACTAGACTCTTCCATATCTAATGCAATTAACACTTCTTTAAGTAAAGAACGAATAAACTCCATCTTAAATAAATATGAAGATTTATCAGTGTCAATATCTGAGGTAGAATCTTCTGAACCAGATAGATCCTCATCAGAAACAGATAAATCAGAATGATGACGGTCACTTAAAAATTCATCTGAAATATGAGAAGTTTTAAAAGACCTTTTACGCTTACTGGAAGGAGGAATAACAGACAGAGCCTTCCTAATAGAATTAGAAACAAATTCTTTTACATTAACAGGGACATCCTGAACATTAGATGTTGAAGGAACAACAACAGGTAATGGATTATTACTAATGGAAATACAATCTGCATTAGAAAGTTTATCATGACAGTTATCACAAACAACAGCCGGAGGAACAGTTACCAAAAGTTTACAACAGATGCACTTAACTTTAGTAGAACCAGCATCAGGCAGCGTCTTTCCAGAAGTAGATTCTGATCCAGGGTCATGTTGAGACATCTTGCAATATGTAATAGAAAAAAACAACATATAAAGCAAAATTATCAAATTCCTTAAATGACAGTTTCAGGAATGGGAAAAAATGCCAAATGAACAAGCCTCTAGCAACCAGAAGTAATGAAAAATGAGACTGAAATAATGTGAAAAAAAAGGTGGAGACAAGAATGACGCCCACATTTTTTGGCACCAAAAATGACGCCCACATTATTGGCGCCAAGTACAATGCCCATATTTTTTGGCGCCAAGTATGACGCCACATCCTGTGACGCTGAAAAAAACGACGCCCACAATTTTGGCGCAAAAAAACGTCTGAACGTCAAAAAATGACGCAACCATGCATAAACTTCCGGCGTCAATTAGGGCGCCGGAAATGAATTTTTTGCGCCAAAAAAGTCTGTGCCAAGAATGACGCAATAAATTGAAGCATTTTCGGCCCCCGCGAGCCTAACAGCCCACAGGGAAAAAAGGTCAATTGAAAAAAATTCTTTTAAGGTAAGAAATAAATATTTCATATGAATTATCCCAATAATGAAACTGACTGTCTGAAAATAAGGAATACTGATTATCCTGAATCATGGCAAATATAAGTTTAAAGACATATATTTAGAACTTTACATATAAAGTGCCCAACCATAGCTTAGAGTGTCATAATAAAATAAGACTTACTTACCCTAAGACACTCATCTACATATAGTAGACAGCCAAACCAGTACTGAAACGAGAATCAGTAGAGGTAATGGTATATAAGAGTATATCGTTGATCTGAAAAGGGAGGTAAGAGATGAATCTCTACGACCGATAACAGAGAACCTATGAAATAGATCCCGTAGAAGGAGACCATTGAATTCAAATAGGCAATACTCTCTTCACATCCCTCTGACATTCACTGCACTCTGAGAGGAAAACCGGGCTCCAGCCTGCTGCGAAGCGCATATCAACGTAGAATCTAGCACAAACTTACTTCACCACCTCCATGGGAGGCAAAGTTTGTAAAACTGAATTGTGGGTGTGGTGAGGGGTGTATTTATAGGCATTTTGAGGTTTGGGAAACTTTGCCCCTCCTGGTAGGAATGTATATCCCATACGTCACTAGCTCATGGACTCTTGCTAATTACATGAAAGAAAGTAACCTTTATGGTTGAGTTGAACTTAAGTTGAATTTTGTAAAAATGAGGGGGGAAAAAGAATGTATTAAAATTTGATCTCACTACCTCTTCCATATCTAATACCACTGGAGCATGATCAGATAATACTAACCTGGAAATTTTACATTGCTCTATTCTTGAGACCAAGGGGCTGATTTATCAATGTCTGTCAGACATGATACGCTGTAGGCATTTAACATTTCACAAGCAGTTCACAGAACTGCTTGTGCAATGCCGACCCCTGCAGATTTGCGGCCAATCGGCCGCTAGCAGGGGGTGTCAATCAGCCCGATCGTATTGGATTGGACAGATTCCAGACAGCAGCCTCAGAGGCAGCGGACCAGTTATGGAGCCGCGGCCTTTAGACCACTGCTTCATAACTGCTGTCTCCAGCGAGCCTGAAGGTTCGCGCGGAAATAGGGGCATCAAGCAACATTCAGAGCTTGATAATTCGGCCCCCAAGACTTCTGATATAAAAAATAAATCAATCCTCTGAAACGTAATGTGGGAGTTGGAGAAGCATTTACAATCAATATTATCAGGGTTCAATCTTCTCCACACGTCCACAACATCCAGTGCAGAGAAAAAAGGTGTGTGTGAGTTGGTTGATGATTTATGTCCTCCCCTGTTGGAATGGTTGTGGCATTTGAGTTTCTTAGGTTTGTCTGCATCAGCGTTGGATAAAAAAAATGGCTGCTCTGGCGTTTAGACTGAAGTTATTAAGTTTGCAGGATGTGACAAAAAATGTTTTTGTTCGCCAGATTCTGAAAGGTATGAAAAAGAAGGTAGGGATATCGGATGGTAGGCGGCCCATAACTTTTTCGATGCTGGTCCGTATTTGGGAGGTTTTACCTGAAGTGTGTTTGTCGCATTTTGAGATCAGCCTTTTTCGGGCAGTTTTTGTATTGGCCTTTTTTGGGGCTTTCAGGATTTTGGAATTGGTAAGCCGGAGTAGAGTGTCTCCTGGGGGTTTGTTGATGGAAGACGTGTCCTCTTCAAGGGTAGATATTTTGCTGAGAAGATGTAAAACAGATCAATATGGTAAAGGTAGCATGATAGTATTGTTTGCTAATGGTGGCGAAGTGTGCCCGTGCAGGAGTTTGGATGATTTCATGAGGTTACGGCCTTCTGTAAAGGGGCCTTTGTTTATACACTTGAATGGTTTGTTCCTGTCCCAATTTCAGTTTAGGGCAGTGTTGGTAAAAGTTTTGAGGCATTTGGGTTTAATACCCGCAGAATTTGGATCCCACTCGTTCCGGATTCGGGCAGCTACTGAGGCTGCGTTAGGAGGTTTGAGTGAGAAGACTGTGAAGAGTATTGTGAGGTGGGGATCAAATAAGTACCGTTTATATATTCGTCCTGATTTGAGAGTTTAGAGTTTGTTAAGTTCACTAATGTGTCTTGTCTCATTATCCTAGGTGTGAGAAGGATATGGTTGGTGGGACATTCTTTCATCTATTGGGCAAGGAGAGGGGCTTCTATGAAGGAGGAAGGTTTATTGTTAGGCTTCCCTGCAGCAGATTGGGGGGTAAAATGGTTTGGGGTCAGGGGCCTCAGGTGGGAAAGGGTGTTGTTGATGGTTCTGGAATATTGTCGACAATTTCTGCATCCGGATGTTTTGTTGATTCATGCTGGGGGAAACGACTTTGGTTTCATGTCACAGCAAGAATTAGTCAGGAAAATCAAGAGGGATTTGGGTAGATTGCAGGACTTGTATCCTCGAATGAGGATTGTGTGGTCGGATATTGTTCCCAGGCAGGTGTGGAGGGCCGTGTGGGATCCAGTTCGGTTGGATAAAAGTAGGAGGAAGATAAATAAACTTGTTGGATCCTTTGTCCGTAAACTGGGGGGGGGGGCAGTTTCTCATCACCGTGACTTAGAAGATGTGGGTCAAGGGGAATTTTATTTGAGAGATGGAGTGCATCTCAATGAGTTTGGCTTGCAGCTATTCATTTTGGATTTTAAAGAAACACTGAGGAGGTTGGCAGGACTGGAATGATGGTATCAATCCAGTCTTTGGCAGGGGTGCTAGTTCTTTACACAGGTCGGTACATATGGTCAAGTAGAAAAGGGGGAAGTTGGTTGCCTCTCCACGGGGTGAGAGAGCAGTTGTAGGGCTTCTAGGGTCAAGGGTCCCTTAGAGCCAGGTGTTGTAAAGATGGGATTGACGGGCTCAACAGCTAGTAAGTTGTGTCCAGAGGGCTCACGGCCATATTAGTATTATTAAGGGAGGAACTAGCACCGCAGTTTGGATAAAATATATGAAGGTTGATCTGGAGAAGAAGTTTTAATAATTTATTATTATTGGAGGTTTTATATGGTTATTTAAAGTTTATTTAATAAATATATGTACAGTATTTAAATAAAAGGAGCTGCGGCCAATTTTTTATACCAATAAAGTGTTGTGTCTTTATTTAAGGTAAAAGTTATGGTAGGGGTAAGTTAAAGAAAGGATGAGTGTCATTTGGGGCGTAACATTGACAACTCATAAGGTCAGGGCCAAAAACATTTTTATTTTCATAGGTTAGCTGTGATTTTTTATAGTTCAGCTTATTGGACATTTCAGTTGCCTTGGAGTACCATTAAAATCGCCTGACAAAATCAATTGGTCATCTATAAAGCAACAAAGTCCTCCAGCTCCTCAAATATAAAAATACCTTTTTTATTATTTCATCATAGGTCCAAAAGCAAACAGCAATGTTTTGGGCCTAGCTCAGCCCTTCATCATGCATTGCTTTATAGATAGCTGTTTGAGACTTGGTAACTTCTGCACTCCCATAACAGGTGCTGTCTCCATTTGTGATTTTATTTTAACTATATTGTTCCTGTTCCTGGTCTCATACATGGGAAAATGAGAGGCAGTAACTGTAGAATAATGAGAAGCAAAAGCAGTTATTATTCTGGCACTTTCATTTCTTTATTTCCAATTTTGGCCAGAATGTCACTTCCTCCCTCATTACAGCATCATGCGCCACCTATAGGCTGCTTACAGAACACCTTTTACAGGACTCATAGAAACTTCAAACAGAAAAAAATTGTGTGTTGTATATTTTTCTAATAATTTCAACAATCTAATTTCCAGTCCATCACACTCTTCCCTCCTTCTTTTTGACGATGCCTGGCATCAATACTTAGTCAGTCTATCGTCTTTTAGTCAGTCATTTAACAAGTCCAGATATGTATTGGTTGCCACCAAGGAACTGCATTAACTAATAACTACCTGGTAAGTCATTGGACTGCCTGGGATTAAGTAAATGTGCACTGTGTTAATCTGACTTTGTCTGTAAATTGGCTGACCTAATGTGTCATACATCAAAAATTCTTTAGGCTTTGCATGTCTGGTTCTTCTCCATCACTGTTCTCCAGTTGCATTTCTTGTCTTACAGGTAATGCTTGACTTGGCAGAGGCAATTCTTCTGGTTCTAGCCTAACCATTTCCTCTTCCTGAATCTGGTAGCCAGTCTCTGTCCTGTCTTCCTGTTCATGTACTGGTTCTAATTTTGTTGTTGTTGTTGTAGGATTGAACACTTTTGTGGAAGGTCTTATTGAAGGTATATGTTCAGTTTGAGACTTTTGTTGAGGTGCAGGATGGTCATGGTTTACTGTAGTCGCTGGTAGGTAAGGATAGTACCATTCTTCCTCATCCGAGAATTCCTCCTCCTGGTCCATATCTGTCTCTGTGTCTTTTCTCTTACCTACTTGTCTTTTTTTCACTGGCACTTTCAGAATGCGCTCTTCAACAGGTAAGACATTCACTGGTAGTAAAAGATTTCTGTGCAATACTCAAATAGTCTTTTTACCAGTTTTAGATTGGATCTTGTACACTGGCCCATCTTTGATCCTTTCCACCACTTTGTGCACTGATTTTTCCCAGTATGGACGAAGCTTAACCGGCCCTTCTCTCTCAGAGAGATTTTGTACTAACTTATAAGCAGAAGGATACCAATGGCACTCCTACAGGTCTTTCATAAACCCTCAAAATCCCATTAACATAAATATAATTTGTTTTATTACAATTGTATTGTGGGTAGGAAGTGCTGTGCATTAAGTTTCATAGCAGACAGATAATAAGAGAGGGAGAGGCGCCAACTCTTATAAAAGAATACACTAATAGCACTCAAGGGTTTAGGGGTTAATCTAACAGCTTTAAAAAAGCTGATAATATTAAACAGTTTACTTGCAGTATGAGAAATGTGGGATCACAGGAATTAAAACGTAACTTTTATTAAGCCACATAAAATAGGATGTTTAAATTAAAAGCACTCTCCAGTACTTTAAGGCAGTAAAATGTATTTTATTAGTGAAATTTACTGTGAGCTGCCTTTAACGGTTTCTTACCCCACTTGTTTGTGAGTCGTCAGATATTCCACTGTAAATCAATTGCACTTATTAACTCTGTCCTTACTTATGGAACCTTTAGTATAGGTACTTAATCTTGTGTGTAACAACTGATCAAGTTAGTGTAGCGGAACAAAGGGGTCGTATTGGTTAAATAACTGATTCGGATTGTCTGCCTTGCAAGAAATTGGCACTCAGTATAAACAATGCAGGGGTTAATAAAATAGCCTGATACACAATATGTAAATAATTAAGTGTGAGCTCAAACTAAAACCTCTTATGTATTTTGAATCAATGATGCATGTTCAATATCAGTGATAGAGCTCCGGTATACTATTAGTGTAAAGGTGTCACATAAATATTACCCAAATTAAGTTAAGTGAATTTCTGAGGTAGCCGAGTCTTAATTTAACAGCAAGGGGTCAATTTATCAAGCTCCGTACGGAAACAGAAGTTATGAAGCAGCGGTCTAAAGACCGCTGCTCCATAACTTGTCCGCCTGCTCTGAGGCGGCGGACAGAAATCAACCCGATCGAATACGATCGGGTTGATTGACACCCCCTGCAGAATCTGCAGGGGGCGGCATTGCACCAGCAGTTCACAAGAACTGCTGGTGCAACGATAAATGCAGACAGCGTATGCTGTCGGCATTTATCGATATGCGGTGGACGTGATACGCTACATTGTATCATGTCCGTCCACACTTTAATAAATATACCCCCTCGAGTTTAAGTGCAAAGTGCAAAAGCACATGTGAGTAGCGGAATCTGTGTATTAACTCTGAGCCGTTCTAGTATGGTCGTAATTCAAGGCTGAGCATTCCTATGGTAAGTAAACAAACTGCATTAAGGTAGCCTGAGGCAATCTAAAACACAGTAGCTCCTAGGACTCCTCACCAGTACCCTAACGTCCCTAACATGTTTTGCCTTGAACGGCTTTGTCAAAGGTAATCGCGCCGCTGGAGGGTCAGCTTTTAATAGCGTGTAGGATCAGTCACACCCACATTGCAAGCGCCATCAACGGACAGCCTAATCGAATCAGTATCTCAGCCATCCTAACTGTTTGCAGTGATTGGCTGAACTGGTTACAAGTATTACATTTTTGAGAAGCAGAATTTAGCTAAATTGATTGCAAAGTTTGTAACAAAATTTTACATTAAAGATCTAGAGTTGAAAACTTAACATATCTCATGATTCAAGATATAGTATGAACCCTTCTTTAGCTAGCTTGATCAGTTAAAAAATGTATATTAGTAAGCTCATTCTTATTCTATATTATGATCTGTATTAAACTTAGTACTTCACTAGTACTATTTAGATCTGAATAGCGACATTACCAAGATTAACATAAAGGTTAAACTGTTCATTCTAATACATGGACCTAATACATTGATACTACGTGAATTTATCTTTTGTGTTGTGTGTGTGCTAAAGGTGATAAGAGGGGTAATAATATTTAATGCTAAATTCAATAACAGAAAATAATGTTGTTAAGAAAAAATTCCCACTCGAAGATGGGTTTTTTAGGATAATATTGACTTAACCTTTACAGTCTTGTGAATCTAGTTTTTGTGGTGCTTGGTGTTCTTTATAGGTGCTGTGCTATTTTGTCATATTGGGGGGGAGGGGGAAAAAGGGTGATAAGGTCCCTAAAAAAGGATTCATTCTTCAATGCTTGGAGCGCATATATAGTTTTAAGTATATGATGTTATTATTATGAAACTGGTCTGATAAAGGAATAACTTTTTGTAGTATTTAAATGGTAAACTAGACAGGTATGATCGTATTTGTCTATTATAAATCTGTATCTATTGTTTCTTACAAGATCGCTATATGTAGTGCTTGTGTATGGTTAAGTACTATAGTCTGACTTTTATAAGTTATGTATTGTTTTTGTAATAAGTAAAAAGTATACATCTGTATAGGATTATACGTATGGTACTGATCCAAAAAGCAGAAGGTATTTACCCTAATTTTGTAGTTGCTAGTAATGAACAAACTTGTGTGTTTTTTATGCAGAGACTGACATATTACATACATTATCAATATCTGTCTCTGTGTTCATCTTTACTTTTGTAAGTATAATTGGCTTTGGTCAAAGTCAGAACTTAGAGAAAAGGGCTGAAGTTGTTTTGTTCATTCAAACCATAGGTTTGGACTGAATTAAGTAGAAATATCCATCTACTTTCTGCCATTAGAAGAGTTTTTTCTAAATCACCTCCTCTTATTCCCAGTTTTACTTGCCGGATGCCAAAGCATTTCAGGTCCGATTGTTTTGAATTGTGTTTGTTGAGAAAATGTCGGGCTAACGACGTGAGTTGTTTTCCAGCTTTAAGATCTTTTGCCGCATTTTTAATGTTCCTCAGATGCTCCTGTAATCTCGTTCTTATTTTTCTCGTCGTCATGCCAACGTAGATTTTCTCACTTTTACATTGTAGGGCATAGACGACTCTCTCTGTTTGGCAATTTATGTATGACTGAATTATGTGGCGTTTGTTAAAGCGGTCACAAACTTCATGTGATTTTATCATGAAACTGCAGGTACTGCAGGATCCGCATTTGAAAGAGCCATGTTTTGTTGGGCCAGTTGTTTTTGGATCTTCCAGATGGCTTGGACTCACTAAATCTTTAAGGTTGCATGTTCTTCTGAATCCAGTGTGCACTTTTTCACCCAGAATTTGTGACAGGATTGGATCTGATCTGAGTATATCGGATTTTCGTACTAACATCCGTAATACTTCTTTCCTTTAGCAAATGATTTTTCGCTATTTTCAGATGCAATTTTGTAAGCTTCTTGCATTCTGGATGCCCACTTTTGAGCAAATGTCAGGTGACTTTGTGTATCGTTTTCTGATTCTAGGTTAAGCATCAGATCAATTGGCAACCGGGAGATCTTCCATACAGTAGAAAGAATGGTGAATATCCAGTGGCTTCATGTCTGGTACAATTATACGCATGAACCAGATGTGGAAGATGTTCTTTCCAGTCAGACTTTTTTTCTTCCTCCAGAGTGCGAAGCATCTGCAACAAGGTATGGTTCAGTCTTTCTAATGGATTACCCTGTGGGTAGTAAGGGGTAGTCCTTGAATGAGAAATCACTGCCAATTGTTGCAGTGTCTGGGACAAATTTTTCTCGAATTCTCATCCTTGATCGTGATGTAGTTTCTCCGGATATACAAAACGTGGTATGAAATCCTGAAAGATCTTCTCTGCCGCCGTTTTCCCTAATTTATTCTTTGTTGGGTACGCTTGTGCAAAGCATGTGAAATTATCTACAAGGATGAGTATGTATTCGTACCCTCCTTTGCTTTGCTCCAAGTGAAGATAATTGATGGACACTATCTCAAAGGGTGAACTTGTGTTGATTGAAAACATAGGTGCTCTTTCAGAAATGTTTGGACACTTCTGTTTGATACAGTTGCACCTCTTGAACACACATTCATCAATTTCCTTCTGCATAAACGGCCAGTAAAATCGGTCACGTGCTAAATGGGTTACCTTGTCAGTGCCAATGTGACCCATGTTATCATGAAGATTTTTCAAAACCAATGGCTACAACTTTTCTGGTAGGGCTAGCTGTTTCTGATTCCCTGTGTGCCGGTACAGAATTCCTTCTTCAACTATTAGCTTGTTCCACTCATTTATCAGACGCCTGGTTTCTCTGGTCATGCTTTTCTTTTCCTTGTTGTTTGGGGTCCAGTTGCTTCTCTTAAACTTGACCACTTCTTTAATACTGATATCACCTTGTTGTAAAGCTCTTACATCCTCCTTAGTCATTGGGGATACCATCTGCCCTCTCAGCATTTCTATTTCCACCTCACTTGCTGAGCAGATAGTCAGTGAAGCCACCCATGGTACCTTTTCTTCCACAATAGCGTTGCTACCTTGCCACATAGCTGACACAAGCTCAGATGACGCAGCCCCAGTGTAATCTCTCAGGTGGTCTGTGAGCTTCACAGGATATCGGGAAAGTGTATCTGCATCTAAATTCTGTTTACCTGGCCTGTATTTTATATCAAAGATGAAATCGCCCAACTCGCCGACCCAGCGATGACCCAGAGCATTTAATCTGGCAGTACTCAAGACATATGTCAGTGGATTGTTGTCTGTGTACACCATAAATGTTGGAGCGTAGTACAGGTAATCTCTGAATTTGCCAACTTAAAAGCGAAAAAATCAAGTTTGCCAGAATGTAGGTGTGCTCTGCTAAAGTCAATGTTCGAGAGCCAAATCCAATAACACAAAGTTTTCCTCCTTGTTGTTGATAAAGTACAGCACCTAGGCCTTTATTGGATGCATCGGTGTGCAACACAAAGGTTAAGTCAAAATCAGGGTATGCCAGGATCGGTGTATTGGTAAGCATATTAACAAACCAAGATACAACAGTTTGGTGTCTGGGTGTCCACTGGATCAGTGGTTTGGATGGCATTTGTGCTTTATTCCCACTTTTTGCCTTCTGTCTGCCTCGATTATTTTTGTGGTTTTTGTCACAGACTCTTCCTCATGGTTCTGCAAGACTTCAAAAAGTGGTTTAGCAAGTCGAGAGCAATCTTGAATGAAGGACCTGTAGTAGCTCAGAAACCCTAACAAAGATCTAACTTCTTCAACTGTTTTTGGTTCTTTCTTTTTCAGTTGTAATACAACTTCAAGATCATTTGGGTCAATTTTAATGCCTTCTCCTGAAACCATCGGACCAAGGTATCGAATCTGCTGTATGAAAAGTTCAGATTTCTTTGGTCGGAGTTGGATGCCATACTCACGCATTCAGCAAAGCACTTGCCTAAGGTCATCAACATGCAAAGGTTTTGGAGTAACAAAGTACATCGTCCAGGCATGGGGAACAACATTTGTCTCTGATGCCCTCTAGCACACTCTCCATGCACCTCTGAAAGGCTGCTGGGGCATTAGTTAGCCCAAACAGAATATGCTTCCACTCATAGAGTCCCCATGGAGTGCTGAAAGCAGTCATATGTCTTGACTCCTCAACAAAGCCTTGATGATAAGCACTACCCTGGTCCAGGATAAAGAACCAAGTAAATCCTCCTAGACTATCCAGAAAATCTTGTATTCTCGGTACTGGGTGTCTGTCTGGAATAGTCTTTTGATTTAACTCCCAAAAGTCAACACATAGCCATAAGCTACTGTCCTTTTTGACACAAACAACTGTTGATGAGTAAGCAGAGGAAGATTTCTTTTAGCCAACCTCAGTCAAGGAGATTTTGGACATACTTTTTAACTTCCGTGTATAGAGGTTTTGGAATTGAATTGTAGCATTTCTGAACGTGAGAGTCATCTTTCAAATTTATCTTCAATTTCAGATTTGGGATGCATCCTATATCTCCATCATCTTGAGAGCAGACATCTGATTCCTCATAGAGCATTTGTCTGACTATCTCCTGTTCTTGTTTTGAGAGATGTTCTAAATTGACAGGTGGGTGCCATATAATGTTTTTGTTAATAGGTAACTGACTCCCACTATCCACTTGACTGAGCTGATTTACATGAACCACACTTTCCTTCTGGTTATTTCCTTTTCCAACGCCATCAACTGGGGTGAAGGGTAGGACTTCAGATACTGGAGTAATGGTACCCAACACTGTTCTTGGAGAAAGGTAAATGTCATGTTGAGTGTGATTCAGGACAGGGATCTTCACTACTTTAGAGACACCACTTGGCACGTCTACCACAGTGGGAAACAGTTCAAGGCCATCTTGGACAGGACATTCTGGAAGTGATTGAAATGGCATGACTCCTCCTTCAGACAATGTTCTAATTCTGCATTTGATTTCGCAAAGCTACCTCTGCTAATCGTGAGTCCTTTCTTCCCCACTTTGACCACACAACTGTCAGTCATTTCTTCTGAATCTGTTACTTGATTGACAACATTGACAATGTTTTTAGCTATACTCTGTCTTACTTTATAGCTTCCATCAGCAGAATAGTCAGGTCCTGAGTACTATTTGACTGGTCACTGTTTTCTCTGATCAATTCTACAATGACATTACAACAGTCGCTCACCAGCATTGGCACATGAATGGCAAAGTTTCTATGTCCCTTACTTTTGAGTTCAAGAAGTACTTCAATCAATCCAATAAACGGAATGACTGAGCCATTGGCAGCAATGATGTGTAGCTGACTGACAGAAAGTAGATCTTCTATAGGCTGTATGGAAACATCCGGAAGAAACTTTCCTAGCCATGTCTCTCCTACCATGCTAACTTGAGCTCCTGTGTCCAACAGCATTTCAACAAGAACACCATTCATCCAACATGACAGGATACATTTTCTGCCAATCAGTTGTGCTATTCGTTGTTTTGATTACTTACTTTTTGTTAGAATTTAACTTGTTGAACTGTAGACACACAATTTACCTTAACGTGGAACAGATGATTTGAAGTGGTCACTGGTTGTCTGGTTGTCCCACACCAATGACTGTCTGCCGTTTCCCGCTTTTGTTCTCTTCTTTAAGCAGCCAACCATTCTGTGTCCTGCCTGGCCCACAGCGGAAATAATGGCAGCAGTCCTGATTTCCTTGTTGGATTCAGTCGTCACATGTGTGCCAGTGTATGAAGGAATACCCCCTGCACCAGACTTTTGTCATAGTTAAACTCTGATCCACCATGTTGAGATGCAGAAAGAACTTTTTGTTTTAATCCCACTAATCTATATGCAAACTGCTGTGGTGTTTCTTTATCTAGCTGTTTAGCATTGCTAAGCTCCTGAAACAACTCAGTACAACTTTGTTCTCTCATATGTGACTTCAAAAACCTTTTTGCAACAGTGAGATCATCTTCGTTAGTCAACATGTCTTTAAAGTTACCTGGTTTGATCATTCTTAACACTGTGCGTATGATTTCAGATTCAGAGAATTGTTCTTTCAGACCCTCATCAATTTATCTACATACACTGTAACTCATGTCTGAACCACAATCTGAAATTATACCACCATGCATTTTTAATTCTCTGCATGGCAATAAAGCAGCAACATCAGTTAGTCTAACCATCCCAGATACCTATTCTGTCATTGAGGACCCACTGCTTGCCTCTTTGTTACTGTTCGCAATGTCCATGACTGGTGTACTTTCCTTGTTAGTTTTCAGTTAGTCAATTTTGTCTTTGATGATAAGTAAACGAGAGATACCTTGATCTTCTAAACTTTTCAGCTGATCACTTCTCATGTAGTCCTCAATAAATTTAAAAGTTCAGGTTCGTTGGTACTGGTCACTGCTGGAACTTGAATGTCTCTTTCATCTTCCAGTGAAAGAGCAAGTCTATGAAGCTGTTCTTCATGAAGCAGATGAAGTTGCTTTTGGATGTCCCACAGCAGTGCACGAAGAGGAGACACCATTTCTCTTGGAAACTGAATACTTGCACTCACAAGGCAGACGACACTCACAGCCCTCCTTGTAGCTCCACTCACAGGTTCATGTTGGTCTCACGCTTCCCTCTCACTGGTGGCACAACGCATTCCAGACCAAGCCCTCAAAATCTTACCGGTCTCATACATTGGAAAATGAGAGCCAGTAACTGTAGAGTAATGAGAAGCAAAAGCAGTTATTATTCTGGCACTTTCGTTTCTTTATTTCCAATTATGGCCACAATGTCACTTCCCCCCTCATTACAGCATTATGTGCCCCCTACAGGCTGCTTACAGAATACCTTTTACAGGACTCATAGAAACTTCAAACAGAAAAAAATTGTGTGTTGTATATTTTTCTAATAATTTCCACAATCTAATTTCCAGTCAATCACATTCCAATATTTCCAGTCTGGGCCATTAGGTCCGTAATTGTTACATAATAAATAATCCCTTGAATCTTTAACCTTACTATTATCTACCTATCAGCTAGATTAAAAGTCTGTGCGTTCGTCTTTTAATGCTGAAAATATGGTAATTTCAGCATTAAAACAGCACTGCAGCCATTACAAGTCTTGTCGGTATAGGTGTACCGCAAGGATTTTAGCCTGTAACGCAACATCAGTACCGCACTCTTAAAAATTACGTTTTTTTCATGGGATTCCCATAGCGCTGGTATTACAAGTTTTACGCTCTGGCTAAAAAACCGGCATTACAGCCTAAAACTACAAGATCTGTAACGCCATCTAAAGTCGGTTATGAGTATTACACTACAAATCTGTAACATAAAACTCATAACTAAACTGCTACAAAGTACACTACACACCCATAAACTACCTATTAACCCCTAAACCGAGGCTCTCCGGCATTGCAAACACTATATTAAACTTATTAACCTCTAATCTGCCGCTCCCAACATTGCCGCCACTAACATTTTTATTAACCCCTATTCCGCCGCTCCCCGACATCGTCAGCACTATAATAAACATATTAACTCCTAAACAGCCACCCTCCCGCATCGCAAACACTATTTAAATATTATTAATTCCTAATCTGACGTCCACCCACATCGCCCACCCACTACACCAAAGTTATTAAGCCCTACACCACCGCCACTATAATAAACCTATTAACCCCTAAACCACAAGCCCCCCACAACGAAATATACTAAATTAAACTATTAACCCCTAAACCGAGAGCCCTCCACATCGCAATAAAATAAATTAAACTAGTAACCCTTAAACCTAACCATAACCCTAACTTTAGATTAAAATTATAATTTCCCTAGTTTAAATTAAATTAAAACTTAAATGTCAAATTAAAAACAATTAACTAATATAAATATTAAACTAAAATTAAATCCAATAGAATGAGAGCTGCTTAAATCATATTGGCTGATTTGAACAGCCAATAGGATTTTAGCAGCTCTAATTCCTATTGGCTGAGTCAAAATTTTCAGCCAATAGAAATGCAGGGGATGCCATCTCATATAAACTGCCACCTAGTGGACTCTATATACATTTATTAAATATTATACACCCAGATCATACATAAGAATTTTCTATAAAGACACAGAAAGACCTCCTAATAAATAATATATGTATTCACAGAAATATAGACCAGTCTAGCTCATTTTCCATACCCCCTGGGATCATAGTCCCAAATTTATAGATCCAAAAGAACTCTCTTTCTTTGAGGAGTTTAACACTATTTCTCCCCCCCTAGGGCATTTCACCTGTTCTAGAATTTGAAATCTAGATTATGTCCAGCAGCCAGAAAATGATGTGCCACTGGTGCATCACATTTTTTTGTCCTGATGTTACTTTTATGCTGGTTAATAACTTAATACGTTCTTGGACTGTACGGGTGGTCTCGCCTACATACCCCAGGCCATACGGACATTTAATAAGATAAACAGCATAATCTGTGTTGCCGTTGTAATACCCTTTAATCTCATATTTTCTACATGTACTAAGGTGAGTAAATGTAGAGCCCCTAATCAAACTATTACAGGTTGAGCAATTCAGGCAAGGGAAACAGCCAAAATACTTTTTGCCAATAAAACCTTGAACCAAAGGTCTAGAGGGGCCAATGTCTGCTCGTACCAACTCATCCCATTTAAGTTTAGAATAAAAGTTGAAATTTTAAGGGCATACAGGAAGAAACACCAATTGTCTTTTAAGGACTCTAAGGCCTAGATTTGGAGTTTGGCGGTAGATGGGCTGTTAACGCTACGCAGGCTTTTTTCTGGCCGCACCATAAAATTAACTCTGGTATTGAGAGTTCAAAAAAATGCTGCGTTAGGCTCCAAAAAAGGAGCGTAGAGCATTTTTACCGCAAATGCAACTCTCGATACCAGAGTTGCTTACGGACGCGGCCAGCCTCAAAAACGTGCTCGTGCACGATTCTCCCATAGGAAACAATGGGGCAGTTTGAGCTGAAAAAAACCTAACACCTGCAAAAAAGCAGCGTTCAGCTCCTAACGCAGCCCCATTGTTTCCTATGGGGAAACACTTCCTACGTCTGCACCTAACACCCTAACATGTACCCCGAGTCTAAACACCCCTAACCTTACACTTATTAACCTCTAATCTGCCGCCCCCGCTATCGCTGACCCCTGCATTATATTATTAACCCCTAATCTTCCGCTCCGTAAACCGCAGCAACTTACATTATCCCTATGTACCCCTAATCTGCTGCCCCTAACACCGCCGACCCCTATATTATATTTATTAACCCCTAACCTGCCCCCCACAACGTCGCCGCCAGCTACTTACAATAATTAACCCCTAATCTGCCGAGCGGACCTGAGCACTACTATAATAAAGTTATTAACCCCTAATCCGCCTCACTAACCCTATCATAAATAGTATTAACCCCTAATCTGCCCTCCCTAACATCGCCGACACCTAACTTCAATTATTAACCCCTAATCTGATGACCGGAGCTCATCGCTACTATAATAAATGGATTAACCCCTAAAGCTAAGTCTAACCCTAACACTAACACCCCCCTAACTTAAATATAATTTAAATCTAACGAAATTAATTAACTCTTATTAAATAAATTATTCCTATTTAAAGCTAAATACTTACCTGTAAAATACATCCTAATATAGCTACAATATAAATTATAATTATATTGTAGCTATTTTAGGATTAATATTTATTTTACAGGTAACTTTGTAATTATTTTAACCAGGTACAATAGCTATTAAATAGTTAAGAACTATTTAATAGTTACCTAGTTAAAATAATAACAAAATTACCTGTAAAATAAATCCTAACCTAAGTTATAATTAAACCTAACACTACCCTATCAATAAATTAATTAAATAAACTACCTACAATTACCTACAATTAACCTAACACTACACTATCAATAAATAAATTAAATACAATTGCTACAAATAACTACAATTACATAAACTAACTAAAGTACAAAAAATAAAAAAGAACTAAGTTACAAAAAATAAAAAAATATTTACAAACATAAGAAAAATATTACAACAATTTTAAACTAATTACACCTACTCTAAGCCCCCTAATAAAATAACAAAGACCCCCAAAATAAAAAAATGCCCTACCCTATTCTAAATTAATAGAGTTAAAAGCTCTTTTACCTTACCAGCCCTGAACAGGGCCCTTTGCGGGGCATGCCCCAAGAAAATCAGCTCTTTTGCCTGTAAAAAAAAACATACAATACCCCCCCCCAACATTACAACCCACCACCCACATACCCCTAATCTAACCCAAACCCCCCTTAAATAAACCTAACACTAAGCCCCTGAAGATCTTCCTACCTTGTCTTCACCATCCAGGTATCACCGATCCGTCCTGGCATCCGGTGCTGAAGAGGTCCAGAAGAGGCTCCAAAGTCTTCCTCCTATCCGGCAAGAAGAGGACATCCGGACCGGCAAACATCTTCTCCAAGCGGCATCTTCGATCTTCTTCCATCCGGTGCGGAGCGGGTCCATCTTGAAGCAGCCGACGCGGATCCATCCTCTTCTTCCGGCGTCTCCCGACGAAAGACGGTTCCTTTAAGGGACGTCATCCAAGATGGCGTCCCTCGAATTCCGATTGGCTGATAGGATTCTATCAGCCAATCGGAATTAAGGTAGGAAAATTCTGATTGGCTGATGGAATCAGCCAATCAGAATCAAGTTCAATCCTATTGGCTGATCCAATCAGCCAATCAGATTGAGCTCGCATTCTATTGGCTGATCGGAATATTCCTACCTTAATTCCGATTGGCTGATAGAATCCTATCAGCCTATCGGAATTCGAGGGACGCCATCTTGGATGACGTCCCTTAAAGGAACCATCATTCGTCGGGAGATGCCGGAAGAAGAGGATGGATCCGCGTCGGCTGCTTCAAGATGGACCCGCTCCGCACCGGATGGAAGAAGATCGAAGATGCCGCTTGGAGAAGATGTTTGCCGGTCCGGATGTCCTCTTCTTGCCGGATTGGAGGAAGACTTTGGAGCCTCTTCTGGACCTCTTCAGCACCGGATGCCAGGACGGATCGGTGATACCTGGATGGTGAAGACAAGGTAGGAAGATCTTCAGGGGCTTAGTGTTAGGTTTATTTAAGGGGGGTTTGGGTTAGATTAGGGGTATGTGGGTGGTGGGTTGTAATGTTGGGGGGGGGTATTGTATGTTTTTTTTTACAGGCAAAAGAGCTGATTTTCTTGGGGCATGCCCCGCAAAGGGCCCTGTTCAGGGCTGGTAAGGTAAAAGAGCTTTAAACTCTATTAATTTAGAATAGGGTAGGGCATTTTTTTATTTTGGGGGTCTTTGTTATTTTATTAGGGGGCTTAGAGTAGGTGTAATTAGTTTAAAATTGTTGTAATATTTTTCTTATGTTTGTAAATATTTTTTTATTTTTTGTAACTTAGTTCTTTTTTATTTTTTGTACTTTAGTTAGTTTATGTAATTGTAGTTATTTGTAGCAATTGTATTTAATTTATTTATTGATAGTGTAGTGTTAGGTTAATTGTAGGTAATTGTAGGTAGTTTATTTAATTAATTTATTGATAGGGTAGTGTTAGGTTTAATTATAACTTAGGTTAGGATTTATTTTACAGGTAATTTTGTTATTATTTTAACTAGGTAACTATTAAATAGTTCTTAACTATTTAATAGCTATTGTACCTGGTTAAAATAATTACAAAATTGCCTGTAAAATAAATATTAATCCTAAAATAGCTACAATATAATTATAATTTATATTGTAGCTATATTAGGATTTATTTTACAGGTAAGTATTTAGCTTTAAATAGGAATAATTTATTTAATAAGAGTTAATTAATTTCGTTAGATTTAAATTATATTTAAGTTAGGGGGGTGTTAGTGTTAGGGTTAGACTTAGCTTTAGGGGTTAATCCATTTATTATAGTAGCGATGAGCTCCGGTCGTCAGATTAGGGGTTAATAATTGAAGTTAGGTGTCGGCGATGTTAGGGAGGGCAGATTAGGGGTTAATACTATTTATGATAGGGTTAGTGAGGCGGATTAGGGGTTAATAACTTTATTATAGTAGCGCTCAGGTCCGCTCGGCAGATTAGGGGTTAATAAGTGTAGGCAGGTGTCGGCGACGTTGTGGGGGGCAGGTTAGGGGTTAATAAATATAATACAGGGGTCGGCGGTGTTAGGGGCAGCAGATTAGGGGTACATAAGTATAACGTAGGTGGCGGTCGGCAGATTCGGGGTTAAAAAATTTTATTCGAGTTGCGGCGATGTGGGGGGACCTCAGTTTAGGGGTACATAGGTAGTTTATGGGTGTTAGTGTACTTTAGGGTACAGTAGTTAAGAGCTTTATGAACCGGCGTTAGCCCAGAAAGCTCTTAACTCCTGCTATTTTTCGGCGGCTGGAGTTTTGTCGTTAGAGCTCTAACGCTCACTTCAGAAACAACTCTAAATACCGGCGTTAGAGAAATCCCATTGAAAAGATAGGATACGCAATTGACGTAAGGGGATCTGCGGTATGGAAAAGTCGCGGCTGAAAAGTGAGCGTTAGACCCTTTAATCACTGACTCCAAATACCGGCGGTAGCCTAAAACCAGCGTTAGGAGCCTCTAACGCTGGTTTTCACGGCTAACGCCGAACTCTAAATCTAGGCCTAAGTTTCTGCTATTTAAGGACTTTTTATTTGAGACATCTGTATACAGAAGACAATTTTCCAGTATCTGTTCTAGATTGGTGAAGGAGGGTAGAATATTTTCACTACTCTAAGTTAAGGATTAAATCAAGAAGTTCATATTTTACCTTTGAATCAGGCCCAGGCTTTTCTAAATAATGAATCTAAATAAATATTGTACTTTTCCCCCTACTTTTTGATGAGAAGAAAAGAAAGAAAACATGTATTTATATTTGTTAAAAATTTTATTTTTATTTTTATTTTTTTATTTTTTCACTTGAGCTGTAATTTCTTGCTCAATATTTTAGAGGAAGAGATGTATAAAAGGAAAATACAAAATACAATGCCAAATATACTCCAATAAAAGTGTAGGCATGATTGACCTGTTTTGTCTAACATTGCACATCTTCCTGTCAGTCTCTCACCCCGCTCCCATTGAAAATGTGCATGTGTACGCTAGTAAGCCAGCCTCTCCCTGTGAATGTACGGTTCGGCTGTAGCTATGCATAAAAAACAAGTGGAGAATGTTGGAATAAATATACTGTATGTATGTGGACACCTGTCCATCATACCTATATAAGTTTGTCAGAAACCCCATTCCAAAAACATAGGCATCAAAGTGAACTTGGTCCCCCTCACAACTATAACAGCTGCCTGTCTTCTAGAAAGACTTTCCACGGGATTTTAAGGTTGATTTGTGGGAATTTGCACCCATCCATACAAAAGAGCATTTGTGAGGTCAGGCACTAATGTTGGACAAGAAGGTCTGGCTCACAAACAGTGTTTCAATTCATCCCAAATGTGTTCTATGTGGTTGAGGTCAGGGCTCTGTGCAGGCCACTAGAGTTCCTCCACACCAAACTCATCAAATCATGTCTTCATGGACCTCCCTTTGTGCACAGGGGCACATTCATGCTGGAACAGGAAGGAGACTTCATCAAACTGTTACCACAGAGTTGGAAGCATCGAACTGTCTAAATACTTTTGTACCGGCGGAGCCTGGAGGAGCGCGGTGATGGCTGCTTAATCACCGAGCTCCGTGCATGCTGAGCAAAGAAAGAGTAGCAAATAACCGGAATATGAAGCAATTTGGCTGAAAGCTGAGGGACAACACTCTGGCGATACAGGGAATAAGGTGAACCTACAGCACACAAAATTGAGCGGAGTTAAACGGAGCAGCGCGTCTCTGTGTGGCTCAGAGAGGGACATGACCGCGGTCTAGAAGGAGAGCCGTGCGGAGGGACAGCTGAGCAATACGGCACTAAAGATAAAGAGAAAAGACTCCTGTAGCAACTTACCGCTTATATCATCAGACCGGGTGAGCAAGTTGAAACGGCCTGACATATGTCTCACATTCCCCGGGGAGGAGGAGGGAGGAGCTACATGGTAATGGAAGTGGCCATCTTTACACAACGCTGACGCAGTTACAAGCGCGGCAATGATTATGAGGTGAATACTAACTCTGGCCCAGATAAGCAAGGTATATAAATAAGTTTGCACAACCTGCCTTACACATACCCAAAAAAAAAAAAGCTCTATCTCTAAATAAGGGACTGAAACCACCATATTAGCCTCATCCTATATAACGTTTTGGAGATCTAGGGAATGACATAGCTGCTAATCAGAATATGCCCTAAAAAAGGCGACTCCATTATTACAATTGCAATGGAGACATGAGCCTGGAAGGCAGGAAGGCAACATAAAATAAATATACACCAATGATGTAAAAATACCTGTAAAAGTTAATGGCTGGAGAGTTGCTAGATATGGGAATCCTTATACTGTAAAAAGGGCGCTAACTACAAATGCTGATATAAAGCTTGAGAATCATATCATATCTCTGTTAACTGCTGTAAATACACTTTATTGCTCTACTTTTACAAACAGTAGCTAGAAGAAAACAGCCAGCTTGATTTGGTTACTAACAATTAAACTTTCATAGCATTGACACAGACATGTCTGCCAGAAAACAAAATAAAACAGGAGTAGGAGCAAAGATGTCTGCACAACATCCCTTTTTTAAGTCATCCAAAGGAGACAAAGGTCAAGAAGCAGAAGAATTAACGATAGGGGAAGAAATGGATTCTGACACTGATTCTCAACACACCAAAATGGATCAAACTCCAGCGACTAAAGCAGACCTTAAAAATCTAATGTCTAAACAGGACATCAATAATATTTTCAATAAGATGTGGGAGAAAATGGACACGCTGCAGACCACGGTCACCAATAGCCTGACAGATATCAAACAAGATATTCTGGACTTAGGTACTAGAATTGAATCTTTGGAAGAAAAAGAGGAAACCACCACTGAGGATATAAATACCCTCTCCCAACACATGTCCTCTCAGCAACAAGATATAGAAGAAATGCAAGATAAACTGGAGGACATGGAGAACAGGAGCCGCAGGTGTAATCTTAGACTAAAAGGGGTTCCCGAAACAATAACAACATCAGAACTCCCTGAATTTCTCCTACAGCTATTTCAAGCTATCACAGACAACAAGGAAGACGGCAAATTTGAAACGGAAAGAGCACACAGAGCCTTAAGAGCAAGACCCAAAAAAGGAGACCCGCCAAGAGACATTATAATTAAGATGCTGCGGTTCCGCGACAAAGAAGAAATCCTAACAGCTGCAAGACAAAATCCTACCTTCAAGTTTAAAGGCTCGGTTATTCAATTTTACCAAGACTTGTGCCTGAGAACACTTCAAAGGCGTAGTACTATGCGACCCCTTACACAGCTTTTACGCAAAACCCAAATACCCTATAGATGGGGATTCCCTTTTTCCCTCAACATCTTACACGAAGGAAAAACAGTGTCACTTAAAGACCCGGCAGAGATACCAACTATTTGCAAACTGTTGAAACTCGAATGCCCAGATCTACCGACATCATCCCAAGAACAAGACACAGCTCATCAATCTACCCGTCAAACATTTCCCACCAGAGACAGGTGGACCAAGGTAGCAAAAAAGAAGCAGAAAACCTGAAGGATTCCTGAGCCTGCACAAATACTAAAGACTCTCTGCCTTAAAAGAAGCTGAGAAGACAGCTTTACTGGAGACTCTCCAATCATTTAAGACATATAATAGATTAACATTTTTTTACAGGTAAACTCATTAAGCCCTGCCTCAAGGACTCTGATCAAAAAGAGAAAGAATCGAGGCAGAAGCTAGAATATTAACCCTTTCAAAAGCATACCGCCACAAATGTCGAGGTAAGACCCTCCAAGGACGGTTTAATTTATTTTCATAGTAAATGATTAACCTACAACCAGCCAAAACTAACTTGTATACTCTTATACTAGCAATGTTTATTTTTTACGATGTACACAGCTCAATAATGCACATCTACCCCATTGTGCAATAACTGTATGGACACGGATGCGGTGTATATCCTATACATTAATGTTATCAGGTTTTATTGTTGTTTTAAAATCTTTTTTTGGTTTTTGTTATTATTAGTTATCGTTACTGGTTCGGCATGGGAAAGCCCATGTCACACAGCTGTTACATTCATTTGGTCACAATATCACTGCAACGACTTAACCTCCCCGAAGTTATCCAGAGAAGAGGGAAGGAGTATTAAGGTGAGGAGCAATATATTGTCTTGTATAACACGTCTTCATTTAGATAGATTTTACTATTACAATGTCCTCTCTTCCACTTGTTTGTTATTCAAAGAGAACTTTAGACACATTAGCACATACCCAGACACTGAGATAGATGGAATCTTGGACCATTAACTTACTCTCACATAATGTTAGAGGTCTGAACTCAGACATTAAACGAAGGATGGCAATTACACAATATAGATCCCTGAAGGCAAATGTAATCTTTCTCCAGGAAACACATTTTTTAAAATCTCAAATACCTAGATACTGGACCAAAGATTTCCGACACCATTATCACTCTACATCTGACTCTAAAAAACGGGGGGTGTCTATACTAATACATTCTTCCCTACCCTTTACACATCAGGAAACAATTGAAGACAAGGAGGGCAGATTCCTCATTGTGAAAGGCCAAATTCAAGAGACTGACATTTTATTCTGTAATATTTACGCACCTAATGACAAACAAGACACTTTCTTCAGACATATCACACATCTTATGACAGGGTGGTCCCAAACTAGGACAATTTTTGCGGGAGACTTCAATGTAGATCTTACATTACAATCCAAACAATGCAACACCCCACTTACCAATAAACAACACAAACAACGCAAGATGATCAAGACAATACAAGATTATCTAACTACAGGCCTGTTGATAGACTCTTGGAAAACACTATATGGACACACAAATGACTCTACCTTTTTTTCTGCGGCACACAAAACATACAGTAAGCTGGACTACATATTTGTCAGCCAGTTTTTACAATCCATCCTCATAAAATCAAACATTCATCCATGTGTGTGGTCAGACCACTCTATAGTGCAGCTCGCACTAGGTAATATCCGAGTTCCGAATAGAACCAGATTGTGGACATACGACCCCATCTGTTTAAAAGACCCCATGGTCCACGCTGCAGTGGAACGTAGTATGTTAGAATATTGGGACATTAACACAGGGACGACGACCAACCCTATCATGACATGGGCGGCACACAAGACTTATCTGAGGGGACTACTTATAAAAGAAAAATCCAGCTTTCTTAAGAAACGACATACACGGAGAGTAGACTTACAGAAAGAGATAGACACTTTAGAGAGACAACATAAACTCACACTATCTACGACCACACTGAAACTGCTCCAAGGTAAACGAACAGAATTGGCATCTATCCTAAATGATCAAGCAGTCAAAGCAGCCTTTCGGCTTAAGACCAATTACTATATATATGCAAACAAGCCAGATAGATACCTAGCAAATAGGATTCGTGAGCGGGCGAGAATTGCCTCTATAGCACAGATCCAAACACAAGAAGGCAATATATCCACCCACCCACAAGAAATTGTAGACTGCTTCGCCCAATACTACGGCACACTGTACGAGGGGACTCATGTCACCCAGTCCCCTACCACAGAATCCATATTAACAAAATTTCTAGATAGTGCTCACTTGCCCTCTATACAGGAAACAGATAGAGAGAGTCTAAACCAAGCGATAACCGCAAATGAAGTGCTCAGGGCCATTAAGGATCTAAAACCAGGGAAAGCTCCGGGTCCTGACGGGCTACCTGGAGAATATTACAAATTATTTAAATCCTCCCTAACACCACATTTAGTCAAATTCTCGAATTATATCATGCAAGGGCATGAGATCCCATGTGACCTATTAGGAGCCAAGATAGTTGTTATACCCAAGCCAGGTAAAGACCCACAGAAATGCGCTAGCTACAGACCCATCTCCCTCATAAACCAGGATCTAAAGATCTTTACTAAAATCTTAGCGAACAGATTAAAGAGTATCCTACCGAGTATAATACACCCGGATCAGGTTGGGTTTGTGACAGGTAGGGAAGCCCCTGATAACGTTAGACGAATTATAGCAACCATAGCCCAGCTTGACAGGATGAAAACGCCTTCTCTGGTCCTATCATTGGACGCGGAGAAGGCGTTTGACAGAGTAGATTGGACATATATGTTCACAGTCCTGGACAAAATGGGATTCAAAGGTCCCTTTATAGAAGCCCTACGCTGTATATACTCCAAACCTACTGCCACAGTAAGGGCCATGGGTCACCACTCCAAACTAATACACATAAAAAATGGTACGAGACAAGGCTGCCCGCTCTCTCCCTTATTGTTTGCCTTATGCATGGAGCCGCTGGCAGCCAATATCAGACATTCACCCGAAATAACTGGACTTCAGGTTAACAATACAGACTACAAGATTTCTCTATTCGCGGACGATGTCTTGCTAACACTGACCAGACCCCTGACATCTCTTACAGGCCTATATGATATTCTACAACGGTTCTCTCTAGTGTCAGGCTATAAAATAAAAATGGACAAAAGTGAGGCAATGGCCATAGCTTTACCAGCCCACACAAAAAAACTAATTGAACTAAATTTCTCATTCTCTTGGGTTAGATCACATATTAAATATCTGGGAATTAAACTAACGACACAATACACAGACTTGTATAAGGTTAATTACCTTCCCCTATTCAAAGAACTGCGTTCTGACATCGCAAAATGGAGACTATTAAACTTTTCCTGGTATGGTAGAATATCCGCCATAAAGATGAATTGCTTACCAAAGATTCTATATCTGTTTAGGACTTTGCCCATCCCAATCCAAAAACCCGATCTAAAAATTTTACAATCAGAATTTAACCTTTTTATCAATGGCAAGAAGCAGGCAAGAATTCCCCATACAATTTTAACCAAACATAGGCAGCTGGGGGGTGTAGGGGCCCCAAATCTTCTAAATTACTATGACGCAGCTAGACTGGCCCAAAATGCTCTGTTGGGCTCTCCAGTAAGAGATTTAGTGTGGAAGGAGATAGAGGCAGAGATAGGAAATCTTGACTCCCCAGCCGATCTGATCTGGGATAGATTGCTGCCTCAGCACCAGATCAAAAAATGCTCCCCTATTACTACACTTTCACTGGATCACTGGAAGGCGATGGCACATAGAAAGGGAGGGTTACCAGAGTTTTCCTCCAAGATGCCAATCAAATATCTTATCCCAAACGAATACCGAAAACAGCTAGACAAATGGGAGAACAAGGGACTTTACAGAGTGGGAGACCTATTAATAAATAAGAAACCACTGACTTTTACTCAGATACAAGATAGACTAGCACCTTTTCCCCTCAAATGGTACCTATACTTACAAACAAAGTCAGCCCTGAACAAATTCATACCAAACATTGCCACACAACCCAGTACCACACTGGAGAGACTGTGCACCACAAGGGAAAGACCTAAGCAAGCCATATAACAATTATATTTGGCAATACAAAACTCAGAGGACAGCACTAAATCACCTATAATGCTTAAATGGGAAACAGACACAAATATAACATTGGAAAGGCCAGAATGGCAAGACATATTCCACTCCTCGTGCAGGGGGCTAATTAGTGCTGACCTGCGAGAAAATAGCCTCAAGACCATCTTTCGATGGTATTTGATGCCAATTAAAACTTCACATTACACAGAAAGCAGAAGTAGAAATTGCTATAGGGGATGCAACTCAATTGGAACCTACATGCACATGTGGTGGGAATGCCCCAGAGTAGCTCACATTTGGGCTAAGCTCTCAACTCATCTTGGCTTTCTTCTAGAGGAGCGAATCTCGTTGACTGTTTCTCAGGGATTGTTAAATGCCCCTTTACCAAACTTTAACAAACATATCAATACCTTCATTAGAATACTATGCACAATCACGAGGGTGAGCATTGCCAGGTACTGGAAGGAGGGAGTACCAACATGGAATGAGATACTAGAAAGATTTAAAATGACATACTCCTTACATGAAATGGCAGCAATCCTATTAGGAACGGTTGATGTGTTTCATAAAATCTGGTTTTATTGGATAACACATCCAATCTAGCCAATTCAACTCCACACCATGAACACAGAAAGAAATAGCATCTCAAAAAGAAACAAGCACAGAGGTGAGAAAAGTGTTAACTAATACAGGAAATACAATAGGTAGGGAAACTAAACAGGTTAACGTAGGCCCCCCTCCACTACTGAAAGAGGAAAAAACACTAGAGGATTACTTTGCAGAAAGTTGCAGTGATATACAATTGATTGATTTTAAATGACCAATTGTTTGATTTGTTTGTTCAATTACAGTTTGTTAAATGGTTTTTTTTGTATTTCTTTTGGTAACAAAAAATGAGACATGTGTTAACAGTCTTTCACGAGAAAAACATCAGGTGTGATGTATTGGTTTTTGAGAATGTATTGCTTAGGATAGATAACACAGATAAAATTATAATCTGAACACGGTACGTACTAACTAGTGCATACCAACACGTGATGTACCGAATATGTAATCATCTGTATAAGACACTTGTTATGTATGTTGATGTTATCTCAATAAAAACAATTTTAACATAAATACTTTTGTACCCTATAGTATTAAGATGCATTTGAGTAGGCATTCTATTGGCATCCACCACGCTCAGATTCTTCCATCAGACTATCAGAACGTGAATCGTGATTTATCACTCCAGAAAACACTGCTGCTGCAGCTGATGTTTTGCGTTGCGCATGTTGATGTGAGAGTTGGCTATAGCTGCTTGGATATGAAAACCCAGTTCTTGTGTTGCTGTTGCTTCCAGAGGCAGTTTGGAACTAAAGGGACAGTCTACATTAAAATTGTTATTGTTTTAACAGATAGATAACGCCTTTACTACCCATTCCACAGATTTGCACAACCAACATTGTTAGATTAATATACTTTATAACATTTAAACCTCTAAATGTCTGCCTGTTTCTAAGCCATTATAGACAGCCTCTTAATCATATGCTTTTGTGTTTGCTTTTCCCAACAGGAGACTGCTAGTTACTGTGGGCCATATAGATAACAATGTGTTTATGCCCGAGAAGTTATTTAAGATTTAGCACAACACAGTACTAACTGCAAGTCAATAGATAATAAATAAAAAGTCATGTGATCGGGGGGCTGTCAGAAGATGCTTAGATACAAGGTAATCACAGAGGTAAAAAGTATATTAATATAACAGTGTTGGTTATGCAAAACTGGGGAATGGGTAATAAAGGGATTATCTATATTTTAAAACAATAACATTTTTATTGTAGACTGTCCCTTAAACAATTTTTTCCCGCTATATGCTTTATCATTCTGCAGTCCCACTCTGTGAATTTGCCTGCTCTACCATTTTGTGACTGGGCTGTTGTTGCACCTTGACACTTCAACTTGACAATAATAGCACTTACAGGGGAAGATCTAGTAGGGCAGAAAGGTAACAAACTGACTTATACCAAAGGGGCATCATATGACGGTGCCTTATTTAAAGCCTCTAAGCTCTTCATTACGCCCCATTGTACTGCCAATGTTTGTTGTTTGTCTATGGAGATTTTTTGGCTGTGTGCTGGATTTTATGCATAAACACCAAAACATAATAATTAGGATGCGTGTCCACATTTTTTGCCATATAGTATGTTTATGTGTGTGTGTGTATATATATATCTATACTATAATTGCGTTTGTAATGTCCGACCCCGTCGGCAGTTGCGCACGCATCCTCAATGGAATGTTGGCAGCGCGAGGACAAAATAATTCACCTGGATGCAGCTTTGCTGTATCCAGGTGAATTCCGAAAATAGCAGGGTGGTGAACAACCCTGCCATTTTCGGCAATCCACCGGGATGCAGCGAAGGTAAATGGAGCATTACAAAAGCAACAACTAATCGCCCACATTAAAGTATTTTTTTTTTTAAAAACGCCCGCATCAAGTTTTAAATAAAAAAAAAAACACTGCCCGCACGAAATATAACAAAAAAAAAATCCTGCACAAAGTATTAACTCCTAAACAGCTAAACCTCCACATTGCTATATACTTAATTTCCTTATTAACCCCTAAACTGCAAAACCTCTACATCGCAATAAAACTAAATATTCCTAAAATTAACTAAATGAATCCTATTTAAAACTAAATACTTACCTATCAAATAAACCCTAAGATAGCTACAATATAACTAATAGTTACATTGTAGCTATTTTAGGATTTATATTTATTTTACAGGCAACCTTGTATTTATTTTAACTAGGTACAATTGCTATTAAATAGTTAATAACTATTTAATAGCTACCTAGTTAAAATAAGTACAAAATTACCTGTAAAATAAATCCTAACCTAAGTTACAAATACACCTAACCCTACACTATCAATAAATTAATTAAATAAATTACCTACAATTAGCTAAATCCCCCCAAAATAAAAAAAATGCCCTACCCTATTCTAAACTACCAAAGTAATCAGCTCTATTACCTGCCCTTAAAAGGGCTTTTTGCGGGGCATTGCCCCAAAGTAATCAACTCTTTTACCTGAAAATAAAAATACAATACCCCCCAACATTACAACCCACCACCCACATACCCCTACTCTAACCCACCCAAACCCTCCTTAAAAAAAACCTGAAGATCTCCCTACCATGAGTTGTCTTCACCCAGCCGAGCCAAATTCTTCATCCAAGGAGTGCAGAGGAGGTCCTTGATCCGGTAGAAGTCTTCATCCAAGCGGTGCAAGAAGAGGTCCTCCATCCGGTAAAAGTGTTCATCCAGGCGGCGTCTTCAATCTTCATCCATACGGAGCGGATCCATCTTCAAAGGAGCCGACGTAGAGCCATCCTCTTCAACCGACGACTTCCCGACGAATGAAGGTTCCTTTAAGGGACGTCATCCAAGATGGCGTCCCTTCAATTCCGATTGGCTGATAGAGAGGAACCATTGAATGATACTTTGGAACAGAATAGAACATGCCAGTCCATACCACTAACTGGGTTTTGTTTAGAGGATATCAGGAAAAAACTGGAAAATATTAAGGTAAATAAAACTCCAGGCCCAGATGGAATACACCCAAGGGTGTTAAGGGAATTTAGCACTGTTATAGACAAACCTTTACTCTTAATTTTTCAAGACTCATTATCCTCAGGCATGGTACCCCAGGATTGGCGTAAAGCTGATGTGGTGCCACTCTTCAAAAAGGGAAGCAGGGATGATCCAGGAAGCTATAGACCAGTTAGTCTGACATCAATAGTGGGGAAGATATTTGAAGGGATTATAAGGGATTATATTGATGAACAAGATTATGAGTTCTAATCAGCATGGCTTTAGGAGAAATATATCATGTCAAACTAATCTAATTAGATTCTACGAGGAAGTAAGTAAAAATATAGATAAAGGGGAATCAGTTGATGTGATATACTTAGATTTTGCAAAGGCATTTGATACAGTGCCACATGAGAGATTAATGCACAAAATTAAGGGACTGGGAATAGCTGAAAATGTTAGCTCATGGATAAATAACTGGATAAAAGATAGGGAGCAACGAGTAGTAGTAAATGGATCATACTCAGATTGGACAAAGGTAATCAGTGGAGTCCCCCAGGGATCAGTACTGGGCCCTGTTCTTTTTAATATTTTTATAAATGACTTGGAGCAAGGATTAAATAGCGACATCTCTGTTTTTGCAGATGATACTAAATTAAGTAAGGTCATAAGGTCAGAGCAGGACGAACTCTCTTTACAAAGGGATTTGCTAAAATTAGAACTATGGGCAAGTGAATGGAAAATGAGATATAATACGGAAAAATGCAAGGTTCTACATTTTGGAAGTAAAAATAAGCAGGCTACGTATTTTTTAAATGGGACAAGACTTAGCCAAACACAGGAGGAAAGGGATTTGGGAGTAGTAATAGATAACAAGCTAAAGATGGGTGCACAATGCAGGGCAGCGGCTTCAAAGGCTAATAAGATACTAGCATGTATTAAAAGAGGCATTGATTCAAGGGAGGAAAGAATAATTTTGTCATTATATAAAGCCCGGTAAGACCTCACCTTGAGTTTGGAGTGCAGTTCTGGGGACCAATTGCTAAAAAAGATATTGCAGAACTAGAAAAAGTTCAGAGAAGGGCCACAAAGCTAATAAGGGGATTGGAGAAATTAACCTATGAGGAGAGGCTAGCCAAACTGGGTCTGTTTTCTTTAGAAAAAAGGCGCTTAAGAGGTGACATGATTACTTTATATAAATATATTCAAGGCCCATATACAGAGATGGCAGAAGCTCTGTTTATTCCAAGAAAATTGTTTCTGACAAGAGGTCATAATTTAAGGTTGGAGGAAAGGAGATTTAATCTCCTGCAACGGAAACGTTTTTTCACTGTAAGAGCAATAAAATTGTGGAACTCATTACCAAAGGAGGTAGTGAATGCCAATACCATAGATACATTTAAAAATAGTCTGGATAAATTTCTGTATATAAACAAAATTCATGGATATGATTGCTAGTATTAAATGGGTCACATTTTAATGGGGTTATTTAAGCTTAACTGGAGCTTTTTGTAAGTATTTTAGATTTGTATAGGTGGAACTCGATAGACTTCAGTATTTGTTCAACCTTATCTACTATGTTACTATGTTACTAATTCTATCAGCCAATCGGAATTAAGGTAGAAAAAAATCTGATTGGCTGATAGAATTCTATCAGCCAATCGGAATTGAAGGGACGCCATCTTGGATAACGTCCCTTAAAGGAACCTTCATTTGTCGGGAAGTCGTCGGGTTGAAGAGGATGGCTCCACGTCGGCTCCTTTGAAGATGGCTCCGCTCCAGATGGATGAAGATTGAAGACGCCGCCTGGATGAACACTTCTACCGAATGGAGGACCTCTTCTTGCCCCGCTTGGATGAAGACTTCTACTGGATCAAGGACCTCCTCTGCGCACCTTGGATGAAGAATTTGGCTCGGCTGGGTGAAGATGACTCAAGGTAGGGAGATCTTCAGGGGGTTAGCGATAGGTTTTTTAAGGGGGGTTTGGGTGGGTTAGAGTAGTGGTATGTGGGTGGTGGGTTGTAATGTTGGGGGGGTATTGTATTTTTATTTTCAGGTAAAAGAGCTGATTACTTTGGGGCAATGCCCTGCAAAAAGCCCTTTTAAGGGCTGGTAATAGAGCTGATTACTTTGGTAGTTTAGAATAGGGTAGGGCATTTTTGTTATTTTGGGGGGATTTTTTATTTTATTAGGGGGCTTAGATTAGGTGTAATTAGTTTAAACTTCTTGTAATTCTTTTTTATTTTTTGTAATTTAGTGTTTTGTTTTTTTGTATTATAGAATATTTTATTTTATTGTATTTTAATTTAGCTAATTGTAGGTAATTTATTTTATTAATTTAATGATAGTGTAGTGTTAGGTGTATTTGAAACTTAGGTTAGGATTTATTTTACAGGTAATTTTGTACTTATTTTAACTAGGTAGCTATTAAATAGTTATTAACTATTTAATAGCTATTGTACCTAGTTAAAATAAATACAAAGTTGCCTGTAAAATAAATATAAATCCTAAAATAGCTACAATGTAATTATTAGTTATATTGTAGCTATATTAGGGTTTATTTGATAGGTAAGTATTTAGTTTTAAATAGGATTAATTTAGTTAATTTTAGGAATATTATTTTGTTTCATTTAAATTATATTTATGTTAGGCGGTGTTAGGGTTACGGTTAGAGTTAGATTTAGGGGTTAATAACTTTATTGTAGTAGCGGGGAAGGTGCGGGCGGGAGATTAGGGGTTAATAATTGTAGGTAGGTGGCGGCGATGTTAGGGAGAGCAGATTAGGGGTTAATACTATTTATTCTAGTGTTTGCGAGGCGGGAGTGCTGCGGTTTAGGGGTTAATACATTTATTATAGTGGCGGCGAGGTCCGGTCGGCAGATTAGGGGTTAATAAGTGTAGTTAGGTAGCGGCGACATTGGGGGGGGGCAGATTAGGGGTTAATAAATATAATATAGGGGTCGGCGATGTTACGGGCAGCAGATTACTGGTTTATAGGTATAATGTAGGTGGCGGCGGTGTCCGGTCGGCAGATTAGGGGTTAAAAAATTTTATTATGGTTGGGCGGGGTTTACCACGGCCATGATCAGCAGCAATTACATGAAGCTCCTCGAGTGAACTTTTCAAATAGTTGCCTATCTTCCTCTAAATTCATCAAGCAGCCCTGAAAATGAATGTGCAAATTTGGAAGAAGTTGTGGAGCTAAAGGATGTTATCATATTTATGATCCTACTTGTGGGATCCAATCTGATCGGGCTCAGAACATAAGCTGCAACATTCATACACCCATGCATTCTCCCCCCTCGGATATTCTTGCTATCCGAGTAGAGCAGTATTAACCTGCTACATCTTATCTCATAAATAAGAATTATTCAGACCGCATTCAATATGGAGGACTTAACTGTCATTCTAAGAGCCAAGCTGGAGGATCTAGGGCGACAGATAGATCATAGATTTGGTGATCTCAAAGGCATACTCATAACAGCTGTGAGTGAGCGGGATGCACTAACGGAAACTTCTGGAGTTTTCGAGGAGGATTCAGGCACCTCATGGCGACTACAGCATACAGACACGGGACCAACTCCACCCCAGCATATCACACTGAGAAGCCCCGGCCGAGCTGAGGGACATGATGAGTTCCGGTATTCAGAACAGCCTAAACAAAACCTACCTCTGATTCTCGATCTCAAGAGTGAGACATCATCAAGGGACCCGCTTGTGATGGAGGTGGCCGGCCCTCCGGGAGATGATGAGGGGTTTGTGATTAGTCAGGAGATGAGCATGCCGGTTTCCAATTTCTACTCACCTGTGACCGGATCCTCAGTGCATAGTAAATTACAGAGCAATCACAGCAAGCATTTATTGGTAGGTGAACGAAGTGAGCTACGATCCGCAATGTCTTCTGAACTGAAGCCCATGATTGATAGACATATGGCAGGAACTTTCTTGTGCTCAGAGTGTCAAGTCCCTTACTACCTTAGAGGATTCAGTGGATATTACATTATCGAGGTCTTGGACACTTATAATGGAGATCGCTGGAGTAAATGCCGATACGGGATCGGATAGAGCTGTGTATACTTAGTTGTCGATGTAATAAAGCTTATTGTTGCCTTGCTTGATTTACATCCCTTTATGAAGTTCAATATGTCAATATCGGGACTTACAATTATAGAGAGTTAATGTGTTAGTAGTCTATGCCTTGTTTCTTTTCTCTGTTTCCTTTCAGTAGTGGTTAGAGTGTTTCATTGTTTATTATGTATGCCTCCTCTCTAGAAGAATGCTGAATACCCTTACATGTTTTACATTTCAGTATAGCAGCAATGTTTTTGGTCATTCCAGAATGACGATTTTTTTTTATTATAACAGTCTATTATGTCCTATGACAGGAGGATCCTGGGGCCTCTTCCTATCGAATACCAGGGATCAGAAATCATTGTAAAGTAAGGAAATCTACTAGAGGCATCTCACTAACCTCATAGTTATGTATATATCGTGCACCCTACCATGTAGCCTGATACTTATACTTACTTTAGGTACACTTATGTTGCTCTGGCTACCCTAGCTAAATTATTGCTATTCAAGAAATTGGATTGCGGTGTTTAGGTTCAGGGCTTGATAGCTGGAATACTATATCAGTCACATTTGGGCAATACATTATCTCATATGTCAGTATGCTTTGAGGAAACTTAGATCATTAACTTTTACTCTGTTCTAATTGGAATAAGTTTGTTTCCTAGTATTCTTCACCAAATATTAGGTTTTTATATAGGTATCTAGACACTTAGCGAAGTTCCCTGTGCTAGTTAAGCTTTATTGTAGCTCCTCCCCTCACTAACTAAAAACATATGATTCTGAATATTGTATATCCACATGTTGTACTTTCAAATGAGTATAAGATTCTTTGTGTAAGGAAATGTATCTCTCATCTTAAGTTGTACGTCAGTCTACTAAGTTATTTCATAACACGTATCATTCTAGTAGGTAGTAAACAAGGATAATGGGATACCACTAGTTTACTGATATATTAGTTTAAAAAAAGAAAAACTGAGGTATCATTACCACACATGGTATTCATATTTTAAAGTAATGGCATAACTCAGAGATGACATGTATGTTCTATTGCTGGCTTCCATGATCTAATATACACATTTTTTATCCGTCCCTAATTTCTATGCTGGTATTTGTTATATCTCTTTCAGAATGTAGTGTTTTTGTGAACACATCTGTGATGTTTTATTATTAACTATGTATGACTAAATACCTTAATAAAAAAACTTTGATTTAAAAAATAAATAAAATAAAAATTATTATAGTGGCGGCGATGTGGGGGGGGGCCTCGGTTTAGGGGTACATAGGTAGTTTATGGGTGTTAGTGTACTTTGTAGCACAGTAGTTAAGAGCTTTATATTCCCGCATTAGCCCATAAAGCTCATAACTACTGACTTTTTTTGTCGGTAGGAGTCTTGTAGGTAGAGGGTCTATACCGCTCACTTCTCCCAAGACTCCAAATACCGGCGTTAGGCAGATCCCATTGAAAAGATAGGATACGCAATTGGCGTAAGGGGATCTGCGGTAGCCTGGAGTCGCGGTGAGGAAGTGAGCGTTAGACCCTTTCCTGTCTGACTCTAAATACCAGCAGGCGGTAAAAAGCAGTGTTAGGACCCCTTAACGCTGCTTTTGACAGCTAACGCCAAACTCTAAATCTAGGTGAAAGTACCCTAATCTAACACCCCCTAACCTAACAACCTCTAACCTAACACCCCATTTAATAAATCCACATTACTTAAACTAATACATTCTAAAGTTACAAAAAATAAAAAAGGCTAACATTACAGAAAATAAAAAATCCAATTACCAAATTTAACAAAATTAAACCTAATCCCTATAAAAATAAAAAAGACCCCCCAAAATAAAAGCACCCCCTACCCTAAAAATAAACTACCAGTAGCCCTTAAAAGGGCTTTTTGCTGGGCATTGCCCCAAGATAATTAGCTCTTTTACAAAAAATATACAAAGTGCCACATAACTTAAACCCCCCACCCCCCAAAACAAAAGATCCTAACATTAAAAAACCTAAACTACCCATTGCCCTGAAGAGTGCATTTGTTTGGGCATTGCCCTTAAAAGGGCATTTAGCTCTTTTACTGCCCATCCCTAATCTAAATAAAACAACCCCCCCCCAAAAAAAAACTAAAAAAATCCTAAATCTAACCCCCAGGTTGGTACTCACGGTTCCTGAAGTCCTGCGGAGAAGGTCCTGTTCCGGGCGGTGAAGTCTTTTTCCAAGCGCAACCTCTGCTTCTTCCAGGAACATCCTGTGTGGAGCGGAGCTGAAGACTAAAGACCGCGGAGCTGAACACCGGCGACCCTGGAACTGCAGACTGTTGACCACGGAGCCATGGAGCATGGAGGATCATCTTTGTACGATCTCCACCATACACTGAATAGTGAATTCAAGGTACGCGATTAAAGATGGCATCCCTTGAATTCCTATTGGCTGATTTGATTCTTCCAATTCAAATCAGCCAATAGGATGAAAGCTACTCAAATCCTATTGGCTGTTTAAATCAGGCAATAGGATGAGAGCAAGTGAAAATCTATTGGCTGATTTGAATAGCCAATTAGTTTTTTTTTTTCTTTTTATAAAAAAATTTGAGCTGATTATCTCGAGGCAATGCCCTGCAAAAAGCCCTTTTAAGGGCTACTGGTAGTTTATTCTTAGAGTAGGGGGTGTTTTTATTTTGGGGGGGGTCTTTTTTATTTTCATATGGATTAGGTTTAATTTTGTTAAATTTGGTAATTTGATTTTTTATTTTCTGTAATGTTAGCCTTTTTTATTTTTTGTAACTTTAGAATGTATTAGTTTAGGTGATTTAGGTTTATTTAATGGGGTGTTAGGCTAGGGGTTGTTACTTTAGGGGTGTTAGGGTAGGGGTTGTTAGGTTAGGGGGTGTCAGGTTAATAAGTTAAAAAGGTTTATTGCGATGTAGGGGTTTTGTGGTTTAGGGGTTAATAGGGTAAATATGTTTATTGCAATGTAGGGATTTTGCGGTTTAGGGTTTAATAGGGTAATTAGGTTTATTGCGATGTGGGGGTTTTGCAGTTTAGGGGTTAATATGGTTATTAGGTGTATTGCGATGCTGGGGTTTTGTGGTTTAGTGGTTAATAGGGTAATTAGGTTTATTGCGATGTGGGGGTTTTGCAGTTTAGGCGCTAATAGGGTAATTAGGTGTATTGCAATGTGTTTTTTTTGCAGTTTAGGGGTTAATAGGGTAATAAGGTTTATTGCGATGTGGGGGGTTTGCAGTTTAGGGGTTAATAGGGTAATTAGGTTTATTGCGATGTGGGGGTATTGCAGTTTAGGGGTTAATAGGGTACTTAGGTGTATTACGATGTGGGGGGTTTGCAGTTTAGGGGTTAATAGGGTAATAAGGTTTATTGCGATGTGGGGGTTTTGCAGTTTAGGGGTTAATAGGGTAATTAGGTTTATTGTGATGTGCGGGTTTTGCGGTTTAGGGGTTAATAATATATTTAAGACAGTAGTCCATTAAAATTATAGTATTGCTACACCTGTAGCTTAAATTTTTATATAAAAGAAGAGTTACAAAATAGGTTGTTTCTACATCTGTAGTTTAAAAAATAATTAGACTGCCCTCTGTGCAGGCTTATGGACTAGTTTATAAATAAATATAAAATCATCTCCCTTCCTTGGGGAAGCACAGAGCGGGGGACCCTCACAGTCACAAAAGGGCAGAATGTACGTCCTGTAAACAAACGTGTCTTAAGTCATCAGGTAGGCTGGTGCAGCAGCAATCACATGGTGGATTGAACTCACACTGAGGGGGAACTTTCTCCTTTGATTTGTCAATTGAGTACAATGAATCCCAAGCTGCAACAAGGTGTGCAGCTTGGGATAAACTGAGAATTTATATCAATGTCATGTGCTGCCTTGTTAAAGCACCATAATAATTACCTCAATAGGACACATACAACTGAAGTGTCCAAACATCACAAAACACTATTAAAATCATAACATTTGTAACTAGGTTATATTAAAACTCTTACTTTAGTTGAAATTATTTTTATTGCAGAACATATAGAAATTACATCACATATTATTTATTCAAGGAAGATCCCTTACCCCTCCCACCTCTCAGGAAGAGATCCTCAGTTCCGTGCCTAACAGGCTTGAGTTCAAGTGATGTCCAAACGGAAAGCAAGAACTTTCTGGGTGTACCCAAATCAAAACGTAGATTTGACCAGAATAGCCCGTAATTCAGAATGTCCGCATATATTATCATAAATTCCAAAAAAGAGAGGAGTGTATTTCTTTCAAGAAGGAAAAGCCTGTATCACATTATGACCCTATCCTTCCTTTTATGGGTCTCCAGGATAACATTTAAACAATTTTGTCCACTCAACTGTAAATTTAAACAATAAATAATAAACAACAAAACATAAACTTTACCCGTAACTTGCCTGTCTCATCCATTTTCATGCCGTAGATCCAAGGAGGGAGCCCCCCCCCAAGTCATACATGGGTCTCTGTCAACAGTTGGTATCTTATGTCCCCTTGTATATTTTATTTATTGTCTGTGCTATATAGTGTCTGTGTGTCATAGCTCTGGGTCTGTAATTTATTAATAACCTTCCAGAATCCAGTACTCCCATATCTTCAAGAACTGATCATGGTTCTCTGGTATAAAAGAAGCTAATTCGGACATCTTATATGTGGCTTTAATCTTTTCTATTATTTCTTCCCATGCGGGAACCCCTGTTTTCCAGTACCTAGCCACGCATATCCTTGTTGCAGTGCATAGAGTGCGTATAAATGTATTTATGGCTTTATTAAAGGGTTTGATATATTCATTCAATAGCGCCTGAGACACTGTCAAAATTATGTTTTCAGACAATACCTCACTTAAAAGTTTGGATAGTTTAGACCATACCTGTTTTATCTGGGGGTACTCCCACCACATATGTATGTATGTCCCCGTTTCCATACAACCTCTATAACAGTTTTTGTTACCCCTTTGAATATAGTGTGATGTGATTGTTGGGGTAAGATACCACCTGAAGGTGGTCTTAATACAATTTTCCTTAAAGTCTGTTCTAATTAGACCTTTCCCTGCTGTACAGAAGATTGTTTCCTCTTTGGATCGTGTCTCGTTCGTGTCTAGTTCCCATTTCTCCATTAAGGGGGTTTTAGAAGTGTTTTTAGCTGTCTGTATCGAGATATATATGTGAGAAATAAGTTTTTTGTGTCTAATACTGGAGCTAGAGTATCATTCTAGTGTTGTTAAACTCTGTCTGGGATTACGCGGTATAGCTTTTGTGATGGCAGATGCTATTTGCAGGTATAGAAACCAGTGTAATTTTTCTGGTAGAATTTTTTCCTGTAGTTGCTGGAATGTGGCTATTTTACCTTTGTGTAGAAAATCAGCCACCCTGTAAAGCCCTTTGTTCTCCCATTTTCCTATCTGTCCATGGAAATCTTGGCACAGAAGTGTCCTAATTGGTCTCTTCAGTGAATCTATTGGTAGCAGCTGTAAAGATGTAGATAGCGAATTCCACATCGCCATCATCTCTCCTGTTAGTTTCGAAGCCTGTGTCTCCCTGGGAATATGTCCCGGTTGGTCCCAAAGAATATCATCTGGGTTGTTATAGCCTGCCATCAGGGTTTCAACTTGCACCCACACAAAGTCGTTTGTTTTTTTGCCTAGAAGACTAGTCTGTGCTAGTCTCGCCGCCTGGTAGTAGTTTATTAACCCCAACCCCTCCCAGTTGTCTATGGTGTAGTAGTGTTTGGGAAGGTATTCTGGCCTTCTTATTCCCCCTTATAAAGCTGGTCAAGTCAGTCTGTAACTTATTGAGTTCCACCAAAGGAATTTTGATTGGTAGGGCCCTAAAAAGATACAAAAGCCTTGGGAGCGTATTCATTTTAATGGCCGACAAACGGCCATACAATGAAAAACCACTAGCCTTTTATCTCCTTTCTAATTGTTTTGTATAGAGGAACATAGTTCAATTTATATAGTTCTGTGATATTACTGGATATTTTAATTCCTAAGTATTTAAGTGCCTCCTTTACCCATTTAAATGCAAAATTAGTGTCAATTAATTTTTTTGTATGGTTTGGGAGTGCAATAGGTAGTGCTTCGCACTTATCCAAGTTGATTTTGTATCCTGAAATATCAGAGTAGTCTTGCAGTATCTGGTATAAGTACGGCAGAGATGTCAACAGTTTAGTCAGGGTAAGGAGGACATCATCTGCAAACAGGGATATTTTAAATTCGTCTCCCCCTATCCTGACACCATGTACCCCTGGGGCTAAACAGATTGTCGCAGCTAACGGTTCTATGCAAAGCGCAAACAGAAGTGGTGACAGGGGGCAACCCTGTCTTGTACCGTTTCGTATGTCAATGAGTTTGGATTGGTAGCCTGCTGCTCTGATATGTGCTGTAGGGTAAGAATATATGCTCCTAATCTCCTGCAGAAATGGCCCCGAAACCCTAACCTATCCAAAACCTCAAACATGTAGTCCCAGTCTATTCTGTAGAACGCCTTCTCCGTGTCCAGAGATAGGACCAGAGAAGGCGTTCGTGTTTTGTTGAGGTGGTCCACCAGGGAGATCATGCGTCTTGTATTGTCTGGGGCTTCTCTTTCTTGAATAAACCCTACCTGATCCAAATGGATCAGGCTAGGTAAGTGAGTTTTAAGCCAGTTTGCCAAGATCTTCGTGAAGATCTTGATATCTTGGTTAATTAAAGATATGGGTCTATAGCTTTGACATATTTTTGGGTTTCTTCCTGGCTTAGGGATCACCTCTATCTTAGCCTGCAGAATTTCCTTTGGGATTTCCCTGCCCTGTAAGATATCATTACAAAATGTCACTATATGTGGGATTAAAGCTGATTTAAAAAGTTGGTAATATTCTCCTGGGAACCCATCAGGACCTGCTGCCTTCCCAGGTTTCAGTTCCTTTATAGCATTGAGTACCTCCCTGGTAGACACCTTCGCATTCAACTCGTCCTTTATACTATTATCTATGGGTTGGAGTTTAGCTTAGTCTAAAAATGTATGTGTCAGTTGCTTTGTGTGGTCATTACGTGCCATTTTTTTCCTATCGTATAAATGTGCATAGTATTGAGCAAAGCTGTCCGCTATCTCCTGAGGATTTGAGGTGTATGTACCGTCTGCTTTTTGTAGATGTGGTATTGCAAAAGATTTAGTTTTTTCTCTAAGCTTGTGCGCCAAGTATTTATCAGGTTTGTTAGAGTAAAGGTAATAGTGTGCTTTCAGTTTGTGTGCTGCCCTGATAGCTGCTTTGTTCATAATGGTTGCTAATTCTGATTGTTTAGTTTGTAGTGTCTGAAAGACTTCTGTAGCTAAATTCTGTTGGTGTAGTTTAGTAAGTGTGTCTATTTGGGACTGGAGAAAGTCTATTTGCTGTCTGTTTGTCTTGGTAAGAATCGACTTCTCTTTAATGAGTAATCCCCTAATAAAGGGTTTGTGAGCTGCCCAGGCATTAATTGGGTTAGCAGTGGTTCCTGCATTTATTTCCCAAAACTCAGATAGAGCTTGGGATATAGAGTTATGTATACCCGGACCTTGTAGTACATAAGGGTCATAATTCCAAGAACGCATTGTACTAACATAGAATGTTTCTTTAATATTTACTCGGACTATTGAATGGTCCGACCAGGCACATGCGTGTAATGTGGAGGCTATTAAATCTGAAATACAAATCTGGCTCAAGAAGACATAGTCCAATTTGGAATAAGTCTTGTTCACATGAGAGTAATAAGTGTAGTCCGTGGCTTTACCATATAAAGTGTCCCAGGAGTCTATTAAGTTGTGCAATAAGAGGGTCTCCTTAATTTTCTTAACCATGGAGTTGTGTCTCATCTGCTTCTGAGTTATCTTTAACCTATCCGTGTCCTGAAATGCGTACATTGATATATTAAAATCCCCCCCAAGCAAAATCCTAACTTGTGACCATTGGGTTAATAAGTAAGCGACATGGGAAAAGAAGGAGATCTGTGTCTCATTAGGTGCATATATATTGCATAAGACTACCTGTTTATCTCTTAACCTTCCTTTCACTATCAGAAACCTTCCCTCTGGGTCCCCAATTGTTTGCTCTACTACAAATCCCAGGGAATGATGTAAGAGGATTGACACCCCCCTTTTTTTCTTGTCAGTAGTAGAGTGGTAATGTTGTGTATAACTTCTTGACCAATATTTCGGTATTACTTCCTTAGTGAAATGTGTTTCCTGTAAAAATATAACGTTAGCCTTTAATCTAGAGTATTGGGTCATAGCCATCCTGCGCTTGAGGTCTGTGTTAAGGCCCCTTACATTATGTGAAATAAGTCGTATGTCCCCCGTCATTACTTACATTTCTGAGATTGGGGCTCCCCGGCTCCACCGCTATAATCATTACTTCCAACCATAGACATTGCATATATGTGTTTCCTTTTCTGGTCAACTCATGTGAGCAGGCAAGATAGTATGTGAGAACAGACATAAAAAACAAAAACAAATTTGTCAACGAACAGTAACATATGCAACAAGTAATACAAAATAATAATAATAAAAAGAAAATCCCCTCCCCCCCCTCAAATGTAAATAACATGTATTGAGTACATTATGCCCCCACTGCTAGTTAAGGTAATTTAAGCAAAGAAGATTATTTCAATTTATTATTTTGAGCAGGCTGTTAGTTAACTAAACCTGATCGTTTATGTCTCTCAGTCACTGATATCAAAGTGGCCTCATTCAAAATATTAGACCTATCCGTTGTGTCCATTTCTCAGTATTCTCTTGTCTAAGACTCTTGAAATTTGGGAAAAAAAGCACACTGTTACATACCAGTTCATCTCAGCCTCCTGGCCTGAGATGAAGAAGAGAAAGCAGGAGGTGGTGTCTCACCCTATTATCTTTACCAAATTCAAAACAGACACTGCAAACCTTGCGATTGACTGCATAGTGATGGTTTTCATGTCTTGGCCTTCCTTTTCGTCACTCTTGTCCACTTTTGCCTTTGTGGTTGACCTGATCCAGAAGATTGTTGCGGTGCCTCTATCATATCTTTCATCTGTAGTATTTCCGGTGTTTCCAGTTGTAGACTATTGCAGATTGCTGGAATCTCTGTCGGATCTTTAAGGCTTAGCGTTTTGCCCTTGTGCAGGATATGTAGATTGAAAGGGAATCCCCATCGGTATATTATCTGGTGTTTCCTCAGGAGTGTAGTGAGGGGTTTCAAATAGCTGCTTCCTTGTAGCGTTTTGACACAGAGGTCCTGAAAAAATTGAATTACTGTCCCCTGAAACTTAAAAGTAGGAATTTTCCTTGCCGCTGCGAGGATTTCTTCTTTTTCTGGGAATTGGAAAAATTTGATAACCACATCTCTCGGTGGGGCGTCTTCTTTTGGCTTGGCTCTTAGAGTTCTGTGAGCTCTTTCTAGTTGAAACTTCCCATCATCGACCTCCCCAGTGATTGCTTGAAAAAGCTGGTGTAAATAGTTGGGTAGCTCATTTGCAGATACCGCTTCTGGAATCCCCTTCAACTGTAGATTGCATCTCCGACTTCTATTTTCAAGATCTTCTAATTTATCTTGGATGTCATTCATCTCTTATTGGTGTGCAGACAAATTATGGTTAATAGTAGTTAACTCTTCTGTGATAGAGGTTTCTGATTCCTCTAACGTCGCCACTCTGGTGCCTAATTCTGTGATGTCTTGCTTTATTTCTGCTAGACTGTTGGTAACAGTATTCTGAAATGAGTCGAATTTGTCCCAAAGCTTGTCAAAGTTCTTGTTGATGTCCTGTTTGGACACCAGGGTCCTAAGATAAGCTCTTGTGGCAGGTATAGATTCATCTTCATTACTCTGAGAATCTGTTTCTGAGTCTACGTCTTCTTCTACAATGCTGCTGGTATCCTCTAGGACTTTTTCTCCTCTCACAGGTTTAAAAAATAAGGTGGCTGCTGGTGTTTTAGTCCCTTGAGAGGATTTGTTTTGTTTCCTGGCCGACATATTGGCTATGAAATATTGAGTAGCCAAATAAAGCACTTTATATTTAGTTTTGGAGTGAATGTTAATACTTAACCTGTAGTTTTAAGCACTATTGTAGCAAGGAGTATGTATGTTAGCTATAGTGAGTTGGTATCAGAATGCTGTTTTGTTACTTTGGTATATTTAAACAGTTGGGTTACTGTTGCTTTTTGTAAACAGTCACTACCAGATTACTATGACTCCTGGGAGCCCTTTCACTAAGTATAGATGCAAATTAAATTCCAGCATATATCTTATCATTCATGGCAGTGTCATCCTACTAATGCTCCATTCAAAGCCAAATTCTTTTTGTTCATCAGATCAGGTTAATGGATCATTTATGTTTTAGCTCTGTATAGCCCTCTAAAATCAGCTCTGTAGTATCTACACAAATGTTTCTTTCTCTTCCTTCTCCTTACTGCATATACATGTGCTATTTCAGAGTAGTTCTATTACAGCAGTTTATAGTTGCGTTGTAGTTTGTACTGTGCGGGTTCTACTAGCGCAGTATATCGTCAGTCTCCTCCTTGCATTGTTTTCAGGAGAAAAAAAAGGGATAAAGTTCTGTTTTAGCAGTGTCTTATGTTCTTATAGGATTAGTTAACCGCACTTAGTAACATAAAATGTCTTTTGTGTATGGCATCTTTATAATTGTATTGTGTTATGCGGCTCTCCATTAGCACACAGCATTCTGTGATACACACCCCTGCTTATGGTTAGTTGTATGGAGTTTCAACCTCTCCTTAGCAAGTTTATATAACTATAGTCATGATCAGGAGGGCTTAAATGCAGCTTACTTGTATGTCAAATCATGTCCTTATGTCCGGTATAGTTGTTTCGCCTGTACCTCCTGCGGTGTAGTCGGCATGCCTGAGAGTTTATTCTGCGTGTCAGGAGTTGCGCTTCGTGTCCAAGATGGCGGTCAGCACTTCACCGCTTCAGATGTATTCAGACTCCGTGTGTCTCGTAGGTGCCTGGTTCAGCTGTCAGTCTGCATGTTATGTGATCACCGCATACTCAGTGACTATCTCACCTATTTTTAAGGCTTCGTTTGCTCTTTAGAATATTGAACTTGAGCAGTGTTTTGCGGAGCTATTAGGTTACAGCTCCATCTTAGTTTGGCTCCAAACTCCGCCTCCTAAAACTCTTACTTTAAAGGGACAGTACAGTCAAAATTAAACTTTCATGATTCAGATCGAACATTTGTGGTATTGTGTAAATTGAACTGTTGAGAATGATCTCTGTATCCCATTTTTGAGACTATACGTAGAACTCATGTATTAGAATTTATTTAATTATTTTCTGGGGAATATTAAAAATAAGTAGGCCTAATTCAAGTCACTGTGAACCGTAAGCAATGTTTAAAAATTAGATCAATGTAATTTGTTTTAAAGCAATTAAGGTTAATTCACCTGGGCAACAGTATATATAGAGAGAAATCGATTCAATGGTCATCAATTGATTTTGCCTGAGGAAGCCCTGTCTAATGCTGGGTTGAAACGTGCAGCAGTTTTCATATGGCTTATGCCAGAGATTGGGCACACAGGTGAGCTCCGCTTACGGCCTGAGTGAGGGCGAATTCAGTGAGACGTGTTGCCTGTCAGCTGGAGGTGGTGCGTGACTTCTCCCCTTTTTGTTGGTCCAGTGAGCTTGATCTCTAGAAGGACCATTATATATTTTGCCAAATATTCTATCCACACATAGGGAGGAGGGGTGAAGCAATTTGGATTTCCCTGCTACATACTGTGAACATTTACAAACATATGTAGCTAGCCTGTGATTGTTACTTTATTTCAAAAGGCGATTGCAAGATCCTACTGGATACAAAGGCCTCTAGTTATCAAGCCGTCAACCGCAAATAAGCTGGAATTACGGAGCGTATTTGTGGCGAGACTGATTCGCCTTAGTTATCAAGCCCTACTGCCTGGCAAAAGTAGAATATAGTGACGTAACCTACGATCCGCCGGACTCAGTCCGACACAGATCGACGGTTACGTCACTACAGATGTTCCGAACGCAAGTTCGGCACAATCGGACTACTTTTGGTAGTTATCAAACCCTTACCAGGTACGCTCGCCACTATTCCGGGCCAGCGTACCTGGATTTCAATCCGCCGCCCTGGAGGCGGCGGATCCCATAGGAATCAATGGGAGTCTGACCATAGCGAAAGCTCATGTTCGCTGCTGCCCGATATCCCATTGATTCCTATGGGAGATGTCTGCACCTAACACCCTAACATGTACCCCGAGTCTAAACACCCCTAATCTGTCCCCCCTACACCTCCGCAACTAAATAAACTTATTACCTCTAAACCGCCGCTCCCTGACCGCGCCGCAACTATATTAAACATGTTAACCCCGAAACCGCCGCTCCCGGACCCCGCCGCCACCTACATTATACATATTAACCCCTAATCTGCTGCCCCTATACCGCCGCCACCTACATAAACTTATTAACCCCTATCCTGCGGATCCCGGACCCCGCCGCAACTAAATAAATTGTTTAACCCCCTAAACCGCCGCTCCTGGACCCCGCCGCCACCTATATTAAAGTTATTAACCCCTATCCTGCCCCCCCTATACCACCGTCACCTATATTAAAATTATTAACCCCTAAACCTAAGTCTAACACTAACCCTAACCCCCCTAACTTAAATATTATTTTAATAAATCTAAATAATATTACTCATATTAACTAAATTAATCCTATTTAAAACTAAATACTTACCTGTAAAATAAACCCTAAGATAGCTACAATATAACTAATAATTATATTGTAGCTATTTTAGGATTTATTTTTATTTTACAGGCAACTTTGTATTTCATTTAACCTGGTAGAATAGTTATTAAATAGTTATTAACTATTTAATAACTACCTAGCTAAAATACTTACAAAATTACCTGTAAAATAAATCCTAACCTAAGTTACAATTAAACCTAACACTACACTATCATTAAATTAATTAAATAAATTAACTATAATTACCTAAAATTAAATTACATTAAATAAACTAAACTATAGTACACAAAAAATAAACACTAAATTACAGAAAATAAAAAAGAATTACAAGAAGTTTAAACTAATTACACCTAATCTAACCCCCTAATAAAATAATAAAGCCCCCCAAAATATTAAAATGCCCTACTCTATTCTAAATTACAAAGTAACCAGCTCTCTTACCACCCCTTAAAAGGGCTTTTTGCGGGGCATTGCCCCAAAGTAATCAGCTCTTTTACCTGTAAAAAAAAAAAAAAAACCCCAACATTAAAACCCACCACCCACATACCCCTACTCTAACCCACCCAAACCCCCCTTAAAAAAACCTAACACTAACCCCCTGAAGATCACCCTACCTTGCCGAAATCTCCATCCAAGTGGCGCAGAAGAGGTCCTCCATCCAGCAGAAGTCTTCATCCAGGCGCCGTCTTCCATCTTCATCCATCTGGAGCGGAGCCATCTTCCAAGGAGCCGACTCGGAGCCATCCTCTTTAACCAACGACTGAACGACGAATGACGGTTCCTTTAAATGACGTCATCCAAGATGGCGTCCCTCGAATTCCGATTGGGATTCTATCAGCCAATTGTAATTAAGGTAGGGAAAATCTGATTGGCTGATTAAATCAGCCAATCAGATTGAAGTTCAATCTGATTGGCTGATCCAATCAGCCAATCAGATTGACCTCGAATTCCGATCAGCCAATAGAATGCAAGGTCAATCCGATTGGCTGAAGGAACCGTCATTCGTCGTTCAGTCGTCGGTTGAAGAGGATGGCTCCGCGTCGGCTCCTTGGAAGATGTCTCCGCTCCGCTCTGGATGGATGAAGATTGAAGACGACGCCTGGATGAAGACTTCTGCTGGATGAAGGACCTCTTCTGCGCCACTTGGATGAAGATTTCGGCCCGGTTGGGTGAAGACGGCTCCAGGTAGGGTGATCTTTAGGGGGTTAGTGTTAGGTTTTTTTAAGGGGGGTTTGGGTGGGTTAGAGTAGGGGTATGTGGGTGGTGGGTTTTAATGTTGGGGGGGTTGTATTTTTTTTACAGGTAAAAGAGCTGATTACTTTGGGGCAATGCCCCGCAAAAAGCCCTTTTAAGGGTTGGTAAAAGAGCTGGTTACTTTGTAATTTAGAATAGAGTAGGGCATTTTTTTTATTTTGGGGGGCTTTATTATTTTATTAGGGGGTTAGATTAGGTATAATTAGTTTAAACTTCTTGTAATTCTTTTTTATTTTCTTTAATTTAGTGTTTGTTTTTTTGTTCTATAGTTTAGTTTATTTAATTTAATTTTAGGTAATTTATTTAATTAATTTAATGATAGTGTAGTGTTAGGTTTAATTGTAACTTAGGTTAGGATTTATTTTACAGGTAATTTTGTAAGTATTTTAGCTAGGTAGTTATTAAATAGTTAATAACTATTTAATAACTATTCTAGCTAGTTAAAATAAATACAAAGTTGCCTTTAAAATAAAAATAAATCCTAAAATAGCTACAATATAATTATTAGTTATATTGTAGCTATCTTAGGGTTTATTTTACAGGTAGGGTCCGGGAGCGGCGGTTTAGCGGTTAAACATTTAATTTAGTGGTGGCGGGATCCGGGAGTGGCGGTTTAGGGGTTAATGAGTTTAATGTAGGTGGCGGCGGTGTAGTGGGGGCAGGATAGGGGTTAATAAATGTAATGTAGGTGGCAGTGGGCTCCGGGTGCTGCGGTTTAGGGGTTAAACTATTTATTTAGTTGCGGCCGGGTCCGGGATCCGCAGGATAGGGGTTAATAACTTGAATATAGGTGCCGGCGGTGTAGTGGGGGGCAGGATAAGGGTTAATAGGTATAATGTAGGTGGCGGCGGGGTCCGGGAGCGGCGGTTTAGGGGTTAATACATTTATTAGAGTTGCGGCGGGGTCCAGGAGCGGTGTTTTAGGGGGTAATAACTTTATTTAGGTGCAGGGGGCTCCGGGAGCGGCGGTTTAGGGGGTAAAACAGTGTAGTTTAGTGTGGGTGCTTAGTGACAGGCTATCAAGAAAGTGGCGAAGAAGCCGATGAGCAGCGAGATTGATGAATGTTAGTTAACAACAGTCCGCTGCTCATCGCTCCGTACTTGGTGCGCGGCTTCTTGACAGCTTTTTTGATAACTTTGGCGAACGTATTCAGGTCCGCGGCGGCAATGGTAGGTGAGCTTAGGCGAGCGTATTGGGCTGGCGAATGCAGGTAAGTAGACGGCTTCATAACTAGAGGCCAATGTCTCCTATTTTTACATTAATGGATTACAATGTACTGTTATAATATCTGCGGATATGTTTAGAGGACTTTGTTTTCTTTTGAGATGCCTATTGATGTTATTGTGCCGGATGTATTATTAGTAACAGGGATTCCTGGTTTAGGCTCCTATATTCATTTATTTATCATCAATTGGATGTTTTTTGTTTTTTTTTTAATATTATTTTTCATTGCTCTAATTAAATATATCACTTTAATTTTGTGCATTTATTGGTTTTATGTGTGTCTTTTGGAGATATAGAGACTCTTGTTTTCTTTAAATTGGGCTTAATATGGGGTTGCTGGGTAAGGTTTACTAGTTGTTATTTTGCTGTTACATTTTTATTGTCTAAACTCTGTGCACCTTGGTTTCCACAACTTTACTTTTGATAACGTGGGACCTTGTTCATAGCCAAATATGTCCCTAAGCAGCTGGTACAACCTTCTTGATATATATATATATATATATACATACACAATTTGAGCCCTTCCCAGTCAAATACCTTAAAATATGCTATAATTTGTAATCCATTGTTATGTTTGAATGTGTTTTGAATAGAAATACTTGAAATTCCTATGTTGTTCACTTAAATGAAAATGTTCTTTTTATTTTTAAATATATATTTCAATATACAGTATATCTATCTGCATATATCCATATAGATATATAGGATACTTGAAAAGAGAAAACGAGGAACCAAGAACTTGATGCCAAGTGGTTTATTGAATACACAAGGTGGGTAGCACTGTCACAGGTGTGCAAGGGGTGCTAGATCTGACGCGTTTCGCGCATGCTCACATGCGCTTCATCAGAGATGAATCATAGATATATAGGTATAGATATGTATATTACAAAAAATACACACACATATATAAATAATAAATATATATTTAAAAATAAAAAGAACATTTTCTTCTAAGTGAAGAACATAAGAATTTAAAGTATTCCTTACATACGTTTGGCTTAAGTGCAGCGTTGAGCGATAAAAGTAAAGGATTTCTTTAGCGCACCCATAGAAGTCAATGGGGAGAGGAAGTTAGCACGGTCACAATATCTGAAGTCCTGAAGTTAGCGCACCTAAGTCTTTCATTCTTGTGCTAACTTTTTACTTTCAACTTGTAATACCAGCACTAATCTGGCAATATTTTTATGTTAAGCGCAGTTAGAAAAATAAAAAAATGAGCGCACCACTTGTAATCTAGAAAAGATCTATTTATGGAGACTGTTTTTAAAATGTACAAATATTTCTTTAAAATTGTCTTTACTGTCTCCAGTCTGAAACCAGAGAAAATAGTAAAACTGTGAGTAGTAGTATTTTGTCAATTAGCTTAACTGCAGCTATATAACTACAACACAAGGTTGTTTTATAGTCGGCTTGTAACGAAAATCTAAACTGATACAGTAACCCAGAGAAAATGGTTTTGTATTTTAAATTTTTGTTTAATTTTAAGGATCTCCTTTTCTCCCACATTTAAATGACTTTATATTGATTTGTAGAATTCCCATTTTTGCTATAAACACTGGGACACCAACTTCAATTGAAATTGGAATCCTTTTATTAAAAAAAAAAGTGTATTTTTGTGCATTTTTAAGTAAGAGATACAGGACAAATTGTAGTTTAGAAAATGTTTTTAATGGTCTAGTTTGCTTTTTATGTTTATTTATAATCATCTAACATCTGATTTATGTGTATTGTGAATGTTAAATGCATTATCGTGCTTCTTACTTTTCTCTATGCCCCTTTAAATGGTCTTTTAAACAACCAGCCACAATATTGCTGACATCTGGCACAAAAAAAATGATACACAGATCCTGTTTTTGGCCCTAGGATAGAAATCTTTCTTGAAAAAATTGCAAACACCTTGTTCTGTGAGCTTGAATACATCCTTCCTCGCCGGGCTGTGACAGTGATGTTAATTCTTTGATGGGTTGTGTACAAACACACAGCTTTTGTTTGGCCAGATGATGGCTACTGACCCTTAAGGGCTTATAAAGTGATCCGTATCTTTTTGTTAACTGCAGGGCTCTATTAGTGAAGTAGCTGGAGCATCCTGACACCCCCCAACCTACCACTTGTCTGCTTTTATCTTCCATTCAGTACAATTTACAGGTTAAACAGAAAGCCAATTTGTTTTTAAGTAGAGTCTTGTCGACATTCAATACTTAGCACAGGTGTGAGGAGCAGCAGGGTCCGCACATACCTAGACGTCCTTAACTAAGCATCGCAGTGCGTCATTTTACTCTGTGAAAGATGATCTTAGTGCATTGCACAGATATGTGTAATGCCACTAGTTGCAACAAATACATTATAAATACATGATGTGCACAAGCACATTATAGGGCGTATTTCTATATCAATAAGAATGTGATTTTGTGCATTTTATATTTCTCTTTTTTTCTAAATGTGTCAAGTATATACATTGAGGCTACAAACTACTGATAAAAGCACTGCACAATCAATTTACTGGTAATAATAATAAAAAAATATATACTGCTTGGCTTTATTTTAAAATACCACTTTTAGGTGCTTTATAGTGAATTCACCAGACAACCCAATACCAAGATTCAGACCATGTTAATTCTCATTTATACCTAATGACACATTAGCTTTACAGTAAAATGTGAGGTTTCCTCTAATTTAGCTGCAACCTCAGGAAGGGGAAGGAAGATCTGTATCTACTTGTACAATGAGGGGGACTCTTAAAGGACCACTAAACACAAATTGCAAACAGAGGCCTAGATTTAGAGTTCGGCGGTAAAAGGGCTGTTAACGCTCCGCGGGTTTTTTTCTGGCCGCACCATAAATTTAACTCTGGTATCGAGAGTTCAAACAAATGCTGCGTTAGGCTCCAAAAAAGGAGCGTAGAGCATTTTTACCGCAAATGCAACTCTCGATACCAGAGTTGCTTACGGACGCGGCCGGCATCAAAAACGTGCTCGTGCACGATTCTCCCATAGGAAACAATGGGGCTGTTTGAGCTGAAAAAAAACCTAACACCTGCAAAAAAGCAGCGTTCAGCTCCTAACGCAGCCCCATTGTTTCCTATGGGGAAACACCTCCTAAGTCTGCACCTAACACCCTAACATGTACCCCGAGTCTAAACACCCCTAACCTTACACTTATTAACCCCTAATCTGCCGCCCCCGCTATCGCTGACCCCTGCATTACACTTTTAACCCCTAATCTGCCGCTCCGTAAACCGCCGCCACCTACGTTATCCCTATGTACCCCTAATCTGCTGCCCTAACATCGCCGACCCCTATGTTATATTTATTAACCCCTAATCTGCCCCCCACAACGTCGCCGACACCTACCTACACTTATTAACCCCTAATCTGCCGAGCGGACCTGAGCGCTACTATAATAAAGTTATTAACCCCTAATCCGCCTCACTAACCCTATCATAAATAGTATTAACCCCTAATCTGCCCTCCCTAACATCGCCGACACCTACCTTCAATTATTAACCCCTAATCTGCCGACCGGAGCTCACCGCTATTCTAATAAATGTATTAACCCCTAAAGCTAAGTCTAACCCTAACACTAACACCCCCCTAAGTTAAATATAATTTTTATCTAACGAAATAAATTAACTCTTATTAAATAAATAATTCCTATTTAAAGCTAAATACTTACCTGTAAAATAAATCCTAATATAGCTACAATATAAATTATAATTTTATTATACCTATTTTAGGATTAATATTTATTTTACAGGCAACTTTGTAATTATTTTAACCAGGTACAATAGCTATTAAATAGTTAAGAACTATTTAATAGTTACCTAGTTAAAATAATTACAAATTTACCTGTAAAATAAATCCTAACCTAAGATATAATTAAACCTAACACTACCCTATCAATAAAATAATTAAATAAACTACCTACAATTACCTACAATTAACCTAACACTACACTATCAATAAATTAATTAAACACAATTGCTACAAATAAATAACATTAAATAAACTATCTAAAGTACAAAAAATAAAAAAGAACTAAGTTACAGAAAATAATAAAATATTTACAAACATAAGAAAAATCTTACAACAATTTTAAACTAATTACACCTACTCTAAGCCCCCTAATAAAATAACAAAGCCCCCCAAAATAAAAAATTCCCTACCCTATTCTAAAATACAAATATTACAAGCTCTTTTACCTTACCAGCCCTGAACAGGGCCCTTTGCGGGGCATGCCCCAAGAATTTCAGCTCTTTTGCCTGTAAAAAAAAACATACAATACCCCCCCCCAACATTACAACCCACCACCCACATACCCCTAATCTAACCCAAACCCCCCTTAAATAAACCTAACACTACCCCCCTGATGATCTTCCTACCTTGTCTTCACCATGCCAGGTTCACCGATCCGTCCTGGCTCCAAGATCTTCATCCAACCCAAGCGGGGGCTAGACATCCACTGAAGAAGTCCAGAAGAGGGTCCAAAGTCTTCCTCCTATCCGGCAAGAAGAGGACATCCGGACCGGCAAACATCTTCTCCAAGCGGCATCTTCTATCTTCTTCCATCCGATGACGACCGGCTCCATCTTGAAGACCTCCAGCGCGGATCCATCCTCTTCTTCCGACGACTAGACGACGAATGACGGTTCCTTTAAGGGACGTCATCCAAGATGGCGTCCCTCGAATTCCGATTGGCTGATAGGATTCTATCAGCCAATCGGAATTAAGGTAGGAATTTTCTGATTGGCTGATGGAATCAGCCAATCAGAATATAGTTCAATCCGATTGGCTGATCCAATCAGCCAATCAGATTGAGCTCGCATTCTATTGGCTGTTCCGATCAGCCAATAGAATGCGAGCTCAATCTGATTGGCTGATTGGATCAGCCAATCGGATTGAACTATATTCTGATTGGCTGATTCCATCAGCCAATCAGAAAATTCCTACCTTAATTCCGATTGGCTGATAGAATCCTATCAGCCAATCGGAATTCGAGGGACGCCATCTTGGATGACGTCCCTTAAAGGAACCGTCATTCGTCGTCTAGTCGTCGGAAGAAGAGGATGGATCCGCGCTGGAGGTCTTCAAGATGGAGCCGGTCGTCATCGGATGGAAGAAGATAGAAGATGCCGCTTGGAGAAGATGTTTGCCGGTCCGGATGTCCTCTTCTTGCCGGATAGGAGGAAGACTTTGGACCCTCTTCTGGACTTCTTCAGTGGATGTCTAGCCCCCGCTTGGGTTGGATGAAGATCTTGGAGCCAGGACGGATCGGTGAACCTGGCATGGTGAAGACAAGGTAGGAAGATCATCAGGGGGGTAGTGTTAGGTTTATTTAAGGGGGGTTTGGGTTAGATTAGGGGTATGTGGGTGGTGGGTTGTAATGTTGGGGGGGGGGTATTGTATGTTTTTTTTTACAGGCAAAAGAGCTGAAATTCTTGGGGCATGCCCCGCAAAGGGCCCTGTTCAGGGCTGGTAAGGTAAAAGAGCTTGTAATATTTGTATTTTAGAATAGGGTAGGGAATTTTTTATTTTGGGGGGCTTTGTTATTTTATTAGGGGGCTTAGAGTAGGTGTAATTAGTTTAAAATTGTTGTAAGATTTTTCTTATGTTTGTAAATATTTTATTATTTTCTGTAACTTAGTTCTTTTTTATTTTTTGTACTTTAGATAGTTTATTTAATGTTATTTATTTGTAGCAATTGTGTTTAATTAATTTATTGATAGTGTAGTGTTAGGTTAATTGTAGGTAATTGTAGGTAGTTTATTTAATTATTTTATTGATAGGGTAGTGTTAGGTTTAATTATATCTTAGGTTAGGATTTATTTTACAGGTAAATTTGTAATTATTTTAACTAGGTAACTATTAAATAGTTCTTAACTATTTAATAGCTATTGTACCTGGTTAAAATAATTACAAAGTTGCCTGTAAAATAAATATTAATCCTAAAATAGGTATAATATAATTATAATTTATATTGTAGCTATATTAGGATTTATTTTACAGGTAAGTATTTAGCTTTAAATAGGAATTATTTATTTAATAAGAGTTAATTTATTTCGTTAGATAAAAATTATATTTAACTTAGGGGGGTGTTAGTGTTAGGGTTAGACTTAGCTTTAGGGGTTAATACATTTATTAGAATAGCGGTGAGCTCCGGTCGGCAGATTAGGGGTTAATAATTGAAGGTAGGTGTCGGCGATGTTAGGGAGGGCAGATTGGGGGTTAATACTATTTATGATAGGGTTAGTGAGGCGGATTAGGGGTTAATAACTTTATTATAGTAGCGCTCAGGTCCGCTCGGCAGATTAGGGGTTAATAAGTGTAGGTAGGTGTCGGCGACGTTGTGGGGGGCAGATTAGGGGTTAATAAATATAACATAGGGGTCGGCGATGTTAGGGGTAGCAGATTAGGGGTACATAGGGATAACGTAGGTGGCGGCGATTTGCGGTCGGAAGATTAGGGGTTAATTATTTTAAGTAGCTTGCGGCGACGTTGTGGGGGGCAAGTTAGGGGTTAATAGATATAATACAGGGGTCGGCGGTGTTAGGGGCAGCAGATTAGGGGTACATAAGTATAACGTAGGTGGCGGTCGGCAGATTAGGGGTTAAAAATTTTAATCGAGTGGCGGCGATGTGGGGGGACCTCGGTTTAGGGGTACATAGGTAGTTTATGGGTGTTAGTGTACTTTAGGGTACAGTAGTTAAGAGCTTTATAAACCGGCGTTAGCCAGAAAGCTCTTAACTCCTGCTATTTTCAGGCGGCTGGAATCTTGTCGTTAGAGCTCTAACGCTCACTGCAGAAACGACTCTAAATACCAGCGTTAGAAAGATCCCATTGAAAAGATAGGCTACGCAAATGGCGTAGGGGGATCTGCGGTATGGAAAAGTCGCGGCTGAAAAGTGAGCGTTAGACCCTTTAATCACTGACTCCAAATACCAGCGGGCGCCCAAAACCAGCGTTAGGAGCCTCTAACGCTGGTTTTGACGGCTACCGCCGAACTCTAAATCTAGGCCTAAATGATTTTGAACCTTCGTATCTGAGAATAATTTTACAATGAAAACTGCATCTTTATTTTGTCAAACGAGTATATTGTTTCATGTTTGTTCATTTCACTGATTTCCTTGTCCCCCAGAACAAAAGAATGCCTTCTAACCAATGACAAACTAATATTCAGCACAAACTCTGTCCTTATCTATCACCTTAAGGTGATTTAGCACTGATTCAACTTAGTTAGTATTGCAAAGAATGATTCTCCTATCATGATTGTTGAAGCAATACTGATAATCCACCATTTACAAACATGTGACTGCTGAGAATCTTAGGGGGAGGGTTAAGTAAACAAAAGCTCACATAAATTGCCTAAAAGTATTAACCCAAACCTCACTAGGTTAAAGTAAAACAACCACACATTCTAGATGTATTTACAACAAAAGGCAGCAACATAATTAATGTATATTGCAATAATGTTGCAATTGCAGTAATGAAACATTCTATGAGTTGTTGAAATGCCAAGTTTAATGGTCCTTTAAGCATAAAGTGGTTATAGAAGGTTTGATGGCAAGAAACATGTTGCAAATAGATTAAATACCACTCTTGGTACTACAGCTGATTGTGGCCACTTGTGGCAGACCAGCCAGATAAACTGTCTAGAGAAGATTTCCTTTAGTCTAGTTAAAGGGACAGTTTACTCAAAAATGTTCTCCCCTCTAATTTGTTCCCAATGACCCACTTTACCTGCTGGAGTGTATTAAATTGTTTACAAGTATTTCCATTACCCTTATATTGGCATTTGAAATATTTGATTTAGCCTGTGGTATCCCCACCTATTCTGAAAGTTTTTAGCCTAAAGGCCAAGCTGTGTTAACACAGCCAGCAGAAGAAATGACACTTCCAGTGGGGTATAGAAGAGATAAGGTAATAAAATGTTAATTTTCGATTGTTGATTATTGATGATTGGTTTATTGATGATTGGTTTATGGATAGATATACGATAAAGAAGCAGGTATATGTACACAATGTGATAAAGTAATGAGATCTGATTATACCTACAAGTTCAGACCATTTTATTAGGTTGTGGCTTCAAAACACAAAACCAGCTAATTCATATACACAAATAAGCCTTAAAAAAGCAAATCTCATACATTTTATACTCTGCAGCTGGTAAAAAAAAAGCAATTGGAAACACATTAAGGGAATTTTTTTTATAGTATACTGTCCCTTTAAAGTGCTGTGGTTTCATCCTCCATACTGACAAATCTCTCTGTCAGGCAGCTGGTTGTTAACCTGTGAATGTGCCTCTAGGCTAACCTTATAACTAGATAAATTTACTTAATTATTTTGCCGTAGATTGATTTTATCACCCACTCCCACGTGAAGGGGGCAGGAGCAGTTCGGTCCGCTACGCCAAACTACAGCACGGCAGTGAGTGGGAAGGAGGGAGGAAGGAGAGGGGGATCTTATGTGGGATCCGTGCCTGGAAAGGGATCTGGGAGGGGGAAGGGTATATGCTTATGGGGGGGCAGCTACACTACCGAAAAAAGTTTTTTATTTTTTTATTTTTTATAATAACACTAATTTAGAGCAAACTGCCAGTTTCTAAGATGGCGGAAAATAGGTAGAGGGGGGAGGGTTAGAGAGCTGTTTGGGGGGGCTTAGGGAGGTTGGGTGGTAAGGGGGCATCTATACTGCAGAAAATATGTTATTAAAAAAAAACTTGTATTTTTATACTGGCAGAATTTCTGCCAGTACTTATGATGTGGGTGACCCTTGGGGAGGGAGGGAAGAGAGCTGTTTGAGAGAGGTAAGGGAGGGATCAGGGGGTGGGATGTGTCAGGTGGGAGACTGATCTCTACACTAAAGCTACAATTAACCCTACGAACTACCTAATTAACCCCTTCGCTGCTGGGCATAATACAAGTGAGGTGCACATTGGCATTTAGCGGCCTACTAATTACCATAAAGCAATGCCAAAGCCATATATATCTGCTATTCCTGAAAAAAGGGGATCCCAGAGAAGCCTTTACAACCATTTGTGCCATAATTGCACAAGCAGTTTGTAAATAATTTCAGTGAGAAACCGAAAGTTTGAAAAAAAATTAATTTTTTTTTTAATTTTACGGCATTTGGCGGTGAAATGGTGGCATGAAATACACTAAGATCAATACTTTGGGTTGTCTACTAAAAATAAATATATACATGTGAAGGGTTATTCAGGGATTTCTGACAGATATCAGTGTTACAATTTAACTATCGCTAATTTTTTGGAAAAAAATAATGGTTTTGAAATAGCAAAGTGCTACTTGTACTTATTGCCCTATAACTTGCAAAAAAGCAAAGAACATGTAAACATTGAGTATTTCTAAACTCAGGACAAAATTTAGAAACTATTTAGCATGGGTGTTTTTTGGTGGTTGTAGATGTGTAACAGATTTTGGGGGTCAAAGTTAGAAAAAGTGTGTTTATAAAAAAATGTTCATATTTTATATAATTTTTTTTATAGTAAATTATATGATATGATGTAAATAATTGTATCTTTAGAAGGTCCATTTAATGGCGAGAAAAACGGTATATAATATGTGTGGGTACAATAAATGAGCAAGAGGAAAATTACAGCTAAACACAAACACCGCAGAAATGTAAAAATAGCCCTGGTCCTTAACGATAAGAAAATTTAAAAATGGTCTGGTCACTAGGGGGTTAAAGATAGCCCAAAATTGCAGATGACGATTTCCAAACCCCACTATCACTGTAAAGACAATTTCCAAAACTTAACTCTCAGTGTACAGCCCTGGCTGGTCCTTAATGGTAAGAAAATTTAAAAATGGTCTGGTCACTAGGGGGTTAAAGATAGTCCAAAATTGCAGATGACGATTTCCAAACCCCACTATCACTGTAAAGACAATTTCCAAAACTTCACTCTCAGTGTACAGAACGGGAGTACTGTAAGAGGATTGAAATAAAGAAGACTGAATAGCAAGTACTTAACTCTCGAACATGAAAATACCATTGCCATTAGAAACCCTGTTCCTAAAGACAAGTATACTGAGTTTTATAATCCCAATAATGTGAGTATGAAATAAAAATAAGGGTATTAAGAGAGCAATCACAAAGTGACATTTTTAAATGTTGTAGTTGTGATTTCCATTTTGTCACATTTCCTGCAGATCTCGTTAGCAGTACACGATATCACTCATCTGTCTATTAAATACATATAAATGTTTAAATTTACGTTACACCCTCTACTGAGGGACTATACAATAGTGCTGAATATAGGTTTAATGAATCTAGACCACCATATATTGATATATACATCTAAAATGGTTTCTGTGGCCGGTCCAGAGTGCATTGAACATAAGATAATAGAATTATTACAAATCATCTCGGGATACCAGCAAAATGTCAGAAAGTCCAGTATTGCCCTTTGTGTGCTGAATTTGAAATGTCCGAAATAAAGGGCAAAGCCATTGTTGTGCATTCATCATATGTGCGATTTTCCCACTATCTGCTCGGATCCGATCTGAGATTTCCCAATATGAAAATGTTGTTATTGCTTGAATTGCGATCACTCAGACCTTGAAAGACATGGATCAAGAGCCAAAAAACACAGATAAACGGGATCGGGAAGACTAGAATCCTCTCCTTTACTGCAAACTATACACTCAGTTATTTAAAGAAGGAGTTTACAGATTTTCATAACTAAGACTAAGAGGGAACCCAAAAATCTATAATTTATTATGTGTTAATCATGTGTGGGGGCATCTATGTGTGTGAGATTTTACCCCATAGTTAATAGTAAAGTACCCCACACAAAATATTAACACAACGATTTAACCTCTTGGCTGCACCATGTATGGAGCTACAATTTCACTCCTTGATTGTCTGTAACACTTTAGTAAAGCAATTCTAAAAAGTAATTTAATTATATTATTGCAAGAAACACAAAGTTAAAAAGTTAACTCACTGCCGCAGGTATTTTAACCTCTGGTGACCAGTAAAATTCCAACAGTAAATTGATTGCTTGTTTTGCTTGTGGTTTAGGGGCAAATTATCAAGCTCCGAATGCCCCTGTTTCTGCGCTGGCCTTCAGGCTCGCCGGAAACAGCAGTTATGAAGCAGCGGTCTTAAGACCGCTGCTCTATAACTGGTCCTCTGCCTCTGAGGCTGCAGTCTGCAATCCACACGATCCTATAGGATGGGGCTGATTGACACTCCCTGCTAGTGGCCAATTGGCCGCGAATCTGCAGGAGGCGGTATTGCACATGCAGTTCACCAGCGAATCATGTCGGACAGACATTGATAAATCGGCCCCTTAGCCTCTTGACTGTCCATAATTCTTGCAGAAGGGACTGATCTCTGTGATTGTCTATAACACCCCAGTAATAGTGAACTAATGCAGTAATTGCCAGTAACACACATTGTGCATTCAATAAGTGAAATCACTGTTATGTACAGGTAATGCATGCTGGGTCAGTGTGTGGCGCTAAGAGGAGATGAATGGCATGGGAGGTTTGGGCTCTTCTATTCTACCAAGGACAGGACATTTATCAAACAGCAGAGCCCAGTTGTAAATGCCCCGGGACTTTATATTTCTTGAGCCCTTCTAGTATTGAATACACAAGTATCTCTAAAAGAGCTTACAGTTTAATTTTAGCTTCTAATGTTGAGGCCAAACACAGTCAAACAGACACATTTATTAGTCAAATATAACCTGTTCTTGATCCATACCTCTGTGTGCTTATAGATAATACGATTTTGTACTTTAACCTGATGTTCTGGAATCAGAGATGAACTTAATAAATTGATGATGTGAGTATGAGTGATGTGTTGGATCTTTTCACTGCTAGCTGTTGTAATGTTTGGGACAAGGATAGATTCTATATAAGTCATGTGCAGAACTCATTTGTTCTCCTTCATGAGTCAAGGGACTTTTTGACTGTACATATTCAGTTAGGTTTGGTTGGTCCTGATAAGTTAATAAAATAAGTAGGACTCATTTTGTAAACTACAGATCTTAAGAAGTTATTTTGTGGAGCATAATTTTCAATCCAAAGATACTACATTCTTTGCCCCACTATAAAGTACTGTGTGTTCTGTCTGGCCAACAACACGTTATTGTCACAATTAAAGGGACAGTCTACACCAAAAAATTTCTTATTTAAAAAGATAGATAAACCATTTATTACCCATTCCCCGTTTTTGCATAACCAACACAGTTATATTAATAAACTTTTCACCTCTGTGATTACCTTGTATCTAAGTCTCTGCAGACAGCCTCCTCATCAAAGTGCTTTTGACAGACATGCAGTGTAGTCAATCAGTGAAGACTCCTAAATAACTTCACGGGAGTGAGCACAATGTTTATCTATATGACACACATGAACTAACACTATCTAACTGTGAAAAACTTTCAAAATGCTCTGAGCTAAGAGGCAGTTTTCAATGGTTTAGAAATCAGTTTGAGTCTAGCTAGGTTTAGCTTTTCAAAAATACCACCAAGGGAACAAAGCAAATTTGATGATAAAAGTAAATTGGAAAGTTGTTTAAAATTCCATGCCCTATCTGAATCATGAAAGTTTAGTTTTGACTTTACTGTCCCTTTAAGAGCAAGTGATGTTCTGCAGAACCTTCTGCACAGATAGACATAACAGTTACTATGGTGCTCCAAGGGTTTGACTATGCATGTTGCATGTCTCCTTGAAGAATTGTGCTAGTATTTGTGAGAATGAGTTTTGCTTCTCTTTCCCATTGCCAGGTGCAATCAGTTTAGTAGGATGGGTAATTGTTTGTTTAGCACTTTTGAGCCTTGTTGGTTACGTAGTTTGTTATAGGACCCTTTGCTATGACACCTGTTTCCCACTGAGGAAGATAACTCTCTGAAGTCCTGGGCTGGAATTGTACAAGAGTGTAATTGGTGTCAAACTTTAGACAGGGATGCTGGGTAATTTGATCTTTCAGACAGTTCTTTTAGCTGTCCATACTCAGAGTGGGAAGGTGCATTCAAAACATACAGGTGAGCATTTATGTGTTAATCCCTTTTTCTTTCTCTGGAGTATTAAAGGGATAGTCTAGTCAAAATTAAACTTTCATGATTCAGATAGGGCATGCAATTTTAAACAACTTTAAATGTACTTTTATCATCAGATTTGCTTTGTTCTCTTGGTATTCTTTGATTAAAGCTAAACCTAGGTAGGCTCAAACTGATTTCTAAGCCATTGAGGGCCGCCTCTTATATCAGTGCATTTTGACAGTTTTTCACAGCTAGACAGCGCCATATAGATAAATTTGTGCTCACTCCCATATAGTTATTTATGAGTAAACACTGAATGGCTAAAATGCAACTCTGTCAAAAGAACTGAGATAAGGGTTATGCAAAACTGGGGAATGGTAAAAAAAAGTGATTATCTATCTTTTTAAACAATAAAAATGCTGGTGTAGAATGTCCCTTTAAGAATATAGTAGGTAAAGTGAGCGACACAGCAAACAATGAACACACAAGGCATTTAAACCTCCCCTTAAAGGGACACTGAACCCAAAAATCTTTCTTTTGTGACTCAGAGCATGCAATTTTAAGCAACTTTCTAATTTACTCCTATTATCAATTTTTTTATTCATTCTCTTGGTATCTTTATTTGAAAAGCAAGAATGTAAGTTAAGATGCTGGCCCATTTTTGGTGAACAACCTGGGTTGTTCTTGCTGATTGGTGGATAAATTCACCCACCAATAAACAAGTGCCGTCCAAGGACTGAACCAAAAATTGGCTGTCTCCTTAGCTTAGATGCCTTTTTTTCAAATAAAGATAGCAAGAGAAAGAAGAAAAATTGATAATATGAGTAAATTAGAAAGTTGCTTAAAATTGCATACTCTATCTGAAACATTAAAGAAAAAAAATTGGGTTCAGTGTCCCTTTAACTCTTTTGTTGCTTAAAAACAGAATATTTGTCAAGGGATATACAGTAATTAATATTTACAAACAAAAAAATTAGCATCAATCAAACGGGAATCCTGGCTTATTTGCCATAAGCCATGTAATTAAATACAAGGATTGTAATACTTGTATCATAAATAGTTACCAAATCAGGTTTGTATAAAGTACTGAAGGTTAATATTAGGAACTGGCTGTTATTGTAGTGGTTCTCAAATGCCTAACTGAGCGTTAACAGATCAGCAATTTGTGTTATTCTTTATAGATTATAGCAGGTTGCTCAGCAGCCTAGAAAGCAAAATGCTTTTCTGTTAGTGACTCCTGATGGCTTTATTGTAAAAATGGTGAACCAAATGCCAATTAGACAATGTAGTTTTGAAATGCTGCAAATTTCTTTCCAGGTCATATAAAGCAGCTGTAACATATTCTATAAACCTCACACTAAATGTTGAGTGGCATTTATTTAATATTCGCGCAACATTTTTTTCTATGTCAAAGTTTTATGCATGTTTAGTCCCTGTGTTAATATAACACTGTAAAGCCTGTTTGTAGCTTATCAGAGAGACTGGAAAGCCTATCAAATCGCAGCCAATCAGACGGGACCATTTTTAGCTTAACGGTCAGTTCATCTTTGCTAAGCCACCCTGTTTCCCAGCTCTCTGGGTAAAACCTTGTATTATATTATTTGTCCTGGATCTTGAATATTTTGTTATAATTAGCTCTGGATATCTAGACCCTATATATATAAAATATGTTTTGAAAACAACATACCATGAGCTCTGTCCTGCTTTATACTTTCCTTGTTATTTCTCAGGCCTTGTGGATATTATACTTATTGCCTAGGGTTACATTATATTGCAATTAATATCTAGAGTTTAATATAAAAAATACAGTATTTCATAACACTGTGGTTTATCTTGGTACTAGGATTCAGCTTATCACAACCAGAACCGTTACTACACAGGCCAGCAATATAGATTCCACAGAGTTGGAATATGCTGTTACCCATTATGGTTAGTTGCTGGAAGCTCCTAATAAAAATGTGCTGTAAATTAACTCTAAAATAGATGAAATAAGCCATGCAGACTTTCAAATATAAGACATTTCTATTCCTTCAATTACACAAGCCATAGCCCAATCTATCAACAGCTTCTGAAAGTGAATGAGCCAAAAATACCATCTCTAACTCATTTTGGTAGGGATCTCACTTGGTGTAGAAGGATTGATATCCTCCGCATTACAACCTAGGACTTTAGTTGCTAACTGAGATATAGTGCCTTATATTATCTAATCATGAAGAAAACATAATTTATGCTTACCTGATAAATGTATTTCTCTTGTAGTGTATCCAGTCCACGGATCATCCATTACTTGTGGGATATTCTCCTTCCCAACAGGAAGTTGCAAGAGGATCACCCACAGCAGAGCTGCTATATAGCTCCTCCCCTAACTGTCATATCCAGTCATTTGACCGAAAACAAACAGAGAAAGGAGAAACCATAGGGTGCAGTGGTGACTGTAGTTTAATTAAAATTTAGACCTGCCTTAAAAGGACAGGGCGGGCCGTGGACTGGATACACTACAAGAGAAATAAATTTATCAGGTAAGCATAAATTATGTTTTCTCTTGTTAAGTGTATCCAGTCCACAGATCATCCATTACTTCTGGGATACCAATACCAAAGCTAAAGTACACGGATGATGGGAGGGACAAGGCAGGATTAAGCAGAAGAAACCACTGCCTGAAGAACCTTTCTCCCAAACACAGCCTCCGAAGAAGCAAAAGTATCAAATTTGTAAAATTTTGAAAAAGTGTGAAGCAAAGACCAAGTCGCAGCCTTGCAAATCTGTTCAACAGAGGCCTCATTTTTGAAGGCCCAGGTGGAAGCCACAGCCCTAGTAGAATGAGCTGTAATCCTTTCAGGGGGCTGCTGTCCAGCAGTCTCATAGGCTAGGCTTATTAAGCTCCGAAGCCAAAAGGAAAGAGAGGTTGCCAAAGCTTTTTGACCTCTCCTCTGTCCAGAGTAAACGACAAACAGGAAAGATGTTTGACGAAAATCCTTAGTAGCTTGTAAGTAAAACTTCAAGGCACGGACTGCGTCCAGATTATGTAAAAGACGTTCCTTCTTTGAAGAAGGATTAGGGCACAACAATGGAACAACAATCTCTTGATTGATATTCTTGTTAGAAACCACCTTAGGTAAAAACCCAGGTTTGATACGCAGAACTACCTTATCTGCATGAAAAATCAGATAGGGAGAATCACATTGTAAGGCAGATAACTCAGAGACTCTCCGAGCCGAGGAAATAGCCATCAAAAACAGAACTTTCCAAGATAAAAGTTTAATATCAATGGAATGAAGGGGTTCAAACGGAACTCCTTGAAGAACCTTAAGAATCAAGTTTAAGCTCCACGGGGGAGCAACAGGTTTAAACACAGGCTTAAATCTAACCAAAGCCTGGCAAAATGCCTGGACGTCTGGAACCTCTGCCAGACGCTTGTGCAAAAGAATAGACAGAGCAGAAATCTGTCCCTTTAAGGAACTAGCTGATAATACTTTGTCCAAGCCCTCTTGGAGAAAAAACAATATTCTAGGAATCCTAACTTTACTCCATGAGTAAGTCTTGGATTCACACCAATAAAGATATTTACTCCATATCTTGTGGTAGATTTTCCTGGTAACAGGCTTTCGTGCCTGTATTAAAGTATCAATGACTGACTCGGAGAAGCCATGCTTTGATAGAATCAAGCGTTCAATCTCCATGCAGTCAGTCTCAGAGAAATTAGATTTGGATGGTTGAAAGGACCTTGTATCAGAAGGTCCTGTCTTAGAGGCAGAGTCCATGGTGGAAAGGATGACATGTCCACTAGGTCTGCATACCAAGTCCTGCGTGGCCACGCAAGTGCTATCAGAATCACTGATGCTCTCTCCTGTTTGATTTTGGCAATCAGTCGAGGGAGCAGAGGAAACAGTGGAAACACATAAGCCAGGTTGAAGAACCAAGGCGCTGCTAGCGCATCTATCAGCGTCGCTTCTGGGTCCCTGGACCTGTATCCGTAACAAGGAAGCTTGGCGTTCTGGCGAGACGCCATGAGATCCAACTCTGGTTTGCCCCAACGATGAATCAACTGAGCAAACACCTCCGGATGGAGTTCCCACTCCCCCAGATGGAAAGTCTGATGACTTAGAAAATCCGCCTCCCAGTTCTCCAGGCCTGGGATATGGATTGCTGACAGGTGGCAAGAGTGGTACTCTGCCCAGCGAATTATTTTTGAGACTTCTAACATCGCTAGGGAACTCCTGGTTCCCCCTTGATGGTTGATGTAAGCCACAGTCGTGATGTTGTCCGACTGAAATCTGATGAACCTCAGTGTTGCTAACTGAGGCCAAGCCAGAAGAGCATTGAATATCGCGCTTAACTCCAGAATATTTATTGGAAGGAGTTTCTCCTCCTGAGTCCACGATCCCTGTGCCTTCAGGGAATTCCAGACTGCACCCCAACCTAGAAGGCTGGCATCTGTTGTTACAATTGTCCAATCTTGCCTGCGAAAGGTCATACCCTTGGACAGGTGTACCCGAGACAACCACCAGAGAAGAGAATCTCTGGTCTCTTGATCCAGATTTAGCAGAGGGGACAAATCTGTGTAATCCCCATTCCACTGACTCAGCATGCATAATTGCAGCGGTCTGAGATGAAGGCGCGCAAATGGCACTATGTCCATTGCCGCTACCATTAAGCCGATTACCTCCATACACTGAGCTACCGAAGGGCGCGGAATGGAGTGAAGAACACGGCAAGCATTTAGAAGTTTTGATAACCTGGACTCCGTCAGGTAAATTTTCATTTCTACAGAATCTATAAGAGTCCCTAAGAAGGAGACTCTTGTGAGTGGGGATAGAGAACTCTTTTCCTCGTTCACTTTCCACCCGTGCAACCTCAGAAATGCCAGAACTATCTCTGTATGAGACTTGGCAACTTGAAAGCTTGACGCCTGTATCAGGATGTCGTCTAGATACGGAGCCACCGCTATGCCTCGCGGTCTTAGAACCGCCAGAAGTGAGCCCAGAACCTTTGTAAAGATTCTAGGGGCTGTAGCCAACCCGAAGGGAAGAGCTACAAATTGGTAATGCCTGTCTAGAAAGGCAAACCTTAGAAACCGATGATGATCTTTGTGAATCGGTATGTGAAGGTAGGCATCCTTTAAGTCCACTGTGGTCATGTACTGACCTTCTTGGATCATGGGTAGGATGGTCCGAATAGTTTCCATTTTGAAAGATGGAACTCTGAGGAATTTATTTAAGATCTTTAGATCCAAAATTGGTCTGAAGGTTCTCTCTTTTTTGGGAACCACAAACAGATTTGAATAAAAACCTTGTCCTTGTTCCGTCCGCGGAACTGGATGGCTCACTCCCATAACTAGGAGGTCTTGCACACAGCGTAGGAATGCCTCTTTCTTTATCTGATTTGCAGATAGCCTTGAAAGATGAAATCTCCCTTGTGGAGGGGAAGCTTTGAAGTCCAGAAGATATCCCTGAGATATGATCTCCAACGCCCATGGATCCTGAACATCTCTTGCCCACGCCTGGGCGAAGAGAGAAAGTCTGCCCCCTACTAGATCCATCGCCGGATAGGGGGCCGTTCCTTCATGCTGTCTTAGAGGCAGCAGCAGGCTTTCTGGCCTGCTTGCCTTTGTTCCAGGACTGGTTAGGTTTCCAGGCCTGCTTAGATTGAGCAAAAGTTCCCTCTTGTTTTGAAGCGGAGGAAGTTGATGCTGCACCTGCCTTGAAATTTTGAAAGGCACGAAAATTAGACTGTTTGGCCTTTGCTTTGGCCCTGTCCTGAGGAAGGGCGTGACCCTTACCTCCAGTAATGTCAGCAATAATTTCCTTCAAACCAGGCCCGAATAAGGTCTGCCCCTTGAAAGGAATGTTGAGTAATTTAGACTTCGAAGTCACGTCAGCTGACCAAAATTTAAGCCATAGCGCCCTACGCGCTTGGATGGCGAATCCGTAATTCTTAGCCGTTAGTTTAGTCAAATTAACAATGGCATCAGAAACAAATGAGTTAGCTAGCTTAAGTGTTCTAAGCTTGTCAATAATTTCAGTCAATGGAGCTGTATGGATGGCCTCTTCCAGGGCCTCAAACCAGAATGCCGCCGCGGCCGTGACAGGCGCAATGCATGCAAGGGGCTGTAAAATAAAACCTTGTTGAATAAACATTTTCTTAAGGTAACCCTCCAATTTTTTATCCATTGGATCTGAAAAAGCACAACTGTCCTCAACCGGGATAGTAGTACGCTTTGCTAAAGTAGAAACTGCTCCCTCCACCTTAGGGACCGTCTGCCATAAGTCCCGTGTATTGGCGTCTATTGGAAACATTTTTCTAAATATAGGAGGTGGGGAAAAAGGCACCCCCGGTCTATCCCACTCCTTGCTAATAATTTCTGTGAGCCTTTTAGGTATAGGAAAAAGATCAGTACACACCGGTACCGCATAGTATTTATCCAGCCTACACAATTTCTCTGGTACTGCAACTGTGTTACAGTCATTCAGAGCAGCTAAAACATCCCCAAGCAACACACGGAGGTTCTCAAGCTTAAATTTAAAATTAGAAATCTCTGAATCAAGTTTCCCGAATCAGAGATGTCACCCACAGACTGAAGCTCTCCGTCCTCATGATCTGCATATTGTGACGCAGTATCAGACATGGCCCTTACAGCATCTGCGCGCTCTGTATTTCTCCTAACCCCAGAGCAATCGCGCTTGCCTCTTAATTCAGGCAACCTGGATAATACCTCTGACAGGGTATTATTCATGATTGCAGCCATGTCCTGCAAGGTAATCGCTATGGGCGTCCCTGATGTAATTGGCGCCATATTAGCGCGCATCCCCTGAGCGGGAGGCGAAGGGTCCGACACATGGGGAGAGTTAGTCTGCATAACTTCCCCCTCGTCAGAATCTTCTGGTGATATTTCTTTTATAGTTAAAGACTGATCTTTACTGTTTAAGGTGAAATCAATACATTTAGTACACATTCTCCTATGGGGCTCCACCATGGCTTTCAAACATAATGAACAAGTAGTTTCCTCTGTGTCAGACATGTTTAAACAGACTAGCAATGAGACTAGTAAGCTTGGAAAACACTTTAAACAAGTTTACAAGCAATATAAAAAACATTACTGCACCTTTAAGAAACACAAATTTTGTCAAAATTTTAAATAACAGTGAAAAAAGGCAGTTACACTAACAAAATGTTTACAGTGTATGTAACAAGTTAGCAGAGCATTGCACCCACTTGCAAATGGATGATTAACCCCTTAATACCCAAAACTGAATAATAAAAGACAAAAACGTTTTTTTTTTTCAAAGTCACAACAACTGCCACAGCTCTACTGTGGCTTTTTACCTCCATCAAAACCGACTTTGAAGCCTTTTGAGCCCTCCAGAGATGTCCTGGATCATGCAGAGGGAAGCTGAATGTCTCTGTCAGTATTTTTAGCTGCACAGAAAAGCACTAAAAAAGGCCCCTCCCACTCATATTACAACAGTGGAAAGCCTAAGGAAACTGTTACTAGGCAAAATTCAAGCCAGCCATGTGAAAAAAAACTAGGCCCCAATAAGTTTTATCACCAAATACATATAAAAACGATTAAACATGCCAGCAAACGTTTTATATTACATTTTTATAAGAGTATGTATCTCTATTAATAAGCCTGATACCAGTCGCTATAACTGCATTTAAGGCTTTACTTACATTAGTTTGGTATCAGCAGCATTTTCTAGCAAATTCCATCCCTAGAAAAATATTAACTGCACATACCTTATTGCAGGAAAACCTGCACGCCATTCCCTCTCTGAAGTTACCTCACTCCTCAGAATATGCGAGAACAGCCATGGATCTTAGTTACTTCTGCTAAGATCATAGAAAACGCAGGCAGATTCTTCTTCTAAATACTGCCTGAGATAAACAGTACACTCCGGCACCATTTAAAAATAACAAACTTTTGATTGAAGAATAAACTAAGTATAAAACACTTTGGTTGAGGCTTGCAAGAGAATGACTGGATATGACAGTTAGGGGAGGAGCTATATATCAGCTCTGCTGTGGGTGATCCTCTTGCAACTTCCTGTTGGGAAGGAGAATATCCCACAAGTAATGGATGATCCGTGGACTGGATACACTTAACAAGAGAAACTTTGTTTAGATGCACTTAATAACTTTCAAGCTTTCATGGAACAGTTTAAACTCGCTACCAGGAGGTAATATTTTTGAATTCCATACCTTAGCAACAGAGATAGGCTGGTCCTATGTGGTGTTGGTTCTTCTGTTGAAAAGGGAGAGAGAATTCAATAACAAAAGGGCAAACCTAAAATTTTGTAGGAGCTGGATTTTATTTGCGTCTGCCTACATCTTCTGCATGAGCACAGCCAGTGTATAAGTTTTTCCTTTTGAATTTCATTTTTAAATTGCTTATGTTTCCTTCAACAGGGTACTTTCCACAAGAGGGACCTATGCAGAAATGTGGTGGTCACCTCACAAGAGAAGCAGCATCTCACAAGATTGTGCTTCTAGAAAAATGGGCCACTTTTTAAAAGAAAATCCTAATAAGCTGGGACACTCCAAAGAATAACGTTTTTAAGAAGCAACTCTTAGGTGACTATTTCTAGTTTCCTACCTCTTCTAATCCCCTAAAAGCTTTCATCAGCCTATCTAGGAAAGACAGCTCTGTAAACACGTCTGCATTGATTTTCTTAGAAGCTGTTGTAAATTGTATAGATGTAAAGTTTGTCAACTTACTCTCCATTTGCTCATATCAATGTGTAAGCTCTGCCTGAGTAAAGCATATTAAGGAGGCTGTAAATCCTGCCAGACTATAGCCAGAATGGACCTTTTTGAATGTACTGAACATGCTAACCACTTCTCTGTGACGGCAATCTATCACTTCCTATCACTTGGAAGGAAACCTTGTATTGGATAATTTGGCCTTGATATTGCCTAATTATCCATAATTTCAAGTTATATATTTTAATATAAGAATAGACAATATTTCATAACTATGTGATTATTCCTTGCCCTTCTTCTTTGTAGTTAGGATTCTGCCTGTTACAACTAGAACCTTTACACAATATTCCTCAAAGCTGATTCTTGTGCTGCTCAGTTTGCATCAATTACTAATTAAACTACAATTTAACTTGTTTTTGCCTATTGTTTAATATATATTACTTTTCTGTCAGATAAATAAGTGTATTGTGAACTTTGAGCAAACATCACCTGCATACAGCTGGCGAGAAAAATCAGTGAGACCATATTGTTTAAAATGCTTACAGCATTTCATTGAGAATTGTAAGAGTGCTTCAGACATAACCTGTAAACTTCACTGTTCAGCCCAGGGAACTCCCTTGTTCCTCCCACTTTCGAAAGCTGTATTTTATTTTATAAAAGAAAAAATACCAAGTGCTATGTAAGTTGTAAAACATACTCAGAAATATTCAAAGTATGATCCTAATTTCAAAACATAATCATAATTTGTAAATTCACTCATGGGTCTAAATGTATTAAAATATAAAGTGCAAAGCTTGAATGTAATAATACAGGGAGTGTAAAGTAATATAAAATACAGAGTGTTAATGTAACAAAACTATAATTTAATGCAGTGCTATATTGCATTGGGCTTGACTCTCCTTCACAAACAAAAATGAGAGAGATCTTGCAGTGCTGGAGGATTTCGACCCTATTTCTTTGAACATTCAGTGAGTTCAACCCCTGTGATGACTGCACTAAACTTTCTCTCCAAGCAGGAGAATCATGTCCGCTCTATCTCACTAAATGCCGTCAGCAAACGCTGTCGGCATTTAACATTGCACAAGTCATGTGCTTCACTCCGCCCTAACTTAATCTCAAGTGATATAGTTGGTATTGCATATCTGTTTCCCTCAAGGATAAATGGTCTGTTATGGAAAACAGAAGGCAGTATTGTCTAGCAACTGACCATACAAATTGTTTAGTATACTCTCAAAATCAAGAAGAAACAGAAGCGCCATATGGCCCAATATTGTCTGGTCCAGAAGATAGATATATGTATGTATACAATATAAACTCACATTTGTGAAAGCACCTCAGGTAGTGCTATAGCAGCAGTCTGGGATTTCTAATAGTCACCCAGGGGACCAATCTCTGGTATAGGTATGGTGTCTAGATGAACAACATAAAAGGACATAGGTGCCTATATGGCCTAGTATTGTCTTGACACAGGTGAGTCAGTATGTTATTGGAAAGGTACTCACATTTGTTGTAGCATCTCCTTTGATGCTATAGAGGCAGGATGGGATCAATATGGTCACCCACCAGACATATTCAAGGGCCTGCTGGACACCAGGAAATCCAGAAACCACCAGTAGTTCGAAGAGAGGCCCAAAACAGGGGACTCCTCTCAACAAAAGGATATGTAGCAGCAAAGAGATGATAGCAAGTGTCCCAATATAAAATAGTTTTATTAAAATTATAAAAACAAAGCTTTATTGGGGTATTGGCGAATGGGTCCAGAGGGGGTATTTACATATTCAATTTATAAAGTTAAATAGCTGATTTAGTATGAGGCCCCAGGATTTGGATGAGATGAGGCTGTGGGCCTAGATCAAAGGACTAGCATGTACCTATTATCAGTTCACTACATTTCACATATATAGGATTAATATTTAACTTAGAAGTTTGTGATCCTTGAGAATAATATCTATGCTACTTTTTATTATGTGCTGGACAGTGTCCCACAATATCCAACCCAGTGAACCAACTGAGTGCTTAGAAACCAGAATCTCCATGTGTTTGTTATCTTTGTGCTTAGAAAACACAACTTTCTGCTATGTGATAACATTAACATTCCCTCTTTCATCCTTCTTTTTACCTGTATCCTCCTTCTTTTTACCTGTATCCTTGTGAGGAGGTTAGGGTGTGTGGAACTCAGATTGCAGGAACAGATACACAGAACAATGAAAGTCTTATTGAAAATGTTACGGATTGATTAGTAATAGAACAGTTGGGGGGTGATTTTTTAAGCTGAGGCGGACAGGGACCCATATACGGAATTCAGCATTGCAAACGAGCGCTATTTTGTGCTCATGTGCAATCCCGCCCCCTGCCCACACACAGCCAATCATGCACGGGCAGGAGCTACCAAACTCACCAGTCGGACTAGACCGCGGAGATTGAATTTCGACACTTTAGAGGTGGCAAAAGATTAGGGAAGCAGTGGTCTGATGACCGCTGTTTGATAAAAACTGCGTGCAGGTTCTCTTGTGAGAACCTGCAGCCGTAGAGGGTCAAAAGGCTTGCGAAGTCTATGATAAATTGACCTCTTGGTAGTTCAGATTGAAGACCACAGAAAATGCCTTATGAAAATCACTAAAATCTTTTCGCAGTAACAAAGTCCAATAGACACTGTTGTTTGAATTGAGCAGTAAAAGATGGGATTGACACAGAATACCTAAAATAGGTGCAGCTGGTGTGAGGAAGGCTGTCACAGGTAAGGTAGACACAGGTTTATCAGCAGACACAGGATACCCAGCAGGTACTGTTGGTGAAACTGTCATGGGATACTAGATAGGTACAGCTGGCACAGCTTGGGAAACAAGGTGAGCATACACAGGTATCAGGTTATTCTGCTTGGCTTTCAAGAGTCAGGTACACATACATAGGTAAGTAAGTATGCTTAGTCGCTAGAGCAAGGTGAGCATACACAGGTATCAGATAAGTATGCTTGGTCTCAGGAACAAGGTGAGCATACACAGGTATCAGGTAAATATGCTTGGTCTCATGGTCTCAGGAGCAAGGTGAGCATACACAGGTATTAGGTAAGTATGCTTGGTCTCATGGTCTCAGGAGCAAGGTGAGCATACACAGGTATCAGGTAAGTATGCTTGGTCTCATGGTCTCAGGAGTAAGGTGAGCATACACAGGTATCAGGTAAGTATGCTTGGTCTCATGGTCTGAGGACCAAGGTGAGCATGCACAGGTATCAAGGTAAGAGCAAGGAGAGTAAGGTAGTGGGATGCCGAGAAGACCTGTCCCTCCAACCCTATACTTATGGCATTACTTAATATTCAGGTCCTTAAATCACCTTAAAAGGTGACCCTGATGTCCTTGTTGCTCCTTGGATTCCCAAGCTCCTCAAGAAAGAAGTTAGCTTTCTTTGGAAACACTGCTGACAAATATCAGCATTTTCTATGTTGGGCTGATGTGAATATAAGATGCCCCACTGTACATACAAAAGAAAAAAGACATCTGTACACTCACTGAAACTGTATGCATATAGGTATTTTTAGTACCTCATTTTAGCCAAACACTCGGCTAGATTACGAGTTTTGCGTTATGAGCTGTGCGGTGCTAACGAGCAGTTTTCTCTCACCGCTCACTTACCTACAGCGCTGGTATTACAGGTTTTTACAAACCCGGCGTTAAAAGGCAAGAAGTGAGCATTGAGCAAAATTTAGCTCCTTACCGCACTCCAATACCAGCGCTGCTTAAGTCAGCGGTGAGCTGTTCGTACGTGCTCGTGCACGATTTCCCCATAGGAATCAACGGGGAGAGCCGGCTGAAAAAAAGTCTAACACCTGCAAAAAAGCAGCGTAAAACTCAGTAATGCAGCCCCATTGATTCCTATGGGGAAATAAAATTTATGTTTATACCTAACACCCTAACATGAACCCCGAGTCTAAACACCCCTAATCTTACACTTATTAACCCCTAATCTGCCGCCCCCGACATCGCCGACATCTGCATTATATTTATTAACCCCTAATCTGCTGCCCCAACATCGCCGACACCTACATTATATTTATTAACCCCTAATCTGCCGCCCCCAATGTCGCCGCAACCTACCTACACTTATTAACCCCTAATCTGCCGTCCCCAACGTTGCCTCCACTATAATAAACATATTAACCCCTAAACCGCCGCACTCCCGCCTCGCAAACATTAGTTAAATATTATTAACCCCTAATCTGCCGCCCCCAACGTCTCCGCCACTATACTAAATGTATTAACCCCTAAACCTAAGTCTAACCCTAACCCTAACACCCCCTAACTTAAATATAATTACAATAAATCTAAATAAAAATTAATATTATTACCTAAATAATTCCTATTTAAAACTAAATACTTACCTATAAAATAAACCCTAAGCTAGCTACAATATAACTAATAGTTACATTGTAGCTAGCTTAAGGTTTATTTTTATTTTACAGGCAAGTTTGTATTTATTTTACCTAGGTAGAATAGTTATTAAATAGTTACTAGCTATTTAATAACTAGCTAGCTAAAATAAATACAAAAGTACCTGTGAAATAAAACCTAAGTTACAATAACACCTAACACTACACTATAATTAAATAAATAAATTAACTAAATTAACAACAATTAAATAAATTAAATTAAATTAGATAAAGTACAAAAAAACACACTAAATACCAGAAAATAATAAACAAATTACAAGATATATAAACTAATTACACCTAATCTAATAGCCCTATCAAAATAAAAAAAGCCTCCTCAAAATAAAAAAAACCCTAGCCTAAACTAAACTACCAATAGCCCTTAAAAGGGCCTTTTTCAGGGCATTACCCCAAAGTACCGTAATCAGCTCTTTTACCTGTAAAAAAAAATACAAACAACCCCTCCAACAGTAAAACCCACCACCCACACAAAGAACCCCCCAAATAAAATACTATCTAAAAAAAACCTAAGCTCCCCATTGCCCTGAAAAGGGCATTTGGATGGGCATTGCCCTTAAAAGGGAATTTAGCTCTTTTGCAGCCCAAACTCTAATCTAAAAAATAAAACCCACCCAATACACCCTTAAAAAAACCTAACACTAACTCCCTGAAGATCGACTTACTGTTCTGAAGACCGGACATCCATGCTCAAGGAAGCGGCAGAAGTCTTCATCCAACCGGGCCGAAGTCATCAACGAAGTCGAAAGAAGTCTTCATCCAAGCCGGGCGAAGTGGTTCTCCAGACGGGCAGAAGTCTTCATCCAGACGGCATCTTCTATCTTCATCCATCCGACGCGGAACGGCTCCATCTTCAAGACATCCGGCACGGAGCATCCTCTTCAAACGACGGCTTCTTACTGAATGACGGTTCCTTTAAGTGACGTCATCCAAGATGGCGTCCCTTAGATTCCGATTGGCTGATAGAATTCTATAAGCCAATCAGAACTAAGGTAGAAAAAATCCTATTGGCTGATTGGATTGAAGCTCAATCCTATTGGCTGATTGCATCAGCCAATAGGATTTTTTCTACCTTAATTCCGATTGGCTGATAGAATTCTATCAGCCAATCAGAATCTAAGGGACGCCATCACAAGGCTCACAACAGGGATGACGGTGAGGTGAGATGAAAAATGGCTTACGTGTTTGGGCTGAGAGCCGTAATCGTAGCCTGTCATGTCTCCCCACCTCCTCAATTTATAAAGCCATTCAAAAATTCCAATTGGCTAAAAGTTAAATTAAATTTACACTCGCTCCACTCCCTTAAAGAAATATCCAGGTTAGCATATTAAAGGAACACTGAACCCAAAATTTTTCTTTCGTGATTCACATAGAGCATGCAATTTTAAGCAACTTTCTAATTTACTCCTATTATCAATTTTTCTTCATTCTCTTGCTATCTTTATATGAAAAAGAAGGCATCTAAGCTTTTTTTCTTGGTTCAGAACTCTGGACAGCAGTTTTTGATTGGTGGATGAATTTATCCACCAATCAGCTAGGAGAACCTAGGTTGTTCACCAAAAATGGGCCGGCATCTAAACTTCCATTCTTGCATTTTAAATAAAGATACCAAGAGAATAAAGAACATTTGATAATAGGAGTAAATTAGAAAGTTGCTTAAAATGTCATGCTCTATCTGAATCACGAAAGCAAACATTTGGGTTCAGTGTCCCTTTAAGGGCTAGATTATAAGTGGAGCGTAAATTAACAATCCCGCTTGAGCATTAATTGAGCTAGAATTAAGATTTTTGCACTTGTCAGGTTGCAAGTAAACTGTTTTTGCTCTACACCTAACCCGACGAGCACAAAAACCCGAAGTTAGAATATCGCGTTTAAGTATTTCCCCCATAGAAGTTAACGGAGAAAAAAAAGTGGAATTAACATAACACCCCACTCTCGCATAAACACGATCGCATGATCTCATGAGCATTAACCCAACATGAAAATATGAATATTTCAAATTCCAATGTTATTCACAGAGCAGAATATGTTCTATTAATTCATAAATAAATAAATAAATAAATATTTTTTACATTTAACTGATGGTATGATTATCTATAGGTATAGATATATACAGATATATATAGGAATATCTATTTATAAATACATAGAACATATTCTGCTATGTGCAGAGCATTGGAATGTGCAATATTTACAACACATTAACACAGTACAATCTTATATTGCGGATCATGTCCGCTGCACATCAATAAATGCCGACAGCATACGCTCTCTGCATGTATCATTGCACCAGCAGTTCTTGTAAACTGCTGGTGCAATACCACCCCCTGCAGATTAGGGGCCAATCGGCCGCTAGCAGGGGGTGTCAATCAACCCGATCGTATTTGATCTGGTTGATTTCTGTCAATGTCTGTCCACGGCCTCAGAGCAGGCGGATCAGTTATGGAGCAGCGGTCTAAAGACCGCTGCTTCATAACTTCTGTTTCTGGTGAGCCTGAAAGCTCGTGGTAAACACGGGGCATCAAGCTCCATACGGAGCTTAAAAAATATGCCCCAGTATATCACTTTATTAAATATGAATATTTCATAAATATGGTTTTACATGTTTTCCTTTACTTAACTGCAAAGGGCTCCAATGCACTTATATGTCTATGAATGTGTACATATGTATTTATGTGTTTATATGTCTGTAATACATTTATACACATATAAATACAGATATACACATATAAATACAGATATACACATATAAATACATATATATGCATATAAATACAGATATACACATATAAATACAGATATACACATAAATACAGATATACACATATAAATACAGATATACACATATAAATACATATATACACATATAAATACAGATATACACATATAAATACAGATATACTCATATAAATACAGATATACACATATAAATACAGATATACACATATAAATACATATATACACATATAAATACATATATACACATAAAAATACAGATATACACATATAAATACATATATACACATAAAAATACATATATAAACATATAAATACATATATACACATATAAATACATATATACACATAAAAAAACATATGTACACATATAAATACATATACACATATAAATACATATATACACATATAAATACAGATATACACATATAAATACATATATACACATATAAATACAGATATACACATATAAATACATATATACACATATAAATGCATATGTACACACACACATCTATATATATATATATATATATATATATATATATATATATATATACACACACACATCTTTAGACATTTATATGAAAGTATCTCAATGTATAAGCCCTTTGCCTGCCTTTTTTTCCCTAACACTTGACACCTCATATCTTTGAGCCCTTATAACTTTTTTGTGCAATATTTTTTTTAAATATTGTTTTTTAGATGGTGTTAGAATGAGTGTAACTTTTTTGTTTTATGAAACAGTTAACCACAGCTCTGAGGACGCGGTAATCATTCTAGAGTAAATCGCAATTAAACTTAAGTGATTGCATTTACTTTCAACTTTTATTGCCACTGCAATTTAACCTGTGTGCAAACAATCGTGATTACCTGATATCGCTTGCACGCAAATGTTTGCGCTTCTCTCGTAATCTGGCCCTTTGTGTATCACAAAGATTGTCAAAGGTTACAAAATACATGTAACAGCTCTGCATACCATATAAATATAAGAATATACATAATTAACCTATTTCAGGCAGCCATGAGATAGGTGCTTAGATATACTTTATGTCAATTATTCTCAATAAATGATTAGATCATAATCAGAATTGAGTCCTTAAAGGGACATTATACACTCATTTTTACTTTGCATAAATGTTTTGTAGATGATCTATTTATATAGCCCATAAAGTATTTTTTTAAAAAAAAAAACATTTATAGTTTTGCTTATTTTTAAATAACATTGCTCTGATTTTTAGACTTCTAACCAAGCCCCAAAGTTTTATGAGAATACCGTCAGCTACCTTCTCCAGCTTGCTCCTATCTGTGTAAAGGGTCTTTTCATATGCAAAAGAAAGGGGGGGGTGAGTGTCTTATTTCCCACCTGCAGTAGACTTTCCAGCTGCCTTTTCAACAGAGCTAAACCAAGAGTTTCTAAGTAAGTTTTTAAACAGTTTTATACTGGATTTTTAGATCAGTATCTGTGCATCTTATTCTTTATAGTAGTGTCTATTACAGGCAGTTATATGAAAATGAGTGTATACTGTTCCTTTAAGGAACTCTCGTCCTCAATCTGAAAATGCAGAACATCTCATGTTTACAGAGAGGTCTATATTGGTCTCCTCCCTGTTTTGGTAGATGCACTTTTTCAATAGCACACCATTTGAATGAATGCTGTACCAAAGGGGTTGAGGATTTTCTTATATTTATCGTAAAGAAATGTTCCCTGATACGAAATTGATCATCTCGCTTTATGAGCCCTACATACTAAATATTATATAAATCACAACTAATAAAATATATTGATGATGCTGATGTACAATTAAGACAACTGTCAATCTGAAACGTTTTCTAGGTGAAATTGGTCTTAAACGTTCGTGTTACATGATCACAAGGTTTGTATCTCGCATGTCCACACCTGTACATGACTTTGTGGTGTAACCATGAGCTAGTAGGTAAATCTACTTTCCTCAATTGTTATGGTGAAAGAATATTTCCTATGTTTTTGCACTTCCTTTAACCTCTTGATGACCAGCAATGTAGCATTGCTATGGGGGGGTGTTTTTCAATAGCACGGTCTTACATCCAGCAGCGAGACCACGCTATTTTAGCAAGCCTGCAGGAGGGAGGGAGGGTTTAATAGCACAGTCTTGCTATTACACCCAGACAAATACTTAACGACCAGAGATGTTCATGGTACGTTGCGGTCATTAAGGGGTTAAAAACATTATAAAGCCATCATTTACTACTCCAATTAATTTCTCATCTGCATCTTTCAATAGGAGCTCTCTGCTAACTGATTGGGCTTCATATCTAGCCTGCTTAATATCTCGTTTTGCATAACCCCTTTGTTTCAATTTTGCTCTTCTGAGCAATTGCGTCAGAGTCTAAATGCCTGTCGGTTGTTAACCTGGATATTTCTCAAGCAAATGCATTTACTTTCAACTCATAATACGCACGCTATTTCTGTAGCCCGCAAAAAGCCAAAAAAATCCAATATCGCTCACGGGCAACAACTAGCGCGCCACTCGTAATCTAGCCCTTAATATGCTAACCTGGATATTTCTTTAAGGGAATGGATGGATAATACATTTTCATTTAACCTTTGGCCAATTGAAATGGTGAAGAGACATGACAGGATATGATTATGGCTCTCAGACGAAATGCGTAAGCTGTTTCTCATCTCACCTTCATCCCTGTTGTGAGCCTTGTGTTTTTTAATACAAATGTTTGAACATTTTAAGCAATTACAAGCATTCTGTTTTGTGAATTGACAACCTTAATGCTTGGATTAACAGTACACAAAGAGTTACATGGACATATTTTCAGAGTTCTTCGTGTGACATCATCACCCTGAGCCAGAGGAGTTGTTGTCTTACGAGGGGATCTGTGTCCAGCAGTGAGTAGAGAAGTCAAATAGGGGGTAGCGCAGAATGGAGCAATCTTACGGTAAAACCCCTAACCACCTCAAGAAAAGATCCGGATGAAAGGGGTGTTGAAGTGGTATAGAGTCCCAACCCGATTGGCAGCGATGTACCCGTCCTCCACCAGAGAGTGCTGGAGACGGTGTAACCATGAGGGCTCCGACCTTCATGTGTGGTGGAGCTGTCCGAAGGTCACTTCCCTATGGAGAGAGGTTGAATTATTACTTAGCTTCATGAACCTGGATGTCCACCTGACACCAGAGATGGCTTTGCTCCACATTCTTCCGAGATCCTTTTCCTTGAACACCAACAAGTTCTTAATTTACGTCCTGGCAGCGACCAAACTGTGCATAGCTCGGGCTTGGAAACAGACAGAGCCTCCAAATCTAAATGAGATCTGTGATGTGATAAATCACTTCGCTACCATGGAGAGATATGTCTCCGGAGAGAATAATACCCTGGACTCTTACTGGGAGACGTGGTCTGACTGGTTTGAACTCCGATAAATGAGACCCACCAGCAGCGCGATCTACTCCTGAAATGAGAGGAGAGAGTTCATGCAGCCCCTTCCCCAGTCCGCCTCCTTCCCTCACTCCTCCCTTCCCCCTCCCCCCCCTTTTTTTTTTCTTCTCCCTCTTCTTCTCTCTCTTCTTTTCTCTTCCCCCCCCCCTTTTTCTTTTCTCTTTATCTCATTCTTTACCCTCTATATGAGGGAGATGTGTATAACCTCTATTTATCAAGTTGTCTGGAAAATTAGTACGTGGGCCCTGTTGGCTTACATTCTATTTGCTCCTTCCCTAGGGCCAAATAATGCCCGATATCTGATTTTTCTTTTCTTTCCTATATTAGCTATTATGTGAATATACACTGTTGACACACCAGTTCTAATGTTTCTGAATATTTCAATGAGTGAAATGTATTTTTCCGTCAACCATGCATACAGCTATATTTTGTCATAAGATATGTTTTGATGTAATCTTATATCAATATTACTGTACGGTGAATTTCTATTTTATAAAGAAAAATATTTATGAAAAAAAAAAAAAGAAAAGATCCGGATGACTGTTTTGATTAAGTGGACAGCTCCCTACAGTTAATGCAGTAAGTGATTGACTGTTAACAAAACATTTTTATTACAATCTATAATTACTATTATTCTATTTAATGAATTTTGGGTCACAGTTTTTTCCTGTTGTGATTGTGTATGATAAATGAAAAACAGATGTCAGTCATTATATTGAAAGTTCAACAAGAATAATTTCACAAAAAAACACGCAAGAAAGATGCTGTAATGCTTCTGTTTTTATTACATACATATCAAGGTGAAGAGCAAGTTAAAAAGACATTGTTTTATCTGATAGAGGTATATATGCTTGTGATTAGATATTCACATTGTTTGGAAGACTAAGTGAACTCTGAGCTACAAAACATTCCTAACCAGTCCCACTACTGGAGATCACAATTAGATACAGTTACAGCAAGAGGAGATAGTGCTGTACTAAGACACCTATGTTCCCTAGCCAGTTAGTGGGCGGTGAAACAGTTTACAACCTGAAATATATTGTGCATTAATTCATTGTTCATACACATCTGGTAGTCTAATATGAGAATTAAACTAATATTATTTAATATATTATACTCTGTGTTTGTGTCTGCAAATGTCTTTATAAGAAAGCTATGTTTAAGGAACATTTCTCTACAATCTCTAAATGGCTCTAGGTCATCTGACATCGAAAAAAAATACTGGCTTTAGATATCCTGTGATAAAAGTGAACCTCCCAGAGGACCAATGGATCAAGTGATTGCCATAGAAAGTTTTTTTTTAAAGTGGATTGACCAGAGATACCACCACAAGTGTAGATATGTAAATATTAACACTGTATGGTTTGTGAATGAGAATATTTTGGCTAGTACACAAAGATGGTATCTGGAAAATGATGTCCCCCTTGTGATCTCACCCCAAAAACAATATTGCTGGCATGAGAATATGATAAAATTGCTGCCTCAGTTATGAAGCCCATGTCACCACCTTCATTATGTTGTTGGATAGGGTTAGAGTTAGGGGCTAAAGCTAAGTCTTGGAGAAGGGTGAGATTCCAAATCAATATGCTTTACAATTACAGTGGATGACCTGGGTAATCATAATAATAACGATATCAAGCCTGAGAGAGGGTTTCTCCCTAGAGGTGGCTGCTTAAATAACTTTATCACTCAGAATGTTGTGAAGCTATTTACTGTGAGCTCATAGTAACTAAACACCCTTGTTGGAAGTCCTTATGCTCCCTCCCCATACCCAAGTGTCTGGTCTGTATAGGTGCAATGAAAAGTAATGGTTTTAGTATTATAAAACTGATATACAAAGGAAAATATATTATAACATCCAATGAAAAAATTGGATACAAAATCCAAAATAAAGAGTGGTATTAAAGTAGGAATGAAATATGATTGGTTCAGGCTGTAACCATGGAGACTGTATACATAATGATGTGATTTGTGGTCTTTGGAATTAAGTGAAATTACAATGGTGGTTCAGCATTGTTATCTCTTAACACACAATTCTAAATCCAGTTCAATCAATAACGGATATATATTAAAACATTACGGCTGATTCTTTGATACACTACAGGAATGGATCAATGGCGGCTGTGTGCACTAGATATGTCCCCCCCCCCCCCCCCCGAAAGAAAAAAGTAGAACTAAAAATTTGTGCTTTGGGAGACCACAACTCAAAATAGCCCAGAACAGAAGACAGAGGGTACCCTGCAAACTTATAAATCTGGTCCTGTGCTACTGGACGTTTTTGAGAAATGTATTATTCACCATTTTAAAAGAATTTTACCTTTTCTTTCTTTTTTTTAACTTAATCTGTGCAGGGTCCATTACTTCCTGTCACACCCCACAAAGGGCTGTGGTCTCTACATGAAGGCAGGAGAGTAGCTTTTCCTTAGTGGTTGCTTGAAAACACAAGCCCTAGGTCCTATCAGTGTCTTGCTCATGCTCAGTAGAGGACTTTTGCTGCATAAATGTGACAGTAGAACTTAAACTGTGAAATTAAACTTGATATAGATAAATCTTTTTGTATATCTTCAGCAATGTTCAGTATGTCAAGGAGATTCAATTCAGTTTTATATGAAGTTTTATATGAAGCTGACTGTTTTTAACAAAATAAAAGCAGAGTCCTATTTGTTTACTTTTCAGTGTCTAGTGAAATACCCCATAGTGCTCTGGGTGCTAAATGGTTAACACCAGCCTTTCCAAAAACAAATCAGCTAATTAAAGGGGCATAGAAAGCCAGAATTATTCAGCTATTGCATGCCATTAAAGGGACAGTATACACCGAAATTTAAACTTCAAATTTACATTTGCATGATGTATTAAACATAAGTTTCATTCATCACTTTTTCAATAATTAATTTTTTAGCCTATTAATTTGATCCCAAATCTTAGCCCCCTTGTATGTTAACTGCCCGCCTACTGCACCGCCGCTTTTTTAAAATATTTGTAAGTAATGTTTAGCCAACTATTGTAAAAATATTAGTCGCGCTATGGACAAAATTTGTGAATGCGCGCCCGATAACATCAATATTTCCTGGTTTATTCTTTACACAGGTATGCACATGCGCAACTTCCGGCATTCCCGTGAAGCGATCGATGCTTAGAACATCAGGTATAAGAAAGCATGCGCCTTCTTTTTTTTTCAATTTCGCAATTGATTCTTGATGAGACGCAACAGCCGCTCTGTAGAGACATAAGCGTGAGCGAGCTTCAGTGGGAGGAAATGTGGGCGTGTAAATAATTGCATGTGGGAAGAACAGAATTTGTCTATACCACCCATCTTAGATATGTCATCGAGGGGTTGGAGAACGAACGGCAATTAACGGTTGCAGACAAAAAAGAAAGATTAAATAAAACATCTAAATATGAATATTTATTGAAAATAAATAATGCGGTTTAAATGTAATGCTACCAATGAACATTGTCGAAGATTTTTGTAACTGTGAATTTACTGACCCTTAAAAAAAAACAAAAAAAAAACACCTTTCTAATTTACTTTGCTGAAATGTTGCCATTTCCATGAGAGCATACTGAAGTAGGACAAATGACGAGCACTAAATGGAGGCTTCATTTGCAACAACGTTTAGAACAACATTGCTGCTAACAAGAAAAAGGAGTACACTTCACAATAGAAGTAAATCGGACATTTTAAAAAAAATTACATTCACGGTCTGAATCATGAACGTTTAACGTTATATACCTTCAATCTTGTATTTCATCACAATAAAAGTCAAAGCGCTATTGTACTCAAAAATGTTTCAACTACATAAAAAAGAGTAATTAAAAATGTATTACTTTGATTTTTTTTTTTATTGTATCTTCTTCTTATGTTCAACTTTTTCTGTGGGATTGGTCCTAACAGCCAATGAGAAATAGATACCTAGGTATGACTTGTGCACAAATATGCATTTCCTGGTGGTTTCCCTTCAAATAGCTCTTACTTAACCTTTTCAAGCTAAAAAAAATTTAAGCTTATTATGTTGAAGTGCTGCTCTATGATTTGCGCGATTAAAAACATTTGAGTGCAGTGTCCATTTAAAACAATCTGCCCTACCTTGGTTATTTTCCCTTTAGTGTTCTCATAGGTCTAATTAGGGTTCTCTGAAATCAATTACATCTTTTCTCATGGTCTCGGTGTGTAATTAATGTTTTATGTTGCTCCAGAGAAGGTTGTTATAAGCTCAGGTGAGCAACTTCCAAAGATCACTTAAATCACCGGCACTTCTTGTTTTCAGTTTGCCGGTCAGTTAATTAGCCATTAATAGAATGTGCACAAGGCTGTTATTAGTTTTTTAAAGAAAATAAATAAAAATACTAAGGTGCGCTAATGATTAATCTACTTTAATTATCTTTCACCTATACAAGTTATTCATCTTCCAAATTAGTAATTTATGTGAAGCATATGGATTCATACATTTCCCTTCTTCACACAGCTGCACAATTTGTCAGAAACTGGGTGCAAAATGTAAAAGTGTTTAGAGCACTTTCAGGTATGAAAGACCAAGGGCTCTATTCACTAAGGGGTGAATTGCAGGTGAATTGTAGGTGATTTTAAATATTTCATTAACTATGCATTATATTGAGCCAAACCAAGTAAGTATCCCCTGCAATAAGAGCTGAATTAGCCCTGCCCAATGCACAGTTAATGCTGCATATGATTCACCTGCAATTCTCATATTTTAGGTAATTTGTACACAGCATTAACTATGCATTGTGCAGGGCTAATTCAGCTCTTCTCACTGGGTTTGGCCCTTCATAATGCATAGCTAAAGGAGGGAATTGATATGTTTCAGGAAAACTAAAACTGAACGACCCCCATGATCAGTACCTACGGGTCACTAGTACACTTGTCAAATCAGCTTGAAGAACGTCTTATATAGAGGATCTTTTGTGATATCATGACCCATGATCTACACTGCTTTATTTCAATCTTTTTTTGTTTGCTTGTTTTTTATTTATTTATTTGTACATTGATTCAAAATACATTGTTTTATTAATTATCGTTGTTTAATTAAGCACTAACAATTATAGAATGTGAGTACTTAAGGGATCACATTGTTCCTATCTGCTGTTGAATATTATTTTAAATGTATACACATGAAATGAATGTGTTCTTGAATATATCATTTCTCAGATATATACTAAACCCCCATCTTAATGACGCTGAAAAAGAATGGATGTGAAACTTTACAGTTATATTTTATAATAGATCATTTTTTATAACTAGGCTGACCATATTGCCGCTTTAAAAAGGGACACATATGAAAAATACATATGTCAGGGCTGTTTAAAGAAATGGTTTTGTATAAGAACCCTCACATATGTATTTTTCAGATGTGTTCCTTCTTAAAGCGGCAATATGGTCAGCCTATTTATAACGCTAGAGAAATTTAAGGCTCAGATGCCTCTAACTTGTCTTTTTAAAATAGTAAATATTAGGGATGTGCATTTGGGTTGATCCAAATACCGAAGATGACAGCCGCAAGCTGCATTCTGCAATTTTTGGAGCTGGATTTATTTTTGTGAAAGTGCAAGACACTAAGAACTGGATTTGCACAAACCTAAGGGCTAGATTTATTAAAGCCCTACGCCTGCAAGTTCTCACAAGAACTTGGTCGCCGTCATTTATCAAGCAGCGGTCACCAGACCGCCGCTTTCCTAATCTCTTCGCCACCTCTAAGGTGGCGAAATTCAATCTCCTCGGTCTAATCAGACCGAGGAGATTGACAGCTCCTGCCCGCGCATGATTGGCTGTGCGCGGGCAGGGGACGGGATTGCATGTGAGCGCAAAATTGCACTCGTGTGCAATGGCGAATACCTGCGGGTAACTTCCCCCCGCCACAGGCGAGCTGAGGCGTACAGGGGCGCGTATACAGCTTTAATAAATCTAGCCCTAAGTGTGTTTAATAATAAGAAATTCGGCTCCAAAAATTGCCGAATGTGCCTTGCAGACGTGATCTTCGGTATTCGGATCTGCGTGATTACACTGAATGCACATCCCTAGTAAATATCAATGTGACTTTTGTGATATAGTATTTAAAGGGATATTAAACCCATTTTTTTATTTCATGATTCAGGGAGGGCATGCAATTTTAAACAACTTTCCAATTTACTTTTATCATCAAATTTGCTTTGTTCTTTTGGTATTCTTTGTTGAAAGATAAACCTAGCTAAATGTAGCCACCAATCAGCAAGCGCTACCCAGGTGCTGCCAAAAATGGTACAGCTCCAAAGCTTACATTCCTGCTTTTTCAATTAAAGATACCAAGAGAATGAAGACAAATTGATAATAGGAGTAAATGAGAAAGTTGCTTAAAATTGCTGCTCTTTCTGAATCCTGAAAGAAAATTTTTTATGGTTTCATATCCCTTTAATTAATCATGTAAGTGTACAACTGATAAACCCACTATAACAAAATTTAAGAGTATCTAAATTATAATTAAAAGGGATATTAAACATTGAATACATTTTATAAGCATAGTATTGAGGTTATCTCCCTCTAGTCATGGGTGCCGCCATTTTAAATCTCACTACATTCCAGTGCTACTGTGTTTGCACGTGTGAAGTAACTCTCCTTCATATACCTGCAGCGTAACCTAGGTCCCAAAATGGCAGCACCCGTGATTGCATGAAATGTATTTAGTGTTTAGAGTCCCTTTAAAGGGACACTCAAGTCAAAATTAAACTTTCATGATTCAGACAAAGCAGCAATTTTAAACAACTTTCCAATTTATGCCCATTAATAAAATGTGCACAGTCTTTTTATATTTACACTTTTTGAGTCACCAGCTTCTACTGAGCATGTGCAAGAATTCACAGACTATAAGTATGTTAATTTGTGATTGGCTAATGGCTGTCACATGATACAGGAGGAGTGGAAATAGACATAAAATGCATTTGTTTATGCAAATCTACTATATTAACTGGTCTTTTAAGTCAATTGTCTCCTTCTATTAGTGTGTAATCTTGGGATTCATAATAAGTAATAACACTAAATGAAACTAATGCATTTCATTTATGGTGAAAAATGTCTATAAAAAATATAAAATAAACTATAGCATGCCAGGGTAAAATAACGTCTTGCACAAGATATGAAAAGCTGACAAACTATGGTGTTAATAACTCGGCTTCTGTATTATAGAAGTTGCAAGGCTTTTAGTGCAGTTTTTCCTAAGACATCAGACCTATCTATAATTCCGACACAAACAGCTAGCAAACCAAAACGATAAAGATCAATTGCTGGTACTGTCAGAGGCAAGACAGAGACCACTCGCAGATCTCCTCCTTCATAGGAATTATCAGGGAACAGCAAAAACATAATTTATGCTTACCTGATAAATTCCTTTCTTCTGTTGTGTGATCAGTCCACGGGTCATCATTACTTCTGGGATATAACTCCTCCCCAACAGGAAATGCAAGAGGATTCACCCAGCAGAGCTGCATATAGCTCCTCCCCTCTACGTCAGTCCCAGTCATTCGACCAAGAATCAACGAGAAAGGAGTAACCAAGGGTGAAGTGGTGACTGGAGTATAATTTAAAAGATATTTACCTGCCTTAAAACAGGGCGGGCCGTGGACTGATCACACAACAGAAGAAAGGAATTTATCAGGTAAGCATAAATTATGTTTTCTTCTGTTATGTGTGATCAGTCCACGGGTCATCATTACTTCTGGGATACCAATACCAAAGCAAAAGTACACGGATGACGGGAGGGATAGGCAGGCTCATTATACAAAAGGAACCACTGCCTGAAGAACCTTTCTCCCAAAAATAGCCTCCGAAGAAGCAAAAGTATCAAATTTGTAAAATTTGGAAAAAGTATGAAGCGAAGACCAAGTTGCAGCCTTGCAAATCTGTTCAACAGAGGCCTCATTCTTAAAAGCCCAAGTGGAAGCCACAGCTCTAGTGGAGTGAGCTGTAATTCTTTCAGGAGGCTGCTGTCCAGCAGTCTCATAGGCTAAGCGTATTATGCTACGAAGCCAAAAAGAGAGAGAGGTAGCGGAAGCTTTTTGACCTCTCCTCTGTCCAGAATAAACGACAAACAGGGAAGAAGTTTGGCGAAAATCTTTAGTTGCCTGCAAGTAGAACTTGAGGGCACGAACTACATCTAGATTGTGTAGAAGACGTTCCTTCTTTGAAGAAGGATTTGGACACAAGGATGGAACAACAATCTCTTGATTGATATTCCTGTTAGTGACTACCTTAGGTAAGAACCCAGGTTTAGTACGCAGAACAACCTTGTCTGAGTGAAAAATCAGATAAGGAGAATCACAATGTAAGGCTGATAACTCAGAGACTCTTCGAGCCGAGGAAATAGCCATTAAAAACAGAACTTTCCAAGATAACAATTTTATATCAATGGAATGAAGGGGTTCAAACGGAACACCCTGTAAAACGTTAAGAACTAAGTTTAAACTCCATGGCGGAGCAACAGCTTTAAACACAGGCTTGATCCTAGCTAAAGCCTGACAAAAAGCCTGGACATCTGGATTTTCTGACAGACGCCTGTGTAATAAGATGGACAGAGCTGAAATCTGTCCCTTTAATGAACTAGCTGATAAACCCTTTTCTAACCCTTCTTGTAGAAAAGACAATATCCTAGGGATCCTAACCTTACTCCAGGAGTAACGTTTGGATTCGCACCAGTATAGGTATTTACGCCATATTTTATGGTAAATTTTTCTGGTAACAGGCTTCCTAGCCTGTATCAGGGTATCAATAACTGACTCAGAAAAACCACGTTTTGATAAAATCAAGCGTTCAATTTCCAAGCAGTCAGCTTCAGAGAAGTTAGATTTTGATGTTTGAATGGACCCTGTATCAGAAGGTCCTGTCTTAGAGGTAGAGACCAAGGCGGACAGGATGACATGTCCACTAGATCTGCATACCAAGTCCTGCGTGGCCATGCAGGCGCTATTAGAATCACTGATGCTCTTTCCTGTTTGATTTTGGCAATCAATCGAGGAAGCAGCGGGAAGGGTGGAAACACATAAGCCATCCCGAATTTCCAAGGTGCTGTCAAAGCATCTATCAGAACCGCTCCCGGATCCCTGGATCTGGACCCGTAGCGAGGAAGTTTGGCGTTCTGGCGAGACGCCATGAGATCTATCTCTGGTTTGCCCCAACGTCGAAGTATTTGGGCAAAGACCTCCGGATGAAGTTCCCACTCCCCCGGATGAAAAGTCTGGCGGCTCAAGAAATCCGCCTCCCAGTTCTCCACTCCCGGGATGTGGATTGCTGACAGGTGGCAAGAGTGTGACTCTGCCCAGCGAATTATCTTTGATACTTCCACCATTGCTAGGGAGCTTCTTGTCCCTCCCTGATGGTTGATGTAAGCTACAGTCGTGATGTTGTCCGACTGAAACCTGATGAACCCCCGAGTTGTTAATTGGGGCCAAGCCAGAAGGGCATTGAGAACTGCTCTCAATTCCAGAATGTTTATTGGAAGGAGACTCTCCTCCTGATTCCATAGTCCCTGAGCCTTCAGAGAATTCCAGACAGCGCCCCAACCTAGTAGGCTGGCGTCTGTTGTTACAATTGTCCAGTCTGGCCTGCTGAATGGCATCCCCCTGGACAGGTGTGGCCGATGAAGCCACCATAGAAGAGAATTTCTGGTCTCTTGATTCAGATTCAGAATAGGGGACAAATCTGAGTAATCCCCATTCCACTGACCTAGCATGCACAATTGCAGCGGTCTGAGGTGTAGGCGTGCAAAAGGTACTATGTCCATTGCCGCTACCATTAAGCCGATCACCTCCATACATTGAGCTACTGACGGGTGTTGAATGGAATGAAGGGCACGGCATGCATCTTGAAGCTTTGTTAACCTGTCCTCTGTCAGGTAAATCTTCATTTCTACAGAATCTATAAGAGTCCCCAAGAATGGAACTCTTGTGAGAGGAAAAAGAGAACTCTTCTTTTCGTTCACTTTCCATCCATGCGACCTTAGAAATGCCAGAACTAACTCTGTATGAGACTTGGCAGTTTGAAAGCTTGAAGCTTGAATTAGAATGTCGTCTAGGTATGGAGCTACCGAAATCCCTCGCGGCCTTAGTACCGCCAGAAGGGCACCCAGAACCTTTGTGAAGATTCTTGGAGCCGTAGCCAATCCGAATGGGAGAGCTACAAACTGGTAGTGCCTGTCTAAGAAGGCAAACCTTAGATACCGGTGATGATCCTTGTGGATCGGTATGTGAAGGTAAGCATCCTTTAAATCCACTGTGGTCATGTACTGACCCTCTTGGATCATGGGTAGGATTGTCCGAATAGTTTCCATTTTGAACGATGGAACTCTTAGGAATTTGTTTAGAATCTTTAAATCTAAGATTGGCCTGAAAGTTCCCTCTTTTTTGGGAACCACGAACAGGTTTGAGTAGAACCCTTGTCCTAGTTCCGACCGCGGAACCGGATGGATCACTCCCATTGTTAACAGATCTTGTACGCAGCGTAGAAACGCTTCTTTCTTTATCTGGTTTGTTGACAACCTTGACAGATGAAATCTCCCTCTTGGGGGAGATAATTTGAAGTCTAGAAGGTATCCCTGAGATATGATCTCTAGTGCCCAGGGATCCTGAACATCTCTTGCCCAGGCCTGGGCGAAGAGAGAGAGTCTGCCCCCCACTAGATCCGGTCCCGGATCGGGGGCTCTCGGTTCATGCTGTCTTTGGGGCAGCAGCAGGTTTCCTGGCCTGCTTGCTCTTGTTCCAGGACTGGTTAGGCTTCCAGCCTTGCCTGTAACGAGCAACAGCTCCTTCCTGTTTTGGTGCAGTGGAGGTTGATGCTGCTCCTGTTTTGAAATTCCGAAAGGGACGAAAATTAGACTGTCTAGCCTTAACTTTGGCCTTGTCCTGAGGTAGGGCGTGGCCCTTACCTCCCGTAATGTCAGCGATAATTTCTTTCAAACCGGGCCCGAATAAGGACTGCCCCTTGAAAGGTATATTAAGTAATTTGGACTTAGAAGTAACATCAGCTGACCAGGATTTTAGCCACAGCGCCCTGCGTGCCTGTATGGCGAATCCTGAGTTCTTAGCCGTAAGTTTGGTTAAATGTACTACGGCCTCCGAAATGAAAGAATTAGCTAGTTTAAGGACTCTAAGCCTGTCCGTAATGTCGTCTAGCGTAGAGGAACTAAGGTTCTCTTCAAGCGACTCAATCCAAAATGCTGCCGCAGCCGTAATCGGCGCGATACATGCAAGGGGTTGTAATATAAAACCTTGTTGAACAAACATTTTCTTAAGGTAACCCTCTAATTTTTTATCCATTGGATCTGAGAAAGCACAGCTATCCTCCACCGGGATAGTGGTACGCTTAGCTAAAGTAGAAACTGCTCCCTCCACCTTGGGGACCGTTTGCCATAAGTCCCTAGTGGTGGCGTCTATTGGAAACATCTTTCTAAATATTGGAGGGGGTGAGAACGGCACACCGGGTCTATCCCACTCCTTAGTAACAATTTCAGTTAGTCTCTTAGGTATAGGAAAAACGTCAGTACTCGCCGGTACCGCAAAGTATTTATCCAACCTACACAGTTTCTCTGGTATTGCAACGGTGTTACAATCGTTGAGAGCTGCTAAGACCTCCCCTAGTAGTACACGGAGGTTCTCCAATTTAAATTTAAAATTTGAAATATCTGAGTCCAATCTGTTTGGATCAGAACCGTCACCCACAGAATGAAGCTCTCCGTCCTCATGCTCTGCGAGCTGTGACGCAGTATCAGACATGGCCCTAGCATTGTCAGCGCACTCTGTTCTCACCCCAGAGTGATCACGCTTGCCTCTTAGTTCTGGTAATTTAGACAAAACTTCAGTCATAACAGTAGCCATATCTTGTAATGTTATCTGTAATGGCCGCCCAGATGTACTAGGCGCCAAAATATCACGCACCTCCCGGGCGGGAGATGCAGGTACTGCCGCGTGAGGCGAGTTAGTCGGCATAACTCTCCCCTCGCAGTTTGGTGAAATTTGTTCACATTGTACAGATTGACTTTTATTTAAAGTAGCATCAATACAGTTAGTACATAAATTTCTATTGGGCTCCACCTTGGCATTGGAACAAATGACACAGATATCTTCCTCTGAGTCAGACATGTTTAACACACTAGCAAAAAAACTTACAACTTGGTTATAATCTTTTTTAGCAAAAAAAAAAAACGCACTGTGCCTCAAAGAGGTACTAACGATTAAATGACAGTTGAAATAATGAACTGAAAAACTGTTATAGCATCAAACTTTAAAACAACACAATCTTTTAGCAAAGGTTTGTTCCCATTAGTAAAAACAACACTAATTAAATTTGTACATAAGAAAATAAAACAACGTTTTTATTCACAGTCACTATAAGGATTCTCACAGCTCTGCTGAGAGAATTTACCTCCCTTCAAAGAAGTTTGAAGACCCCTGAGATCTGTCAGAGATGAACCGGATCATGCAGGAAATATAAAAGTAACTGACTGGAATTTTTTGATGCGTAGCAAAGAGCGCCAAAAACGGCCCCTCCCTCTCCCACACAGCAGTGAAGAGAAACGAAACTGTCACAATTAAAGCAAAAAAAAAAAAAAAACTGCCAAGTGGAAAATAATGCCCAAATATTTATTCACACAGTACCTCAGCAAAATTAAACGATTCTACATTCCAGCAAAAACGTTTAACATGAGAATAGTTATTAAAAAGATTAATGACCTTTAACAGAGTAGTTCCGGTGAAATACCATCCCCAGAATACTGAAGTGTATACATACATGTCATTTTAACGGTATGGCAGGCTTTTCTCATCAATTCCATTCAGAAAATAAAAACTGCCACATACCTCAATGCAGATTCATCTGCCCGCTGTCCCCTGATCTGAAGCCTTTACCTCCCTCAGATGGTCGAGAACAGCAATATGATCTTAACGACTCCGGTTAAAATCATAGTAAAAATCTCTGTCAGATTCTTCCTCAAACTCTGCCAGAGAAGTAATAACACGCTCCGGTGCTATTTTAAAATAACAAACTTTTGATTGAAGTCATAAAAACTAAGTATAATCACCATAGTCCTCTCACACATCCTATCTAGTCGTTGGGTGCAAGAGAATGACTGGGACTGACGTAGAGGGGAGGAGCTATATGCAGCTCTGCTGGGTGAATCCTCTTGCATTTCCTGTTGGGGAGGAGTTATATCCCAGAAGTAATGATGACCCGTGGACTGATCACACATAACAGAAGAAATAATTACAAAAAACAATCAGAATGGCATTAAAGGGACACTGAACCCAATTTTTTTTCTTTCATAATTCAGATAGAGCATGAAGTTTTAAGCAACTTTCTAATTTACTCCTATTATCAATTTTAAATGATCAATTTAAGCTTATGAGTCGATCCTTCTTTGGTTAAGCACCTGGGTAGAGCATGCTGATTGGTGGCTAAAAGCAGCCACCCATTAGCAAGCACTATCCAGGCTTCTGGACCAAAAATGGGCTGGCGTGTAAGATTAAATTCCTGCTTTTTCAAATATAGATACTAAGAGAACGAAGAAAAAATAATAATAGGAGTAAATTAGAAAGTTGCTTAAAACTTCCCGCTCTATCTGAATCATGAAAGAAAAAAATTGGGTTCAGTATCCCTTTAAGTCTTGTATGATGTCATAGGTAGTCATGTCAACCAGTCTGATCATCCAGAGGCAGATTGTTAACAAATACATTTGACTGTGCAACACTTACATCTGTTTAAAAGTGTGCTCTACAAGGCAAGTGACCCATATGATCACATATAGAGATGGCTATTATAATACAGATTTTTTTAAAGATGAATTAATTAATTACAGCAAATTCTTTTGAATCTAACCTAACAACAACTTTGAATTGTTTTTATGTGCTCTGGGTTAAATATCCATGTAAATGCACAAGCCTTGCTGGGAGCTTGAGATCTGCATTTGGTCTTTGGACGAAAGCAAATTGTCCGGATTTTGCTGATTCGTTTGAAATACGAACCACCAAATACATTATTGGATGAAACCGATGAAAAACTAATGATTGTGTAACAAAATCTATTCGTTCATGCCGTTCGGCACCAAAAAAAGGTGCAGGAAAGGAGGGAAGGAGTTATATTGTTTGTTTACTAAGTGCCTTTGTTTGTAATGAGGTACAGGGGTCTGACCATTCACTTGTCCATCGTCCCTCTGTCTAATCCTGCTATAGTATTACTAATGACTGATGTTAGGGACAGCCGGTCAGGCACTAAACACAGGAGTTGTATGTTTTTTTAACATTGAAAGATAAGTTCTTTTAATTGTTCAAATCCTATAATGTAAGTTTTTTGTTAATATTCGTCTGAACCGGATACCTGCATGGACGAAATTTGGACGAACAGAACATTTGAAAAAATCTTTAACAAATCTTACAGACTAAACAAATTTTTCGCAAATACACATCTACTGGGAACATAAGAGTGTCCATTTATAATCTTTTATGGAATGTGATGCACAAGACGGATCAAAGTCCCCCCCCCCCCCCCGAACTAGTCTGCTTTTACTTATTACAATCGCTTGGTTCAAGAGGTTGTGACCTGATTGGCTCGTATGCACTATGCCCTGGTGTTTAAGGAACGGCTCTTGTACTGTGTGCTTAGAAAACCAGCTAGACTTTTATAGACATTATGTCATTACGGCCTATAAAACTCAGGAAAGTTTGACATAGATAGATTTTTTTTTTTTAACATTTCTTCTCAGAATATTTTATGATTTTACTACTGATTTATAGCAGTTGAATTAACTTTGGAGTGTGATATTTGTGCCAACTGTCACAAGGGGTTATCTGTTGATTATGTGTTTCTCAGTTGGCTTAATTGTTGCCATGGCTCACAGGATAGTTTAATTATTGTGCTTCCACTAAAGTTGTCCTATAGGCGACACTATTGTATCATTTATGAGAAATCAGTAGTATGTGCTTATTTTTGGTTCCACCATAGTTTAAGTGTGAACAGTGTTTCCATTAAAAGATCGATTTTTTTAAGGGTGTATAAAAAGCTAAATATAAAATTGTGGATGTCTAAGAGTAAGTGCTCCACATGCAAAATACAAAACTACATGTAGCTTGAGTAGCTTGAAAAAAAAATCACCATGCGCTGGTTGCCTACCTACAACCAAGGAAGGAAGGACCTAGCTGGAACCTACTTTGCTGCTAGGATGAGCTAATAACAGATACATAGCATTGCTATTAGGATAGTTAGAATTTTTCCTAAAGACTTGGGACCTTACTATAGCATATGTTGTCTCATTTTACCAATTATTCCATCTATTCTGGCTTTTCATTTGATCATGGAACTACAACTATCATTCCCATCATTTTGGGGCCTGAAACGCTAGTTAAGTAGAAGCGGTCTTAAGTCCACTCTGCCACCTAAAATGGGCAGAGTAAAACCATCTTGATCCGACTTGTGCAATGTTAAATGCGAGCAACGTATACGGCCAGCTCGCAGCAAGGCCAAGCGAACAGGCTCACAATAACCAACCTAATCCGTCTGGCCATTAATAAATGGAGCCCTATAACTAAGATCACCAATGTTTATTGTTCCTGATATGTAATACAGATATTGGGTACTGGTATTTTAAAAAGGCACCTAATAGTTTTTATGTGGAGGAGCTCAGGCAGGATACTGGCTTTAGGATGAAGCATTGGACACCTTCTCATTTCATATGGAGCACCCTTACATAAGAAAAGCTACCAGTATGTCCTTGGTTCCCAACAATGAACAAGGCCCTGCTGGATCAAAACCTTTCATACAGTTCCTACAATCATAAAATGGACATTAAACATTAAATATATTTTCTCAGCATATTATTAAAGGGACATTAAACACTTTGAGATGGTAATATAAAATAAGTTGTATATATAAACAAAACTCTGCAATATACTTTTATTATTTATTTTGTCCCCTTTTCCTGTAATTCCATTCTGAAATTTTGAGCTTTTAAGTTCCTGTTAGAAATGGAAGTGCAGAACACTGTTATATTCCACACAGCCATTGGCTGCACACTCTAGTGACTGATTTATAACTGTCTGTAATTGGTCACAGCAGAGAAGGTAACCTAAGTTACAACATGGCAGCTCCCATTGTTTTATAGACACTAAAAATGTACACTTATTTTGTTTATATTTAAACAACTAATGGAACTTTAAAAAATATATCTACAGGTTATTCTCAGATTAATCTTTTCCTTGAATGCATCATTCTATCTAGCATTTAGTTAGTGTTTAATGTCCCTTTAAGGTTATTCGCTGCCTCATTTTAGTCAAGGGTGCTGTAATTTTGTAAGTGCTGATGTGTTTACACATGTGCAGAAACTCTCCTTCAAATACCTAAGTTCCAAAATGGCAGCACCCATTATTAGAGGTAGGTGCATGAAATTTATTTAGTATTTAATGCCCGTTACAGACCATGACAGACTATACTCGAAGATAATCAAACTAGCTCATGTATAATGCACACAAGGGATTACATGCTTTATTGTATTCATTGTTTTTGGTTTTGTAGATTGTGGTAATTTGTTTTTTGTGAGGGGACCTTTTATTCGTGTACAATTGGAAAACTGTTTACTTACGGAATAAAGTAAAAATGTGTTTGTGGAGAATGATCAGACGTTCCTTGGGTAGTTATCCACACTTATACTCCCACTCATTAGCATAACAATACACAAGAATATTCTATTGTCTGGCATTGCATTTTAGTTTAGGTCTCCAGAGACAGACATTGTACAAACTAGCTTATACCTATAGATATGGCAGGAACACACAGTCTTTAATGTCCACGTATACTGAATAATCTGAAAGCTATCAGCTGCCCTAGTACTGATGCAACCTATCCAAATCAGGTATAGTTAACAAGGATACTAGAACCAACTGATAAACACTTTGTCCTGTTGTACCCTTTAACAACTGTTGTAAAGTGGGAATTAAAACCCAGTTAATGATTGTTAAAGAAAGATGATTTAGTACGGGATGCAGTACAGATACCGCCCCATGCAGACATTTTATGCTCAGTAAAACCTGCCATTCTTTCAATGTAACTGATAGGATCTTTCTATAACCATAAATACATAATATTACTTAATATAAGTTCTTATTTATGCTTGATACAACTGTGAGAAAGAAAAAGGATTGTGATCTATACCTGCTTTTTCTTTATATAATGCTAAGATCAACTCACCATAGCAAGTGCTCTGTGAGCAGTTACCCTTTATCTACTGTTCTTACTCTAATCTGCATGGTGAAACAAAAACAGCCATTTAGCATCATCATTGCTGAGTTAACACTATGCTATACTGTAATCTCATGGGAGTTTGCCATATTCTTGTGGGATTTCACCCTGATCGCAAGAGATTTTATAATAAATGTCCTTAAACTGAAGAGGAAAAGAAAGTTATGGCGCCTTCACATGCCAGATGGATGTTCCCTTACTAGTCCCAGGACATGCATTATGATTGGATACTTATATTTCCTCTACAATAGAATGTGACTACTGAGGAACTGTGTAGGTAAATAAATATCTTCAGTTTCTACAAAGACATGTTCATCTAATATTTTTTTAGTCAGCTCTTTACAGATCTTCTACTTCACTTTCTAATGATTTAGCATATGGGTAACGCACATTTAATGATAAATTGCATTTCTAACTTACTGTAGTCAATTATTGTAGTTTAAAAAATAAACTTAAATGAATTTGAAAAGTATATCAGGGGTGTTGTTAGAGAAAATGTTGAGACTCACTGCTCTAAACTTTTCTATCAAACACCCACCTCCACCATCATAACAGTGAATTGTCTATAAAATATCTTAACAGTCCAAACTTATGTAATCTGGGGATAGAAATACAAATGCTATCACTTCTTCTAAGTGTATTGGAATCTAATTATAAACCAATGATTATGTAAAACCAGTCCTAGCAGCTTTAGTTTCTAATATATGCTGTACAATTATTTATACAAATCTATGCTAATGAGCATGGCCGGTATTTTTTTCCAGAAAAAGATGGCAACCCTAACTGGGGAAGATTTAAAGAGAATAACAGAAAGGCCACACATTTAAAAAGAGCACCTTTTACAAGAGGTTTTGTTAATAAATCCTGCTGTTCTAAATATCTGCTTCTGTATAAAAAATGTACTGCCTAAATAGTTTGTAGAAACATGGTCGGAAACCTAAAGCCAAACATATCGCTCCCCAGGTTCTAAAAAGTTTCATCAGCAGAGTTTTGGGTAATTGGCTTCCAGTTCGTCCTACATGGTGCTCCTAGTGAGATGTTTGTTGACAAAATAAAAAAACAACTTTAGACTGCTCTTGTCCATCCCATTTGTCAACAGTGGCTTAATAAGGGAGAGAAATGCTTATATCATGACAAATCTTGTGAGGTGACATCAGACCGTACCAATTATTATTGCACTTCTCATGCAGTGCTTTTGGGTGTTATTTTTATTTTTTTTTGTACATTTTTTATTTTTTTTAATCTAAGTCCTAAAATATTGATGTCACATTGTGCTACATGATGTCATAGTAATGTTAAAACACCTCAGTGAAGTATCAAACTTTGTGAAAATGCTATTTATCCACCAGCTGTAGATGAAGATGTCCCCTGGTCCCTTTGCCTGCACAATGTGGAGTGGTGCAATGTCCATTGCTTAGTGCTGAGATGGTGCGAGTTGGCTTACAATCCTTTGTTGTAAATCACGGTCCTGGAGGTGGTTTTCATCGCTATTTCTGGCTCTAGTTGGGAAGTCTCAATCTGTGAATAAAATAAGATACGTACATATTATGGCACGGTCTTTACATTATGTGGCCCCTGTATCACAGTTTATTTTTAATGGTCACAGACAATTGATATTTTTTTTAGACTGTATCGATAAGATTGCAGGTATTTCTTTCCAGTCTTTACAATAGCAACAGAAATCATTTCTAAAGAGGCATAATAAATGAAATGAGCACAAATTCATTACGATTTAAAATAAGAGCATTTTTGCAACATAATTATATTAGCAGTAATAAATGTCCCTTGCACCCTTATTCAAACACCACATCTACTGAGAGCAATGAATGGTCTAACACTTGTCTGTGTATAAAGTTCATTCAGCAGCCTTGGGGCCCGATTTATCACGGCCTGAATGAGGCCGTACACACCTGTTTCCGAGGGAGCCTTCGGGCTTGCCGGAAACAGGAGTTAAGAAGCAGCGGTTTTAAGACCACTGTTCCTTAACTTGTCCGCCACCTCTGAGGCGGCGGACAGCAATCAGCCCGATCGGATACAAAAGGGGGTGGCAATGCACTAACATTTCACTATAAATGCTTGTGCAATGATAAATGCCAACAGTGTATGCTGTCGGCATTTATCGATGTGCAGCGGACATGATCGGCTACACTTTGATAAATCGACCCCTTACTATCCTGTTGGCCCTGTTTGTCTGCATAGCGTGCATTTTTGCATGGATTTTTTCCTACATATGCTCAGTTCACATGTCAATAAGCACAATGTTTAATAAAAAATTTTTTAAAAAGTAAACAATTGTTGAAACTAAAGTTTTAAACTTGCACACAACTAAAATATAATCCTAGGAATGTTTAGTTAAGATTTTTAATGCAGCGCTTGGGTGTTTTATTACTCAACTATATGAAATAGTTAATAGCACAACTGTTAAGAATTGATATTATAAATTAAATGGAAAAAACTCAAAACCCTATATTCAGACACAGTAAGCAGTCATTGTACCAAGCAGTTTAATGTCCTGTTAAAGGGACAGAAACCCCTTGAGACTTGAATATAAAATGTTTAATTATGCATAATCAAAAAATTGCATGATTTATTTTGCCCCATTTCATGTAATTTAGCTCTAGAAACTGAGCAATTTCTACTTTTCAGAACATTAGAAGCCCCATGCTCACTTCTCCAGACTAACCCTGCTACATTTCTGTCCCTAATTGGCATAATCAGATAACAGCTTGAAAACAATTCACTTTATACTAACTTTATGACCGTGGTTAGTCTTGTTGTCTGCTTACTAAAGCCCAGATTGGCTCCTCTAAATAACACAAATAGTGGGAGGAGTTTGACTATTGAAAAATAATTGCAGTACAAAGGATGTTAATTTGTTTGATAAACATTGAGACTTGGCTGCTATGTTATTTTATAGCAACACAACAGAAATGTCTTGTAATTACAATGTGTTTACTGTCTCTTTAACTAATTCAAATAGATGTGATTTTAACAGATTAGAATACCATACATAGGGAAGTTAAAATCAATCAAGATGAATAAAAAGTTAACGCACGTGGCATTTTCAGCCAAGCCCAATTTATATACTAAGTCTGTCACTTCACATGCTGACTCCACCCATATTGGTGTGAAAAATACCAGGATTCACCCGCTGCAGAGGAGAAATTAGATTGGAAGTAAAAAAATTACTTAAAAAGAGCATTCCTATAGGTCTGATAACAAGAATGCAATATATCTTTAATAATATTTTAAAGCTTTTGTTTGTTGTGATCTGCACATTTGATTACTGTGAAAAACTATACATAGTAGAATAATAATGTGTGTCGGATCTTTCAAAACTGTTTATTGAATGATTAAAGTAAACATATGGTATGTTACTGGAGTTGTCAGATTGATATATGGCTGAAATAGCAGAATCAATACAGTGAAGCTTTAAAATGATCCTAATTTCTTCAATAAAAGGTAAACGACGACTTGGTTGAATCTTGTGTAACATCACCAGTTTTAAGACATAGCAGTCATAAATAATTGATATAAGAATATTAACAATGAGAAAATGTAATAACGAAGTTTAGAACAGTGATTTTTAGCTAATGAGACAAAGAATTACGGCTTAGACTGAAAAGAATACAAGGTATTAACAGAACGTTTTTTTTAGCACAAACTCGCAAATCTGAAATGATTTTAGTCGATTGGGTAAAATTGCCTATGTATACTCAGCGTGGTTTTTACGTTATTGTATTACATTTAGAGTCCTTGGGGAATTTGCTGATTGGTAGGTATGCGATGTCTGTGTACAAAGCATACTTATCAATTGGCGCCTGCTTTGGCGCTGAGATCAACACCATGGGTGTGCACGTGGTGACAATCTTGGCATTAAAAAAAGGCTAAAACAGCCTTTTTGTTATCTCGGCTTCATAGCAGCTGCTCCTGTGTATTATGCAAGGGAATTTACAGCTCCAGCATACTACCAACCTGTTACGCCCCTTTAAACATGTTAATCCTACAATTAATAAAAATAATATCAAATTATTAATTGCACGTATTTCATGAATATTATTAGGTGAAAAACACATGCATTCAAATATAAAAGAATAATAATCTGTGGCATACGTACATATGCTGCATATCCCATGCAACAGCATTCAAACTCCACAGCTGCTCAGAGAGTTATCAGTTACTTGTGTAATGAAAAATAAGTCACCAAAGACTCGTTACAGACCATTGTGTAATGAAAAATAAGTCACCAAAGACTCGTTACAGACCACTGTGTAATGAAAAATAAGTCATCAAAGACTCGTTACAGACCACTGTGTAATCATTCATGTCTCACAGTTCAGCTGAGAGGGAAACCAGCTTTACAAAAATGCTTTTAAAATCTTACAGAAAAAATAAATGAAAATGAAAAATAAAAAGAAATCCCTCTATAAAACAATCCACGCACACATATGCAAAAAAGAAAACCTATAAACAGAGATAAAGAGAATGAGAATGGCCACGCCTCTAGAACTCCCCAGAATGATCACAGCCACACCCCTGAGGCACCTTTCTTTCTATCCAGTGAGACTACTGTACCATTAAAAAGCTTTTACATAAACCATTTTGCACATTTGTTTTCTATATGTTGCTGCTGTAATCATTGTTTTTCAGTGTACCTAGATATCACGTACTGAGCATCTCATGCAACTATACATGTCAAAGGCAAGATCACCCGTTAAATTGTGGCAACGATAGGTAAAGCGATGCTCACAACATTCTTTTGCCTTTGCTGCATTCTTTACTCTTTCATAAAATTGCGCTAAACAGTATCTCAGATTCAAACGAACTGTTCACTTTTCCATTGGAAGTCACGTGATGTGACATACTTATCGTCATACTCTCTAGAGACCAATTGTGATGGGACACTCAATCTCTTCAGTTATACTTGGTAAGAGGTTGTGGACATATTTATAATACTATTTAGATCGTTGTTATACAGACTGGGTAATATCTGCAGATATTTAGGCCATTATATGTAGACTACAAGTCGCACGGCAAATCAGTTGCGAAAAGACTGCCCGCGTTATGGTTTTTTCGCATTTGGGGTTGCTCAGCTATTACAAGTTGAAAAATAAATTATTTTGTGCATGCGTTAAGCCACGTAATGCAAACAGCCAAATCGCGTGCTTGTTCACGTATTCCCCATAGAAGTCAATGGAGAAGACAAATGGAAACCCCCCACAAAATCCCTAATATGTTATGCAAATCCCTTGAGGTATTCTCCTCGAAAAGTGTACATAAAAATTTGATTATTTCATATTGTGAAAATGTTTTCGTAACGGAATATGTTCTATTTATTTATAAATAAAAATTTCTCTATATATGTGATGATTTTTGGACTGATATATCTATTTATAGCGAGATATGTATAAGAATATATATATGTCTCGAGATCTATCTCTCTTTGAAAATCCCTCTGAGATATTGTTTAAATCATTATCTCCCTAGTTAAACATATATCTATACATATTAATCCATGTTTCTCAATGTATGTGTATGTATGTCAATGTAATATCCCTGCATCATTTTTTTTAACACCCGCGATCTCCTATCTTTGAGCCCTAATAACTTTTGTGTGCAATATTTTTTATAAATAATTTTCATTAGACAGTGTTAATCGCAGTTTTTCAAGACTTGTAATAGCTGCGCAATGGAAATTGGTCACAAAAAGACCATATAGGGCGGGGAAAACTCATACTGCACAACTTGTAATCTTGCCCTTCAGTTTTTATTGAAATTGGCACATTTTAGTTTAGCGACACCGGTGTCAATATTTTATGCCACTGTGTATATTTAATGTTCTGTAGATACAGCTACACATATTAATCTATATATTTGATTAAAATTTTCTATAGTTCTATTTTTATTATATTTTATTTATTCACATATTTACGACAGCTCAAATTAGCTACTATAGCACAATCTGTCATTGTTTTTAGTGAGTGTATTCACTCTTATTCATGCACCAGGGAACTCTGGGTAAAATATGCAAATTAGATATACAATATCTCATGCTTTTTACTTCCAAGTACTATATTAATACACAGCAATCCCCTTTATAGGGTGGGTTCAGCAAAACAAACCACTTCAGGACAGCCATTTCGAGTTTATTAACTCTTATCAGAACAAGATAGGTTTGATTTGCTGTTTGGTGAAGCTTATTTCCAGAGGAAAAAACAATACTCATTTGAGTTATGGTGGAGAAAAAATCATTAGATTAAAATCCTTGATTACAAAAAAGTAATAGCCATAGAATTATTGCATAGAATATTAGCAAATCAAGGCAGCAGTCCCCTTTATGGGGTAGGTTCAGCAAAACAAACCCCTTCTGGATATCTGTTGCAAGTTTATTAATTCTCATCAGCAGAAGATAGGTTTGATGTACTTGGAAACAAAAATAAGTCACAGTAATAAATCATTGTGTGAAATAACCTTCAGCCAAATTATTTTAGTAAATACTGTGTGGAGTTTTGTATTCTCCACATATGAATTTAGTGACAAGGTACAATTTACGATGTCTAAACTATAAAAGAAAGACATTCTGATAAAGAATATGTGATGCATTAAGACTTTGTTAGATATGTGCACCTCCTAATATTGTGCTCCTTAAAGTGAATGTAAATTTTGATGCTAAAGTGCAGGGGTTTTTAAAAATTAGATTAAAAACAGGGGCCCTTTAATTAATCAAAATTTACATTTCACTCCTGTTGTGAAAAAAAACTTACCTTTTAAACTTGACAACCGCTCCAGCTTCCTCCGGTCGTCTCAAACCATTTCTGATGTCAGAAACGATGGATAGGTCATCCTCCAATCACAGCTTTCCCCCCGGGGAAATCAGTGTCTGATTCAATGCCGTGATTGGAGGAAGCCAGATTCCTCATTTTAGACCCAGGAAGAGGCTTTGCGTCGGGTGGAGGAAGCTGGAGCTGATGTGAAGATTAAAAGGTAAGTTTTTTTTCACAACAGGAGTGATATGTACATTTTGATGAATTAAAGTGCCCCTGTTTTTAATCAAATTTTTAAAAACCGGGCACTTTAGCATCAAAATTTACATTTACTTTAAGTATAAGGATCAGTGGCTTTGAGGCAGTCTGAGGTAGGTCTTTTAAAAATCAGGAAAAGGTGAGTGGACGGTAAGACTTTGCGGAAGGGCAGTTCTGGAGTATTCTCCAGGGTGCAGTCTCCATTTTTGGACAACAATTAAAAGATCCCCTTCATTTCACCATACACAGTGGGTATTTTCAATATAAAGATACAAAACGCTAAGAAGACCATATCATTCTTTTTTGATTCACCAAGAATGTGGATATCTAGGCTCTAAAATATGTTTAACCTAGTTAGACAAATTAGCAAAAAATTGTGCCAAACAATTTAGGTATTTAAAATATTCAATGTTTAAAAAAATTAAAAAAAACAAAAACTGTTCTTAGCTTTGAGCTGCAAAACCCAACAAAATATAACATCAAAGCAATGTTAACATGAGGTGTAATATAACCCTCAGCAAAGCTGTTAAACAGTTACTAAAGCATCATGGGAAATAGCACTTCATTTATTCAAATGCACATATGTCAGGTTTTTGCACCATATGTCATTCTAAGCTATTTACAGTAATAATTAAATCTTAATCAACGTTTAACCTCTGTAAAATGTTTGAAAGATCTAATCACCCTTCAGACAGCACTAATGAAGTAGAAATATATAAACATAAAAGGGAATGATGCATAGATATCACACCAGAAAGAACAGTAATTGCAAAACTGTATCGCTTTTTTAAATGTAATCAGGAAATTATGGAAAGTAACCAACGAGTATTTTAAGTTAAGACATGTTGAGTGTCAGAGGTGTGAGTAGCTAATTTTGTACAGATAACCATAACAGATGCAGCATATTTTCTCTTACTGCCATTATTAGCAGATCTACCAGTAATTCTTACTGAAACACACAGTACTGAATATTAATACGCAGAACAAATCGCCAAAGGTAGGGACTGTCATAAAGCGAATATTAACTAACGGCATACCAGAGGCCAGAAAATACACTAAAGTATATAGGTTATATGTTTTTTTGAGATAAATATAATGAAAATGCACAGAAAATGTAAATATATTTATTACTCTGAAATCATATGGACATGAAATATTCAATGAAAACATACTTGTATCCATGGGGGTCTATTTTATACGCTGTATGAAGAGATTCTGACAAGTTTTATTATAGCAACCTACAGAAAACTTAGCAGGATATTTTTTATCTTCAAAACATGAGAAATATGGAAATAGTGACAAATTTCTCCAGAGTGACAAATTCAATTAAAATACTAATGGCAGAAATTATCATTAGAACATTTTTTAATGCCACTTTCATGTACAAGAAGTCAAACTAAGTATAACCGAATTCACCAGAACACATATCATCCATATATACACTATATGATCAAAAGTATGTGGATATGCCTTCTAATTATTGAGTTCAGGTATTTCAGCCACACCCATTGCTAACAGGTGAATAAACCAGCACATAGCCATGAAATCTCCATTGACAAACATCGGCAGTTCAATGGGTCGTACTGAAGAATTCAGTGACATTAAATGTGGGACTCTTATAGGATGTCACCTGCTTTGGCATAAGTCAGTATGTGAAATTTCTGAGCAGTGCACCAGCATTCAAACACCTCATCTTCTCAGAGAGTCAGCAAGTGGCTTGCATGACACAAATTAAGTCTTCATTAACGCAATATATACTATGAGTGAATCCTGACGTGACACATAGCATATGTGAGTATGTCGCTGAAACAGTAATACATTGTACTAAAAGCATTTAGCTAATGGAAGTATAATGTTTCTATTTATAACTGCAGACATGTACATTTCAGTTTTGATCTTTCTATACCTTTAGTTTTGTATTTTGTCCTGTTAAACTGTAGGCCTTAGTCATCCATTTGTTTTTATTTTATTAAATCATTTCTCTTCCAGAAAGATTTCCACAAATGTCAGCTCTGTTACAAATGATGGCCATCTGTAAGAATGTATAGCACCGCCTGAAGGTCACTAGCAATTTCATTGTTAAATAAAATAACCTGAACAGTTTGATCCCTGAGGCAATTAGCCTGTTCCTCCCCTTCCTCTGTCTATATCAGCGATAATTACTTTAAAATATAGGACATCCACCTGTATGACTCACCCTTGCAGCTAGGGAGACGGCTTGTCACTGACTGCTGTTCTGTTTGTGAGGGACCGCCAATCTGAGGGTTATCTGGAGCTCTGTCTGCCCGCACGTGTATTTTATAGTGTAGAAAGAAAAAGATGCTACTTTAGGTTTCTATGACTGTTTATTATTCACTGGCATTTATTTTCTTTTTAATGATACCAAATTCATACAGCTTTTCAGAAGGTATTTGTGCTCACTGTGTTGTGTGTTATTTGTTGCTTGCAAAAACGTCTGTTAGTGGCTTGCAATTTTGCACTAAATAAAATAAGTCTAAAGTTGTGAAAATACAGATTTATGTAGTACTTAATACTTATATATAACATATAAGACAATCGCAGGACTTCTGTTTACAGTATGTGCTATACCGAGGTGAACAAGACAGGCTGTTCCATCCCCCCTCCCCGACATCTAACATATCAGGAAAATTATTTTAAGTTAGTCTATAGTCGTGGCTTGTTATTTACCTGAGATCTAAACTAAACCCTATTAAAATAATGCTTCATTAAAATACTGAGCTCCATGCACACAGCCCGTCTCTTAGGCCCTGATATACAAAACCTCTCTGCTCAGGTGAGATATTCTAAAATGATCCTCCAGCACTGCGAGATCCCTAGTGAAATATTCAAAAGGCAGATTTTGCTTTACTTCTCCTATATAGCACTGCATGACATGACAGTTCTGCTGCATTTACTCTTTGTGCTTTATATTTTATATCACTTTACACTTTAAATTGTTTTAGATTTAAACTTTGCACTTGTGGGGTGTTAGATAAAAAAAAACGACACTGAAAAGTATCTATACAATGCAGTCTAAGGGACGTGTGTTCCTAGTAAATATATATGTACAGTATATGCTTATATATATGCAGTACCACAAATAAATGCCCAACATCGTACGTGTAACTCCAAAACAGACATATATCAACTGGATTACGATACCTAAGGGCTAATATGCCCTCTTAGGGTGCAACCACACACCGTAACGGCTAGACTTGGATAACACAGAAAAGATAATAAATACATTATGATATAGGGGAATTCACTAATCCGTATGTCACGCTAATGCCGTGTGTGTGCCTGTGGTACAGTACACCCTGTAAGGCAGCACGAGCGCTTGCGTATCTATCTAGAAGTAGTCAGACCGGGTAATCAGGAATCTGATAGGATAGAGAGGGAGCGCCTCCTGGGCCATCAACCTATGGGATGTCTAATCACATGTAACGTAGCTAAGATCCTTTGAACCCCTACCTATACAGTGTAGTTCAGGGGGAACGTGGAAAAGGGGGCATAATTGATAAGGGAGGGCGCTAAGTGCGAACTGTAAAATAATTAAATCAGTCACAATGGAATACAAATCAGGGAATAAACTAAAAAGAAATGAAAAGCAGTAATCCTAGAGGTGGGAGTCAAATATCCCCAATATGCTGTACACATAAGGCCATGTACGTAGCCACACCTCGCAGACAAAGACCCCCCATGACAGGTAGAAAAAAAACAACAAGCGTATCAGTCTATCCATAACCTGCGTCAGTTATATATGAAAACTGGGTCTGATAGGCTAGGAGGGGCGCGCCTCCTGAAACAACCAGCTAATGTCCATATTGGCACTAGAGCCCTAGACATAAATAAGAGCCTACGCGCAAGGGATAAGCTGTGTATGGAAATCTCAGTAAGAAAATGGTCAGCTATGTATAAATGCCGCGGTATTGTAAAGGACCCCTGTAAACCTAAACACTAAAGAGTGGAAGTAGAAAGTGTACAAGCCCCTAAGAAGTAGGCAACAGGGAATACTAAATCAAAGAGTCATCCCGGTTAATGTCTAAACTATCACCGTAACAGCGGGGGGTGAGTACATACTAGGTATCTGGAGGGGGAAACAGAGGAGCTAGCCTTGCAGAGCACACTATCAGGGTATAGACACAGCAGGCTACTACTAACAAGGGGACACAGAGGTAAACATCACAGTTAGTTACACAGTGCATAAAGATACAGTGTTAATCCATAGTCACATAGATGTGTGGTGATCCAGGTATGGGTAACATCCCAATCCCATTTTTAAACAGAGGGGGGGAAGAAATGCTCTTCGATGATGGTATCCCAGAGTCACAGGCGTGGCAGGTGGAAAGTGTTTCTACAAAAAAAGATGCCAATCATTGCCCATGTTTAATCCTCTAGGGAGGATCGTATCCAATTTGTAAATCCACTCTTCCTCTCTTTGTAATAAAAGTTTCTCTCTGTCCCCACCCCTTCTCAGAGGGGGTATGTGATCAATGAGCATAAACCTAAGGTCCTTAACAGTGAGCCCATGCTCCATGAAATGTCTCGCAACTGGTTGTTCGCTTTTACCTTTATCAATTGCTGCCGGTATCGCGCTCCTGTGGTTAGCCATTTGTTTTTTTATATCGTCACAGGTCTTACCTATGTAGAAGAGCCCGCAGATGCAGCTCAGCATGTAAATGGAGAACTTAGTGGTACAAGTCAAGTGATGTTTAATCATAAAGTGTTGGTTATTGTGGGGGTGTCAGAACTGACTCCCTTGGAGCATAGAATTGCATGTAGTACAGCTCGGGCATTTGTATGATCCTAGTTTGGTTGGCACTGTGCGGATGTTAGTACCATAGCTTTTGACTGGATCTGTCATCATCGATATGTCCCTTAGGTTTCTTCCTCATTTAAATCCAATCCTAGGAGGTGCACATCCCCTGTATGGTAACGATCCATTGGATTTTACTATGTCCCAATGTTCCCTGATAGTGGTGCCCAGGCTCAAATACTTGGGGTAATATGTAGTGACAAAGTTTGCCCTGGGTTTATCCTTGGTAGATTCCACATCATTCTGTGGGGTGCTCATGTCTTTGTTCAATGCTGACACTCTAGATTTTACAATCATGTCTCTGCCGAAGCCCCTAGCTGTAATTTTTTTTTTCCAAAAAGTTTTTATTGAGAAGTTTTTGCAACGTTATACAAAGAATCAACATATTTACTTGTATACATAATGTCGACCAACATACAGATGATAAACAAGCATCTTACACATAGAACGTCGACTATTATACAAATAGTTATTAGTTACAGTTGTATACAAAATAATACTTAGGTACAATCTTTGCATAAATATTTTAGGTGGTATCAAACAGATTAACCACTCGCTTATGGTACATCACATGATCCATATAATTCACTAACAAGTCCATAAAGAGTATATAATTTTTGGTTCTTAGTAGCGTGGAGTATAGTGATAGCTTATAGTCTTAGTCTGTGCAACCGCCAATTAATAGTAAGTCTGTTCTCAGATCTTCTTATTGGAGTGATGGGTGAAAGGAAAGGTAATGGGAAAGAGTAGTAGGGAAAGATAGGGAGGGAATATGGAGTGGGGGAAGAGAGAGGAAAAAAAGGGGGGAAAAGAAAGGGAAGTAGAATAATTCCTTCCTCTCCTTATGAGGACTAGGGTGGTCTTGAAAATTCTGAACGTTTATGCAACCAGGCGTCCCATATCAGCCAGTAGGTGTCCACCTGATCAATCAAATTAAAAAAGAATCTCTCCATGCTGGCCATGTAATCAATCACTGCATGTATTTCAGTAAGGCTTGGGGGTTCAGGGGCTTTCCAAGCCCGTGCGATGCATAACTTAACTGCTGTAAATATGTATATCAGTGATCTCTTTGACACTTGTGGCGTATTGTTTCCTATTATATGTAGCATAGCATTAGCAGGCAGAATCTCGGAGATAAGGTTCAGTGAGTTACAGAGTCCCCCAATTTCTCTCCATAGTGGGGCTATTTTCGTGCACTCCCACCAAATGTGTAAGTCTGAGCCTAGTGCTCCGCATCCCCGCCAGCATAAAGGCAAGGTCGTGGAATACATTTTAGCCAGTCTTGCAGGAGTTCTATGCCACTTCAATAGCACTTTTATGTATAATTCTAGCATAGTGACGCAGTGTATGGTTCTTTTGGTTAACAGAATAGCACCTTCCCAATCTTGATCAGAGAAATTAGTACCTATTTCCCTATTCCACGCTTTATATTGCCATGGCACCCCCTGGGTAAGGTCCGATAAAATTAGGTTGTAATAAATTGTAAGAGGTTTGGGGTATTTAGACCCACTTTTCCATATGATCTCCCACGGAGTAGGCCTCCTAAGGGGATCTACGAGAAACCCCCAAGTCCTCAAAAAACTAGAGACTATGAGGGACTCAAACTGAAGCCAGGGCTGGCTCAAATCTAGTGGGTACCAGGGACAAATTGAGTGTGAGATCTTGATCAAAGAAATCCTCAATGGCCAAAAATCCCTTCAGTCTGCATTCTCCTGAGTGGATATTATGAAGATCCCAAAACAAACCCGCAGTATGGTGTACTGGCGATGGGTGAGGTGCAATTAATAGTCTACTTCTCAGGGATTGCCATATTAAAAGATTGTGTTGGACTTTAATATTATGGAGATGGGACATAAGTTTCCCTGTATTGGGGACCCAAATTAAGTCTGAGAGACCCAAATCCACCGGTATCCCGGACACCTCCAAGAGGTACCAGCCCGGTTTATCCACTTTTAAACTCCATGCAGTGACATGTGATAACCTCGCTGAGTCATAGTAGGTGAGGATGTTGGGAGCCGCTATGCCACCGCAGGAAAATGGTCTTTGCAGCGCATTGCAGGCGATTCTATGCGCCTTGTTTTGCCATATGTAATAAAAAAATAATTTGTGTATATGAACCAGAGTAGAGTGCAGAACATTGAGCGGGATGCAGCGAAACAGATATAGTACCTTCGGAATTAAGGACATTTTAACTGAAGCAACCATCCCTAACCAGGAGAGTTCTTTAAAGTCCCATTTTGCCAAGAGTTGCTTAAGATCAGAGATTAATGAGTCATAATTGTCCCAAATTAACTGATACGGTTTAGCACTAAGGTAAATACCTAAGTGCTTCAGGTGCTGTGTTGACCAGGGAAACGGAAAGGCGGACTTTGGCCTTAGTAACATGGATTGTTCAATCTGGATAGAAAACCCTTCTGTCTTTTTGAAACTGATTTTATAGTAGCTTATGGCCCCAAACTGGAAAATCATGTCAAAAGCTGCTGGAATGGAGGTCACTGGTTCCGTCAAGAGCAAGGTCACATCATCTGCAAGAAAGAACTATTTTCTCAGAGGGACTTAAAAGAGGGACCCCAATAATCCGATCTGTCTAATCTTTTGAGCAAAGGGCTCCATTGCTAGCGTGAAAATGAGGGGTGAAAGTGGGCAACCCTGTCTAGTCCCATTACAGATTGTGAATTCTGGAGAACAGAATGCCATTCCCTTAACTCTTGCATGCGGAACTGAATATAGGGTTTAAATTGCTAGGATAAAGGGTTCGGGAACCCAAAAGATCGAAGAACCTCCCAGATGTACTCCCACCTGACCCTGTCATTTTTTCAGCATCCAACGACAGGGCCACCATAGGGATATTCAGACGTTGTGCCTCCATAAATACAGAAATCAACCTTCTGGTATTATCCGGACCCTGTCTTCCCAACGTAAATCCAACTTGATCATAGTGTATGATCGTAGGTAGCAAGTGGACAATCCTATTGGCTATAAGCTTCGAATACAATTTAGTATCCAAATTAATATGGGTTGGTAATTACTACAATCAGTCCCCAACATCGCTGCCACTATTCTACATTTATTAACCCTTTAAACTTAAGTCTAACCCTAACACCCCCTAACTTAAATATAATTTAAATAAATCTAAATAAATATTACTATCATTAACTAAATTATTCCTATTTAAAACTAAATACTTACCTGTAATTAGCCAATAGGATTGAGCTGACATTCTATTGGCTGTTCCAATCAGCCAATAGAATGCGAGCTCAATCCTATTGGCTGATTGGATCAGCCAATAGGATTGAACTTCAATCCTATTGACTGATTGCATCAGCCAATAGGATTTTTTCTACCTTATTTCCGATTGGCTGATAGAATTCTATCAGCCAATCAGAATGTAAGGGACGCCATTTTGGATGACGTCACTTAAAGTGATATTCATTCCGAAGAAGACGTCGTTTGAAGAGGATGCTCCGCGCCAGATGTCTTGAAGATGGAGCCGTTCCACGTCAGAAGGATGAAGATAGAAGATGCCGTCTGGATGAAGACTTCTGCCCGTCTGGAGGACCACTTCTGCCCGTCTGGAGGACCTCTTCTGCCGGCTTCCTTGAGGACATCTTGCCACTTGGATGAAGACTTCTCCCGGTAAGTGAATCTTCAGAGGTTAGTGTTAGGATTTTTTAAGGGTGTATTGGGTGGGTTTATTTTTTAGGTTAGGGCTTTGGGCAGCAATAGAGCTAAATGCCCTTTTAAGGGCAATGCCCATCCAAATGCCCTTTTCAGGGCAATGGGGAGCTTAGGTTTTTAAGCTTTTATTTGGGGGGTTGGTTGTGTGGGTGGTGGGGTTTACTGTTGGGGGGTTGTTTGTATTTTTTTTACAGGTAAAAGAGCTGATTTATTTGGGGCAATGCCCCGCAAAAGGCCCTTTTAAGGGCTATTGGTAGTTTAGTTTAGGCTAGGGTTTTTTTTATTTGGGGGATGCTATTTTATTTTGATAGGGCTCTTAGATTAGGTGTTATTAGTTTAAAGATCTGTCATTTGTTTTTTATTTTATGTAATTTAGTGTTTGTTTTTTTGGTAATTTAGCTAATTTTTTTAAATTTATTTAATTTTATTTAATTTAGGTAATGTATTTAATTGTAGTGTAGTGTTAGGTGTTATTGTAACTTAGGTTAGGTTTTATTTTACAGGTAAATTTGTATTTATTTTAGCTAGGTAGTTATTAAATAGTTAATAACTATTTAGTAACTATTCTACCTAGTTAAAATAAATACAAACTTGCCTGTAAAATAAAAATAAACCCTAAGATAGCTACAATGTAACTATTAGTTATATTGTAGCTAGCTTAGGGTTTATTTTATAGGTAAGTATTTAGTTTTAAATAGGAAGAATTTAGGTAATGATAGTAATTTTATGTAGATTTATTTAAATTATATTTAAGTTTAGGGGTTAATACATTTAATATAGTGGCGGCGACGTTTGGGCGGCAGATTAGGGGTTAATAAGTGTAGGTAGGTTGCGGCGACATTGGGGTCGGGAGATTAGGGGTTAATAAATATAATGTAGGTGTCAGCGATGTTGGGGGCAGCAGATTAGGGGTTAATAAGTATAATGTCGGTGAGGGTAATAGGTGTGAGTATGAATTCCTCCGAACAAGATAGAGAAAAAAAAAGGGTGGGGGGGAAATCTAGTAGAAGGCTGAAGAGTGGGAGGGAACTAGAGGTTGAGGTGCAGACTTAAGAGAGAAAAGGGAAGGTGAGGCTGAGGTTAGGGATGGAGAGGAGCCAGGGGATCTGAAATCGCTAAATTACTAAGAGTGTATCGCAGTCAGTAACAGTACACAACTTAAGACCACCTTAAATTATAAAGCAAATGGACAATGGAACAGTCAGACATACATGAAAGACACAGGTAAATTTCCATAGGATATATTTTCCACTGCTTACGAAGTAAGCTCAAAGGTGTACAGAATTGGGGTAAGGGATTCGGGGCAACTATCATACAAGTCGTTTATGCGAAACAATGGGGGGACTAAGGGAATGGAGTAGAGAGGGGGCAGAGCTTTTAAGACTGTGTGAGTTTGGACTTGGTATATACAATAAAAGGGATATGATAATATCCCTAAAAAGGATTGGTAAAGTGGCAGTAATATAGAACAAGGGAGTCCTATTTCCCTGAGGGGCCAATATTTAGAATTAAGCTAGAAAGAACAAGTGACGTCTCGTGGAGTTATCAAGAGTATTAGGGATCGTGTTTTGACTATTGGGGGGGGGGGGATCATTTCCTATACCATTTGTCCTGGGATATAACCTTGGGATACCAAAGCACATGAAGAAAACAGATAAAACATATCACAATCAGGTAGCAATAACAGTACACTAATTAGTTATGAATAAACAAACATGCTGAAGAAACATATCCCTGCAAAACAATATAAGGTAATATAATATTCGAAAACTATATGGGTGTGCTATAATAGGCTAAAACTAGCTATCTAGGGAAACATATGTCAACTCTTTTGCATGTCCTAAAGTACGAGTCCGTAGAGTAACTGCTATCTTCCTGGGTAAAAATGTTCTGCTAGGGGGATATTTAAGACTAGGGGCATGTACCCGGGGCTCCCATTGGGCCAGTAAGGATTCGTATAACTGATCACCCTTGGAAGTCGGCCTAGGTACAGGTTGTACATAGTCTAGAATGGTAGGGAGTAGTGTGTCCTAATTAGGGCTTCCGTATTAAGTAACATCTCAAGTAGCCTTAGACTAAATGTATGGGTGAACAGTTGTCCTATTATGTCTCTGACTCCAGTTCTAAATCCGGGGTCTAGTGAGGGCGTATCCTGAAGTTTCGGGACTAAATTAGGTGAAATCATAGTTTAACCTATAGTAACCATGTAAAAATATCTCTAAACAAGAAAGTAGGTTGAACCATTAGAGTAAAAGAATAGTGCAATTTGATAAAAACACACTTCAATAGTCTATGTCCTCAGGTCTCTATTATGTATAGGGTATCATCTCAGGAAAGCCAAATACATCTAGGTACTGTCAATTTAGGTTGAGAATAGGACCCAGACTATGTCGTTTAAGTGTTAGGTACTAGAGTAATCCTCATCATATTACCAGGTGTAAGAGGTTTCCTACTGCAATGTAGCCACTTCTGGAAAATATGGAATCACCTGGGGGTGCACCCTGCAGCTAGGGGACTCAAGTGGGCCCTAGTGGATCCCCCCTGTCGTGGTTAGATAGTAAGCAACTTGTAACAGCAGGGAGAAGGTGTTGAAGGCTGCTTTCAGTATTTGCTCTTTATATGTAAAGTAATGGAAACGCACGATTGTATCTCGCGGTTTGTCGGCTGAAACATTCCATCCTCTTGGGAGTCTGTGCGCTCTGTCGATAAGTAATTCAGATTGATTCGTGGATGGTTTGAGGTGTTTACAATATTCTAGAATGAAGTCTCCTAGTTCACTGGGCAACACTTCTTCCGATATGCCTCAGAACCTAAGATTGTTCTGTCTCGAAAGGTCTTCCAGATCTGCTACTTTTGCCTCAATAATATCCACGTAATCCACTATATGCTGTGAATGTGTAAGCAAATTAGTTTGTTCTATAGCAAGGACTTCTTACTTATGTTCCAGAGCTTCGGTGCATTCACTAATAGCTCCAATGTCTCTCCGTAGTTCAGCCACTGATCCTCAGATTGTCTTGGTAAGAGTTTCTTCAAGGTTTTTCATTCTTTCCGTTAGTGTTGACTATAGCTGACGCAGTTGTTCTATCCAGAGTTGCTGAAGAAGCTATCTGTGATGGTGTGTTGTGGATCATGGTCTCAGAATGGGGAATCACCCCAGGGCTCTGACGGTTGCTCTCAGTGTGAGTAGCGACCTTGAAGTGGTCTGCAAGTGATTTCTTTGGGAGTACAGCTGAGTGTTTCCTTCTATTGCCCTGTGGCATGATAGTCTTACACTGTCCCGTATAAAGTTATATGAGGATCCGAGACTCTGAGGTGTCCCCTCGGGTAGACGTGGCCCAAGAAATTTAAGCCATGGCAGCACTTATTGGAAATCCAATAGAGAAAGAAGTGGAGCTTGCTTTAAGGGGGGTGTTATTATCCAAAAAAGGCAAAGGGACAGGGGATATGACCCGCTCGTGGCTTGGGAGTGGGAAAGGGTGAAGAGAGACACAGCTAAGTGGCTTTATGGGTTTGTTTTTTAGCAGATAAAGGTAACTGCTAGTTACTGGGGATGTAGCTGAAGCTTATTCACTAGGCAGATGGTGTAACACACCCCACAATGTAGTATCGAGTGTAGGCCTACAAACAGTCTCTTTTGAGTCCTCCCCAGCCTTGAAAAATAAAGGTGGAGAGAAATTGTTCCCGCTGGTTAGCGTGTCTGTTGGCTCTTTAATATGAGTCTTGTCTGCCTATAGTACTGCTCTGACCCAGGTAGTTGCTGTGGTATACGGCGTAGGGCAATCTGCCAGTATTGATTTTGTATATGTGGCTTGGGCACCCCGTGGAATATATCTATGTGGTTCCCTTGAATACTGTCCTTAATTTGATAGTGTTCACATCAACTGAGAATTTGGTATAGCTATGGGCTCCTGTTTGACCTTCCTATATGCTGCAAAAATGTCACAAAAGTCTCTCTAGCTTGCAAGAAATATCCCCTTATAAGCCACTATAGCACCTGAGTATAAATGTCACTTGACAGATTTCTCCGTGTTTAATGTTACTTCTTTCTCTTAATGGGCCTTTAATTACTGGCCTGTGTAGTTTATGTAGTCCAGCGTTTTATCTAGTGCTTTGAAGTGCTATGCACTTATCGGGCAATATGGCGGCCCCCCCTTCACTGTGAGTGTCTCACCGGGTGTATGATCTCGTCGCCGCTCCCCCTTTACTTGTGTGACTGGTGGTCCAGACAGGTCTAGGAGGCTTTTGTAGGCTGGGTATCGTGGATCTCTTTACACCTTGTGTCGTTGTAGAGTCAGAGTGACTCATCAGCATGGGCGTACTTCACTTAAGGATGATCTGCTGAGGTTAGCTGTAGACCTCTGTCCCTGATGTCTCCGATGCCTCCCGTTGGTCTCTGCACAGCAACTCCGGAGCTGAGCCCGACCCTCCGGAGTTCAAGGAGTAGAGTGTTTAGGCGGAGAACTCGTGGGCTTGCCGTCAATCTGCCACACAGTAAGAATACCTGTCCCTCCTTACTCTGTTAATCGGAACTTAGAGCTGGCAGTATTTCACTTCGACACAGTCCTCAATAGTCAGTATTTAATTCCCAGCCAATTTGGGAAGGTTAGATTAAATTTTTGTAGCTTTGATGTACTTTTATAATGATTTGGGCCCAAGAGCCTTCTGAATATGCATCTGGTACATTTAGCTGGTGGCTCCGCCCCCCTAGCTGTACATTTTTAATCCATCTCATCAAGTTGCTGTTTGCAGCGATCATCAGAGGTGTTGTTGCGGATTACGCATAGCATCTGTGCCTCAGGGATCACCTTGATGAGGGATCGTGAATGAAAAATGGAGGCGTGGAGTAGTGAATTCCTATCAGTCTCCTTCTTGTAGAGCATGGTCCCCAGTGTCGTGCATTCTTTGAAGATTCTTAAATCCAAGAAGTCAACTTGAAGACAACTCATAATCACCTTGAGTTTCACCGGCACATCTCTTGTCTGTCCAATCCACCAGAAATTTCCCTGTGCCCCAAATTAGTAGGATATCATCAATATACTTCTTGTAGTGTGTGACCTGTGCATGTTCATATACCTTGAAGATCTTCTCCTCTATGTACTCCATGAACAAGTTGGCAAAAGCAGGTGCCATGTTCGAGCCTATGGCGGTCAAAGTCAGTTGGAGGTAAAATCCTTTTTCAAATTTGAAGTAATTTAACTTCAGACACAGGGTAAGTAGTTCAATGATGAATTCAGGGGTGGACCCACATAGGGGTATTTGTTCAGACACTGGGACACAATCCATATCCCCATCTCGTGCAGGATGACAGTGTATAAGCTGGTAACATCCATGCTGGCCAGGATGTCATTTGGCCCAATGTCGACTATTTGTCCAAGGATTTCTATAAGTGACAGTGAGTCCCGTAGATATGATTGCATGTTAAGGACAAAGGGTTGAAGGAGTGAGTCTACATAGGTTGCTATAGGTTGGAGGAGTGATCCCCTCGCAGAGACAATAGGGCGGCCCGGAGGTGATTCAGTCTTTTATGAATTTTGGGCAGAGTGTAGATAATGGGTCTAACGGTATTTCACCATCAACCAGTCCCTAAGGGTAACATCTATCCACTGTCTCAGGTGGGCCTGCTCAATGACACCATCAATACGGGCTTTATAGGTGATGGTCGGATCACAAGGTAGTGCTTTGTAGGTGTGAGTATCCGCTAGTTGTGAATCAATCTCCCTTTTATACTCAGTGTAGTCCTGGATCACGATCGCCCTGCCCTTGTCAGCAGGGCGAATCACAATGGATGCATTGTTAGTTAGTGATCATGTGGCTGCCCAGTCTACAGAAGTTATGTGCAAGTCTAGCCGTTACGGTGTGTGGTTGCACCCTAAGAGGGCATATTAGCACTTAGGTATCGTAATCCAGTTTATATATGTCTGCTTTGGAGTTACATGTACGATGTTGGGCATTTGTTTGTGGCACTGCATATATTTAAGAATGAATATGCGTTACATACTAGCTCTTAATTTTTTTTATACCACATTCCATCTCTGTATTGGATACGTTGCTGTAGCATAGTTATGTATATATTGTGTGTATTGTCCACACCATATATGAGACACATTTCCTATATATATTTATGTATATTGTTGTATATATGCATGTATATTTATTTCTTTATGTTTTTTGAACAACAAGTGATGGTTGCCTTGGCAACCATTTTGGCGCAATTTTTGCACACTGGGGGAGGGCCTTAGAGGGTTTAAATGTTTGTTATTTACTACTGCATTGTTGGTCTGATGAAGGGGAGCTGTCCCCAGAAACTTCACTTATTAAAGCTATTTTTTGCTTGGCTCAAGACCAGTGAGTGCTGTCTTCTATTACCTATATCATAACCTGTATTGAGCACCCTGGCAACTAATCTCCTGTTCGTGAGAGTGCACCTATATCTGCAAGCATACTACTTATCTGGTTGCACCCACCCCAGTTTGCCTCGTTGGACCCTCCACCGCACTTTACTTTTGTTGCCTACGTTATCACCACTGGGTTACACGTGCACCTTCACCTTGCTACAGCACTGATGGAACCATAGAGGGAGCAGAGACACTGACGCTAAGCAATAATGATGCTGCCCGGATCCTGTTTGACTCAGTCATCCCTGAGACACCGGCTGACAGCACACAGACAATCTTTCTACAGATACTGAAACTTAAGAAAAAGGAGGTTGATCTCAAATTGCACGGTATCTATCGAAGTACCACAGAAAGAAAATGATCCCAAGAGGGTTCCGCATCAACAACGTACCCACGATTGGGAGAACAAATCCTGAGTTCTGTAAACGCTGGTGCGCAGTGCTGAACAAATGTTCCCTGGACCTAATACTATTGGTTGTGGAGGAAGTGAGGAATCTATTACAGAAGGTGAAGATTGAGATAGCATGCATCGGGGAGACTAAGGGAGGAGGATGTAGTGGTCAATCTTAGTCAACACATCCTGACGGACCAAGAGCGAGCGGTTCTTAACAAAGGATTATCTTTTGTCCTGACCTTTATCCACAATGACTTTAACATTTTCATACATACGATGAAGTTCCAAAGGCAGTTCAAATTGGGCGACTTCTTTCAAGTTACAAAACTGGAAGACAAGGGACACCAATTCAAGAAAAACAGTACTTTCTAACCTCAGACTATTAACCCTATTATCCTTACCTTCACTCGAATAATCCAGCAAAAAGCAGTGGACAGTGATATGCCCAAGCACAGGAACAACATGACTTCTGTAGACTGAGCAGCCACACGATCACTAACTAACGATCTATACATTGTGATTCGCCCTGCTGACAAGGGCGGGGCGATCGTGATCCAGGACTACACTGAGTATAAAAGGGAGATTGATTCACAATTAGCGGATACCCACACCTACAAAGCACTACCCTGTGATCTGACCATCACCTATAAAGCCCAGATTGATGGTGTCATTGAGCAGGCCCACCTGAGACAGTAGATAGATGTTACCCTTAGGGACTGGTTGATGGTGAAATACCCTGTTAGACCCATTATCTATACTCTATCTATCTATCTATCTATCTATCTATCGGGTACTTATAGAGCGCAAACTAATCACCCGTGAGGGTCTCAATGCGCTAAGGGAAAGCGGATAGGAGGAGGGGGTGGGCGTTCAGTAGAAGAGCCAGGTTTTGAGGTCCTTTCTGAACTTTGTAAAGGAGGTGGGTTGTCTGAGGTTCAGCAGGAGGGTGTTCCATGTCTTTGCTGCCATGTTGGAGAAGGATCTTCCACTGTGGATTTGCTGATGTGGGGGATGACTGCGAGTGCTTGGTCGGCCGATCGGAGTTGTCTGGCGGGGGTGCAGAAATTTACGCGGTGGTTACTCTGCCCAAAATTCATAAAAGACTGGATTTACCTCCGGGCCGCCCTATTGTCTCTGCGAGGGGATCACTCCTCCAACCTATAGCGACCTATGTAGACTCACTTCTTCAACCCTTTGTCCTTAACATGCAATCATATCTACAGGACTCACTGTCACTTATAGAAATCCTTGGACGAATAGTCGACATTGGGCCAAATGACATTCTGGCCAGCATGGATGTTACCAGCCTATACACTGTCATCCCGCACGAGATTGGCATATGGATTGTGTCCCAGTATCTAAACAAATACCCCTATGTGGGTCCACCCCCTGAATTCATCATTGAACTACTTATATGAACATGCACAGGTCACACACTACAAGAGGTATATTGATGATATCCTACTAATTTGGAGGGGCACAGAGAAATCTCTGGTGGATTGGACAGACAGTCTCACCGCAAGTGATGTGCCGGTGAAACTCAAGCTGATTACGAGTTGTCTACAAGTTGACTTCTTGGATTTTAGAATCTTCAAAGAAGGCACGACACTGGGGACCACGCTCTACAAGAAGGAGACCGATAGGAATTCACTACTCTACGCCTCCAGTTGTCATCCACGATCCCTCATCAAGGCGATCCCTAAGGCACAGATGCTACACGTAATCTGCAACAACACCTCTGATGATTGCTGCAAACAGCAACTTGATGAGATGGAATAAAAATTTACAGTTAGGGGCTACGGCAGAGACATGATTGTAAAATCTAGAGTGGCAGCATTGAACAAAGACATAAGCACCCCACAGAATGATGTGGAATCTACCAAGGATAAACCCAGGGCAAACTTTGTCACTACATATTACCCCCAAGTATATGAGCCTGGGCACCACTATTAGGGAACATTGGGACATAGTAAAATCTGATGGATCGTTACCATATGGGGGATATGCACCTCCTAGGATTGGATTTAAACGATGAAGAAACCTAAGGGACATATTGATGATGACAGGTCCGGTCAAAAGTTATGGTACTAACATCCGCACAGTGCCAACCAAACTAGGATCATACAAATGCCCGAGCTGTACTACATGCAATTCTATGCTCCAAGGGAGTCCGTTCCGACACCCCCACAATAACCAACACTTTATGATTAAACATCACTTGACTTGTACCACTAAGTTCGTCAGTTACATGCTGAGCTGCATCTAAGCAGAGGAGCGCGATACGGGGAGCAATTGATAAAGGTAAAAGCGACCAACCAGTTGCAAGACATTTCATGGAGCATGGGCACACTGTTAAAGGGACAGTCAAGTATAAATTAAACTTTCATTATTCAGATAGGACTTTTAATTTTAATCGACGTTCTAATTTACTTTTATCATCAAATTTGCTTTTTTCTCTTGGTATTCTTAGTTTAAACTAAACATAGGTAGGCTCATATGCTAATTTCTAAGCCTGTGAGGGCTGCCTCTTATCACATGCTTTTTAAATCTCTTTTCAACACAAAGAGACAGAAAGTACACATGGGCCATATAGATAACACTGTGTTCAGGCACAGGGGGTTATTTAAGATCTAGCACAATACAATGCTAAATTTAAGACAATAGATAGTAAACAGTCACAGTCATGTGATCAGGGGGCTGGAAGAAGGTTCCTAGATACAAGGTAATCACAAAGGTAAAAAGTACATTAACATAACTGTTGGTTTTGCAAAACTGGGTAATGAGTAATAAAGGGATTATCTATCTTTTAAAACAATAACAATTCTATGGTTGACTGTCCCTTTAAGGACCTTAGGTTTATGCTCATTGATCACGTACCCCCTCTGAGAAGGGGTGGGGACAGATAGAAAGTTTTATTACAAAGAGAGGCAGAGTGGATTTACAAATTGGATACAATCCACCCTAGAGAATTAAACATGGGCAATGATTGGCATTGTTTTTTGTAGAAACACTTTCCACCTGCCAAGCCTGTGACTCTGGGGTACCATCATTGAAGAGCATTTATTCCCCCCTATGTCTACAAATGGGATTGGGATTTTACCTTTACCTGGGTCACCGCACATCTATGTGAATATGGATTAACACTGTATCTTTATGCACTGTGTAACTAACTGTGATGTTTACCTCTGTGTCCTCTTTATAGTAGCAGCTTGCTGCGTCTATGCCCTGATAGTGTGCTCTGCAAGGGTAGCTCTTCTGTTTCTCCCTCCAGATACCTAGTATATGTACTCACCCCCCACTGTTACGGTGATAGTTTAGACATTAACCGGGGTGACTCTTTGATTAAGTATTCCATGTTGCCTACTTCTTAGGGGCTTGTACATTTTCTACTTCCACTCTGTATTGTTTAGGTTTACAGGGGTCCTTTACAATACCGCTGCATTTATACATAGCTGACCATTTTCTTACTGAGATTTCCATACACAGCTTATCCCTCCCATATATAACTCACGCAGGTTATGGATAGACTGATACGCTTGTTGTTTTTTTCCTACCTGTCATGGGGGGTCTTTGTCTGCTGGGTGTGGCTACGTACATGGCCTTATGTGTACAGCATATTGGGGATATTTGACTCCCACCTCTAGGATTACTGCTTTTCATTTCTTTTTAGTTTATTCCCTGATTTGTATTCCATTGTGACTGATTTAATTATTTTACAGTTCGCACTTAGCGCCCTCCCTTATCAATTATGCCCCTTTTCCACGTTCCCCTTAAACTACACTGTATAGGTAGGGGTTCACAGGATCTTAGCTATGTTACATCTGATTCGACATCCCATAGGTTGATGGCCCAGGAAGCGCGCCCTCTCTATCCTATCAGATTCCTGATTACCAGGTCTGACTACTAGGTAGACACGCAAGCACTTTTGCTGCCTTACGGGGTTACTGTACCACTGATAGCGCTGCTGCAGGCACACACACGGCATTAGCGTGACATACGGATTAGTGAATTCCCCCATATCGTAATGTATTTATTATCTTTTCTGTGTTATCCAAGTCTAGCCGTTACGGTGTGTGGTTGCACCCTAAGAGGGCATATTAGCACTTAGGTATCGTAATCCAGTTGATATATGTCTGCTTTGGAGTTACACGTACGATGTTGGGCATTTGTTTGTGGCACTGCATATATTTAAGAATACATATGCGTTGCATACTAGCTCCTATAATTTTTTATACCACATTCCATCTCTGTATTGGATACGTTGCTGTAGCATAGTTATGTATATATTGTGTATATTGTCCACACCATATATGAGACACATTTCCTATATATATTTATGTATATTGTTGTATATATGCATGTATATTTATTTATTTATTTATGTCTTTTGAACAACAAGTGTTGGTTGCCTTGGCAACCATTTTGGCGCAATTTTTGCACACTGGGGGAGAGCCTTAGAGGGTTTAAATATTTGTTATTCACTACTGCATTGTTGGTCTGATGAAGGGGAGCTGTCCCCGAAACGTCACTTATTAAAGCTATTTTTTGCTTGGCTCAAGACCAGTGAGTGCTGTCTTCTATCACCTATATGTATATAGTCATATACATAAATATTTATATTTTCTGTCCATCGCTGCGCTGGTTCTCATGCCATGTATGACGGCATCAGAATGAGACTCCCATTGGAGCCTATGGAAGTGTGCTCTTGGGAGCATAATGCTACCATTCAATGCGAATGCGAGGTCACGTTCGCATTGCACCTAACTTGTAATACCAGCACACATTCGTGTGCGCTGGTATTACTAAATTGAGCGCAAATATCGCTTTTGCGGGAGCAATGTTTTGTGCTCAATTTGTAATCTTTCACTTAGGGTCTAACATATTTTTATTTGTGCAGATAGAACTAATCTATATTGTATGTACAACAAATACATTAAAATGTTATTAACATATCCGCTTCATGAAATAAGGCTCATGAGATAGTCTTGTGACAAGGTGAAAATTGGATATTCACTGGAGTACCCCTAGAAAATTGCTAATGGGCCCCTTAGAGCCTTGTCTGTTTATTTACTTCCATGTCTAACCAAATTACTTAGAGATGCATTGATCCCTACAGCTCCGGGAACTCTCTGTCTGAATTCATGAAATGGAGCAAGTACTGTCAGGAGTAGAAGCAAGTACAGTCATGAAATCACCTTATACTGAACTACTGCTGTATTCCTATGGTAATTTGTAGGTCATGATGAGAACCTCGGTACACAAATTACATGTTATACTGAACTACTGCTGTATTCCTATGGTAATTTGTAGGTCATGATGAGAACCTCGGTACACAAATTACATTTTATACTGAACTACTGCTGTATTCCTATGGTAATTTGTAGGTCATGATGATTTCGGTACACAAATCACATGCTATACTGAACTACTGCTGTATTCCTATGATAATTTGTAGGTCATTATGAGAACCTCGGTACACAAATTACATGTTATACTGAACTACTGCTGTATTCCTATGGTAATTTGTAGGTCATTATGAGAACCTCGGTACACAAATTACATGTTATACTGAACTACTGCTGTATTCCTATGGTAATTTGTAGGTCATTATGAGAACCTCGGTACACAAATCACATGCTATACTGAACTACTGCTGTATTCCTATGGTAATTTGTAGGTCATTATGAGAACCTCTGTACACAAATTACATGTTATACTGAACTACTGCTGTATTCCTATGGTAATTTGTAGGTCATTATGAGAATCTCGGTACACAAATTACATGTTATACTGAACTACTGCTGTATTCCTATGGTAATTTGTAGGTCATTATGAGAACCTCGGTACACAAATTACATGTTATACTGAACTACTGCTGTGTTCCTATGGTAATTTGTAGGTCATTATGAGAACCTCGGTACACAAATTACATGTTATACTGAACTACTGCTGTGTTCCTATGGTAATTTGTAGGTCATTATGAGAACCTCGGTACACAAATTACATGTTATACTGAACTACTGCTGTATTCCTATGGTAATTTGTAGGTCATTTTGAGAATCTCGGTACACAAATCACATGCTATACTGAACTACTGCTGTATTCCTATGGTAATTTGTAGGTCATTATGAGAACCTCGGTACACAAATTACATGTTATACTGAACTACTGCTGTATTCCTATGGTAATTTGTAGGTCATTATGAGAACCTCGGTACAAAAATTACATGCTATACTGAACTACTGCTGTATTCCTATGGTAATTTGTAGGTCATTATGAGAACCTCGGTACACAAATCACATGTTATACTGAACTACTGCTGTATTCCTATGGTAATTTGTAGGTCATTATGAGAACCTCGGTACACAAATTACATGTTATACTGAACTACTGCTGTATTCCTATGGTAATTTGTAGGTCATTATGAGAACCTCGGTACACAAATTACATGTTATACTGAACTACTGCTGTATTCCAATGGTAATTTGTAGGTCATTATGAGAACCTCGGTACACAAATCACATGTTATACTGAACTACTGCTGTATTCCTATGGTAATTTGTAGGTCATTATGAGAACCTCGGTACACAAATTACATGTTATACTGAACTACTGCTGTATTCCTATGGTAATTTGTAGGTCATTATGAGAATCTCGGTACACAAATTACATGTTATACTGAACTACTGCTGTATTCCTATGGTAATTTGTAGGTCATTATGAGAACCTCGGTACACAAATTACATGCTATACTGAACTACTGCTGCATTCCTATGGTAATTTGTAGGTCATTATGAGAATCTCGGTACACAAATTACATGTTATACTGAACTACTGCTGTATTCCTATGGTAATTTGTAGGTCATTATGAGAACCTCGGTACACAAATTACATGCTATACTGAACTACTGCTGCATTCCTATGGTAATTTGTAGGTCATTATGAGAATCTCGGTACACAAATTACATGTTATACTGAACTACTGCTGTATTCCTATGGTAATTTGTAGGTCATTATGAGAACCTCGGTACACAAATTACATGCTATACTGAACTACTGCTGTACTCCTATGGTAATTTGTAGGTCATTATGAGAACCTCGGTACACAAATTACATGTTATACTGAACTACTGCTGTATTCCTATGGTAATTTGTAGGTCATTATGAGAACCTCGGTACACAAATTACATGTTATACTGAACTACTGCTGTATTCCTATGGTAATTTGTAGGTCATTATGAGAACCTCGGTACACAAATGACATGTTATACTGAATTACTGCTGTATTCCTATGGTAATTTGTAGGTCATTATGAGAACCTCGGTACACAAATGACATGTTATACTGAACTACTGCTGTATTCCTATGGTAATTTGTAGGTCATTATAAGAACCTTGGTACACAAATTACATGTTATACTGAACTACTGCTGTATTCCTAGGGTATTTTGTAGGTCATTATGAGAACCTTGGTACACAAATTACATGTTATACTGAACTACTGCTGTATTCCTAGGGTAATTTGTAGGTCATTATGAGAACCTCGGTACACAAATTACATGTTATACTGAACTACTGCTGTATTCCTATGGTAATTTGTAGGTCATTATGAGAACCTCGGTACACAAATTACATGCTATACTGAACTACTGCTGTATTCCTATGGTAATTTGTAGGTCATTATGAGAACCTTGGTACACAAATTACATGCTATACTGAACTACTGCTGTATTCCTATGGTAATTTGTAGGTCATTATGAGAACCTCGGTACACAAATTACATGTTATACTGAACTACTGCTGTATTCCTATGGTAATTTGTAGGTCATTATGAGAACCTTGGTACACAAATTACATGTTATACTGAACTACTGCTGTATTCCTATGGTAATTTGTAGGTCATTATGAGAACCTCGGTACACAAATTACATGTTATACATTTAACAATGGCTTTTTTAATTAATAATCTACTTTAAGTTAAAGTAACAAGATAATTAGTAATCTGACTTATTGCTTTTAAAATCACAAAAAGTACTTATTATTCATATGACATCACTAAGACAGTTAAACAATGGACATCCCAGAATTACAGGTTCTAACCCCACTAAACTCTGGCTTCCATCCTACTCTGCTGGATAAATTGCGTACCATTTAGCTAATATCAGTTATTATTTACCAGCTAACAATTATTGAATATAATCTGCTGCCTGTTCATTAAATGACTAGAAAACAGTTTGAGAGTATAATATAAAATAATTATTCACAGTAAAATAACTTAGTAAAAAATGTTCATGATATAATTTGCTCCTTTCCTGTAATTTAGGTCTACACACTGTTTGTTTTCCAGTCAAGTTTCACAAGCCTAACCTTGCTACATATCTGTCCCTAATTTACAGTTTATGTTATATTTTCTGCTAAAGTCAAATAATGCAAAAATTTTTAACACAAATACAGTGAACAATGTGTTAATCTTTTCTAATTACGTTCATAATCTGCTGATAAATTGATCTATCTAAGACTGCGGAAAAGTGTTGTAATTACAAGGTGTTTACTGTGCCTTTAAAGGAACATAAACACCAGGAGCAGTGTTAAACAGTATGCGTGAGACTTTATTTTAATTGGCAAAATCAGTGGCGCATGCATATGTAAATCAGCGGCACGTGCATATGTAAATCAGTGGCACATGCATATGTAACTCAGCTGCGCATTCATATGTAAATCAGCTGCGCATGCATATGTAACTCAGCTGCGCATTCATATGTAAATCAGCTGCGCATGCATATGTAACTCAGTGGCACATGCATATGTAACTCAGCGGCACATGCATATGTAAATCAGCGACACATGCATATGTAAATCAGCAGCACATGTATATGTATATCAGCGGCACATGCATATGTAAATCAGCAGCACATGCATATGTAAATCAGCGGCACATGCATATGTAACGCAGCTGCGCATGCATATGTAAATCCGCTGCACATGCATATGTACCTTAGCGGCACATGCATATGTAAATCAGCGGCACATGCATATGTAAATCGGCAGCACATGCAAATGTAAATCAGCTGCACATGCATATGTAAATCAGCGGAGCATGCATATGTAAATCAGTGGCGCATGCATATGTAAATCAGCAGCACATGCATATGTAAATCAGCGGCACATGCATATGTAAATCAGCGGCACATGCATATGTAAATCAGCGGCACATACATATGTAAATCAGCGGTGCATGCATATGTAAATCGGCAGCACATGCAAATGTAAATCAGCTGTGCATGCATATATAACTCAGCGGCACATGCATATGTAAATTAGCGGCACATGGATATGTAAATCAGCAGCACATGCATATGTAAATCAGCGGAGCATGCATATGTAAATCATTGGCGAATGCATATGTAAATCAGTGGCACATGCATATGTAAATCGGCAGCACATGCAAATGTAAATCAGCTGCACATGCATATGTAAATCAGCGGCGCATGAATATGTAAATCAGCAGCACATGCATATGTAAATCAGCGGTGCATGCATATGTAAATCAGCGGCACATACATATGTAAATCAGCGGTGCATGCATATGCAAATCAGCAGCACATGCAAATGTAAATCAGCGGCGCATGCATATGTAACTCAGCGGCACATGCATATGTAAATCAGCGGCGCATTAATATGTAAATCAGCAGCACATGCATATGTAAATCAGCGGCACATACATATGTAAATCAGCAGCACATGCATATGTAAATCAGTGGTGCATGCATATGTAAATCAGCAGCGCATGCATATGTAAATCAGTGGCACATGCATATGTAAATCAGCAGCACATGCATATGTAAATCAGCGGCACATGCATATGTAAATAAGCAGCGCATGCATATGTAAATCAGCGGCGCATGCATATGTAAATCAGCGGCACACTCATAAATAGTCAGATGAGACAAACATTGTTTTTGGGCTAAGTTCCAAGAGCATGAACCTGATACTACACAGTCCCAATGGTGGTGCAGCAATATAGTAAGGAGGAACTAGAAATATTACAAGGATATATGGGAAATATTCAGGATTAATTAAGATTTATCTTTCATGATTCAGAGCATATAATTTTAAACAACTTTCCAATTTATTTGTATCAAATTTGCTTTATTCTCTTTGTATCCTTTGTTGAAGGAACAGCAAAGCACTTCTGGGAGTTAGCTGAACACATTAATGAGCCAATGACAAGAGGCATATATGTGCATCTAGCAATCAGCAGCTAGCTCCCAGTAGTCAGCCTATCTAGGTATGCTTTTTAACAAAGGATACCATACGAACAAAGAAATAAAAACAGAGAAATAATTTCAAAACTTGTTTAAAATTGCATGCTCTGAATCACAAAAGAAAAAAATTGTGTTTGAAGTCCCTGTAAGATTATAGGGAATTGCATTTTATTTAATAGGACAATTGTGAGTTTGTGACTTGCTAGTTCTAGCTATGGGTTGTGAATTTCAGGCATTTGTAGAAAATCTGACTTTTCTTCAGAACCATAGAAATTTGTTGTACAAAGTTCAACTTGCTCCTTCCTCATCTGTTTATTAAAATGTAACGTATTCCTTTTATACATTAAAATAAAATGACCCTTAAAAAATAAAACATAGGCAGTTTAAAACTGATACCTAAATCAATTAAAGGGACACACGTCAAAATTAACAGCAATTTTACACAAATTTCCAATTTACTTCCATTAACAAAATGTGCAGCCGTTACACTTTTTGAGTCACCAGGTCCTACTGAGCATGTGCAAGAATTCACAGGTTACAAGTATATGCATTTGTGATTGGCTGATGGCTGATTTATTAAAGTGCAAGCGGACATGATTTGATGTAGCGTATCATGTCCGCCGCACATCGATAAATGCCGTCAGCATTTATCATTGCACAAGCAGTTCTTGTGAACTGCTGGTGCAATGCCACCCCCTGAAGATTTGTGGCCAATCGGCAGCTAGCAGGGGGTGTCAATCAGCCCGATCGTATAGGAACGGGCGTATTGAAGACAGCAGCCTCAAAGGCAGCGGACAAGTTATGGAGCAGCAATATTTAGACCGCTGCTTCATAACAACTGTTACCTGAAGGCTCGCGCGGACACAAGTGCCTTTCGGCCCTTGTTAAAACTACCCCTAAGTGCTATTGCACTGTCTTTTCATCATGCATTTGTTGGTTATGCAAACATAAAGTATTTACTGGTCCTTTAACCAGCATTTTGATGTGGCAGATGCCCATAAATGTCTTTAGGAACATTTTTTTTCTCACTGATATCTAGAGGGTTAGTCTTCTGGAGCTGTAGTTTCGAATGGTAAAATTATACAGAAATATTACGTCATTCCAAAAGAAAATCCTTTGTGGTAGAATGGTAAACCTGTCACACCTATAGTAAAATATGTCATACAGCAAGGAGACTAAAGTGGAATTATTTAGAAGAATCAAAATCAGCAGCTTTGGATAACTTTATCTTAAACAGGCCCAATTAAATTAAATGTTCTGAAATGTGAAACACTGGTAATTGGAAGTACTAACATTTAAAAAATATTAATTTATCACATCAAAATAAAACCTGTGGATTTGAGTTTAAAGGAACAGTACACTGTGAAATAGTTTTTCCATTAATGTATTTCCAATGACTTGTTATATCACCTGCAGAGTATAAAATATTTGAGAAATTGCATTTTCAGGTTTATTTGTGTATATGAAGTAGCTGGTTTTGTGCTTTAAAACCACAGCCTATTACAATGTGTTGAACTTAAAGGTAATATCCAATCTCATTATGTTATCATTTTGTGCACACAAAATTGTTTCCTTATCTTATATTTGTCTGTAAACCAAAGCTCAATACTTAAAGGGTCAGTCAAGCCAAAAAAACCTTTCATGTTTCAAATAGTGCATGCATTTTTAACCCCTTAACGACCAACGACGTATGGGGTACGTCCTGCAAAAAAATGCAGATAATGACCAAGGACGTACCCCATACGTCGTTGGTCTTTGAAAGCAGTGGAAGCTATCCTGATAGCTTCCAGCTGCTTTCATGTTATTGCAGTGATGCCTCAATATTGAGGCATCCTGCAATAACTGTTTTTAGCCATCCGATGCAGAGAGAGCCACTCTGTGGCCCTCTCTGCATCGGCTATCGATAGCCATTACCGTTGGTGGGTGGGAGCTCATCCAGGGAGGCGGGTGGGCAGTTATTGGTGGAGGAGGGGGGAGGGATCTTGTGCGGGTGCGCGCGCGTGCACGGGCGCGTGCACGAGAGCCGTGCACGTGAGATCAATGCAAACAGCATCAATATGCTGTAGATCTGGAGGGTGGGAGAGAGGACTGGGGAGGGTGGGATTTTCAAATCAAGGCATCTGGGAGAGGGTGGGGGGTTGGATGTTGAGGGGGGGGGGGCAGGATGTTGAGGGGGGGGCAGCTACACTACAAAAATATTTAATAAAATAAAAAAATTTAAATACATTATTATTTTTCAAACTGGGTACTGGCAGACAGCTGCCATTACCCAATATGGTGCACAATAAAGGCAGAGGAGGGGGGGTGGTGGTTAAAGAGCTGTTTGGGGGGGATCAGGGAGGTTGGGGGCTAAGGGGGGTCCTACACAGCAGAAGAATTTTTTATTTTTTTAAAAAAAAACTAAAACCCCCCAAAAAACTTTTAGTACTGGCAGACTTTCTGCCAGTACTTAAGATGGCGGGGACATTTGTGGGGGAGGGAAGGGAGCTGTTTGGGAGGGATCAGGGGGTCTGATGTGTCAGGTGGGAGGCTGATCTCTACACTAAAGCTAAAATTAAACCTGCAAGCTCCCTACAAGCTACCTAATTAACTCCTTCACTGCTAGACATAATATACGTGTGATGCTTTTTGGTAGTTAGAAGGTCGCTAAATGCCGCTGCGCAACGCCAAAGCCATATATGTCTGCTATTTCTGAACAAAGGGGATCCCAGAGAAGCATTTACAACAATTTGTGCCATAATTGCACAAGCTGTTTGTAAATAATTTCAGTGAGAAACCTAAAATTGTGAAATATTTAAAGTTTTTGATTTGATCGCATTTGGCGGGGAAATGGTGGCATGAAATATACCAAAATGGGCCTAGATCAATACTTGGGGTTGTTTACTACACTACACTAAAGCTAAAATTAACCCTACAAGCTCCCTACAGGCTCCCTAATTAACCCCTTCACTGCTGCGCATAATACACGTGTGGTGCGCAGTGGCATTTAGCGGCCTTCTAATTACCAAAAAGCAACGTAGAAGCCATATATGTCTGCTATTTCTGAACAAAGGGGATCCCAGAGAAGCATTTAAAACCATTTGTGCAATAATTGCACAAGCTGTTTGTAAATAATTTCAGTGAGAAACCTAAAGTTTGTGAAAAAATTTGTGAAAAAGTGAACATTTTTTTTTATTTGATCGCATTTGGCAGTGAAATGGTGGCATGAAATATACCAAAATGGGCCTAGATCAATACTTTGGGATGTCTTCTAAATATATATATACATGTCAAGGGATATTCAGGTATTCCTGACAGATATCAGGGTTCCAATGTAACTAGCGCTAATTTTGAAAAAAAAGTGGTTTGGAAATAGCAAAGTGCTACTTTTATTTAGTGCCCTATAACTTGCAAAAAAAGCAAGGAACATGTAAACATTGGGTATTTCTAAACTCAGGACAAAATTTAGAAACTATTTAGCATGGGTGTTTTTGGGTGGTTGTAGATGTGCAACAGATTTTGGGGGTCAAAGTTTGAAAAAATTGTTTTTTTTTCCATTTTTTCCTCATATTTTATAATTTTTTTAATAGTAAATTATAAGATATGATGAAAATAATGGTATCTTTAGAAAGTCCATTTAATGGCGAGAAAAACGGTATATAATATGTGTGGGTACAGTAAACGAGTAAGAGGAAAATTACAGCTAAACACAAACACCGCAGAAATGTAAAAATAGCCTTGGTCCCAAACGGTCAACAAATGGAAAAGTGCTCTGGTCACTAAGGGGTTAAACAACTTTCCAATTTACTTTTATCACCAATTTTGTTTTGTTCTCTTGGTATTCTTAGTTAAAAGCTAAAGCTAGGAGGTTTATATCCTAATTTATTAGACCTTGAAGGCCGCCTCTGATCTGAATGCATTTTGACAGTTTTTCACCACTAGGGGGTGTTAGTTCATGTGTTTCATATAGATAACATTGAGCTCACGCATGTGGAGTTACCTAGGAGTCAGCACTGATTGGCTAAAATGCAAGTCTGTCAAATTAACTGAGATAAGGGGGCAGTCTGCAGAGGCTTAGATACAAGGTAATTACAGAGGTAAAACGTATATTAATATAACTGTGTTGGTTATGTAAAACTGGGGAATGGGTAATAAAGGGATTATCTATCTATTTAAACAACAAAAATTCTGGTGTTGACTGTCCCTTTAAGGGCACCATTTATGAAGCAGCGAATGCTGCTTTGGAGCCCCATTGTTTTAGGCTCCCCTGAAACGGAAGTTAAGAAGCAGCAGTCATAAGACCGCTGCTCCTTAACCTTTTAGGTGGCGGATTGAAATCATACCGATCCGTTCTGGATGATTGACAGCCTTTCCTAGTGGCCGATTGTCCGCCAGTGAGCAGGGGACGGCTTTGTACAAGCATTTGATTAGAAATGCTTGTGCAATGATAAATGCCGACAGCGTATGCTGTCAACATTTAGCAATTTCGAGCGGAAATGATTTGCAATTGCGAATTGTGTCCACTCGACCTTTAATAAATGTACCCCTTAGAGAGAACAATGGAAAATTATCATTTTATTACATAACTATCCTGCACCCCACTGGGAGTGTAATTTCTTCTGCTGGCTGTGTTTACTTAGGCTTGTTAATAGCTTCGACTCTAGTATAGAAACGTTCAGTGTAGGTTGGGATTCCACAGGCTAAAACAGCTATTTCATATGCCAAAATAAGTGTAATTGAATACACCCCAGCAGGTAAAATGGATCATTGGGAATAATTTAAAGGGGAGAAACTTTTGGGGTGAACCGTCCCTTTAACTTCTACTTGTTTTTTATATGGAAGGTTTACATATTTTATTGTTGAACAGTTGATATTTATCTATATTATACAGGGCAGATAGACACACTGCAAGTAGTAAAATGGTAATCAGGAATTCTGAAACTTGTTACATTCCCGAAATGTCATTTGCTGGCGATATCAGATATAAATTATTTAACCCGGAAGGACCATCTATCTATTTGTAGATTAAAGCTTTCAATTTATCAACAAGAGAAGTCATGTTCCTAATATTCATGTTAAACTGATGTATGGCAATGACACTAGGGTTCTTTATTATACATTATAGGTTAGAATTACTGTAGTGAGTGTTAATGGATGAAAGAGGGGTTTGTCAGCAGTAGGATTCTAGCTGTTAGGGTTTAATATTTGCACATCTGTGAGAAGTATACATAGGGGTGGGGTTTAGGCTGACATTTTTAAAAGGGGTCAATAAATGTGTACATTGACCTGATACCATAGTCTTTTTGACACCTAGCAAAGCTCCTGCTGCCCTACTGGGTCACTTGGCAGAGCAAGAGAACTGTGCTATTGCAGCCAGTATAAGGGGGCTGCAGGGGCCACGAGGATATTCTGAGATCTAAGTTTGGCACATAGGTCTTTAACACAATCTTTATGATATCTGCTGATAACAGGCGATGTGGGAAGTGTGTTTTTCAAGTGATAATGATCCAAAATGGATTTGTCTGCTAAAATCCCACAGCCACAAATTATTTTTCACTAGCAAATCTACTTAAAATGTATATTCAGTTAAGTACTTGTTATCAGTATCGAAACTGTAAATCCAACCAAAACTGTCCGCTAAGGTTACATTACAGTTGTTTTGAATTAAAGGGACAGTCTACACCAGAATATTTATTGTTTCATAAAATAGATAATCCCTTTATTACCCTTTCCCAGTTTTGCATAACCAACACAGTTATATTAATACACTTTTTACCTCTGTGATTACCTTGTATCTAAGCCTTTGCAGACTGCCCCTTATTTCAGTTCTTTTGTCAGACTTGCATTTTAGCCAATCAGTGCTGACTCCTAGGTAACTCCATGGGTGTGAGCACAATGTTTATCAATGTAGCACACAACGCCCTCTAGTTGTAAAAAAATGACAAAATGCATTCAGATAAAAGGCGGCCTTCAAGGGCTTAGAAATTAGCATATGAGTCCACCTAGGTTTAACTTTCAACTAAGATTACTAAAAGAACAAAGCAAAATTGATGATAAAAGTAGATTGGAAAGTTGTTTAAGATTACATGCCCTATCTGAATCATGAAAGTGTGTAAGGGAAATTATCATCATTTACCTGTGTGAGATAAACCTATTATACTGTGATCAATGGTAAACTGAATACCATTTGTATATTGGCATGATGGGTATACTATGCATGTTTGCTCACTGAGTATATTGATACTTTAAATTTAATATTTGAAAGATTTACAACAGAAATCAAGAAGAACAGCTCAGGAAATGAGTTTCTATTATAAGAAAGTGACTGCAATATATATAGTCCAGTGTTGCAGAACTCACTATACAGACTGTGTTTTCCAAGCCTCATACTCACTTTACAGAATGGAGTTTCTATTTGCTGCATTTCTTTAAAGGGCCATAATACCCAAATGTTTAAACACTTGAAAGTGATACAGCATAGCTGTAAAAAGCTGACTAGAAACATCTCTATGTAAAAAAGAAAGATATTTTACCTCAAAAGTTCCTCAGTAGCCACTTCCTATTGTAAAGGATTTCTAAGCAGCATTTTAGTGTGTCTGTCCTGGGACATCTGAAGGGATGAGCATCGTGCACTCTCATCTTATTTCACCAATCAGGTAAAGGAAGTTTACAATGAAATCTCATGAGAGTCAAGTCAAATCTCATGAGATCACAGTAAAAGTTCATGACCTCAGCACTGCTGATGCTGATTGGCTGCTGTTCATTTCTTCATTTTTTTAATTTTTTTTTACCTGCAGCTGGGAGCAGTTGAGTATAACTTTATACACAGAACTTACTCTACTGAGCTGAGGAGATTGTGAGGTAAAATATCTTCCTTTTTTACATAGAGATGCTCAGGTGATATTTTCCTGTCAGCTTTTTACAGTTATACTGCATCCGTTTCAAGTGATTTAGCATATGAGTATTATGTCCCTTTAACTGTAGAAAGATGATGACACAAGGTTCTGGATATTGTAAATCAGGATTATTCGAAACACAATTTTTGCACCTTCTCATATTTTAAAAAACCTGTGCACAAGATCTCGGTTGCCAACAAACAAGACGGAATGGCAAATGATTAAATCCCAGTCACAAAGACACAATGGCCAATTGAAATCCTGTTTACGAAGACAACAGTACTGTAGTTGACAATCACAACAAAGCAAGTGTGAATTAGAAACAATTACAGAAAGCGATTGATACACTCCATTTCTAGAGGTTGTGGTGGTGATTTTCCTGCAGAGCTCATTAGCGCTACATTTATGATCATGTATTAAATACATATATACATGTAACTTTGTATCCTGTCCACTGCAGACAGACTATACAATGAATTAATGAATCTAGTCCATATATACAAATACACCTCTAAAATGCTGTCTCTGGCAATTTCAGAGAGTCTTGTGTACGCACAAAATAATAGAATTATTTAAAATCGTCTTGGAATGTTTGCAAATGGGCAATTTTAGGACTTTATCACGTGCTTTTAGCTGTCAGATTTGATAAGTGAAAATGGTCTTG